>NW_017728948.1:14535613-14536783 GCF_001723895.1 Crocodylus porosus | reverse complement strand
AAGAGAAGGTTGGATGTGTATCTAGCTGGGGTAATGTAGGCCCAGCACTCTTTCCTGCTTATGCAGGGGGTCGGACTCGATGATCCATTGAGGTCCCTTCCGACCCTAGCATCTATGAATCTATGAATCTATGAATCTATGAAATTGAATCCAGGTGGACCTGGTCAGGTTAGAGAAGTGGGCAGAGAACAATAGGATGCAGTTCAACAAGGACAAGTGCAAGGTGCTACACCTAGGGAGAAGGAATCGCCAGCACACTTACAGACTGGGGGATGACCTTCTCAGCAGCACAGTGGCAGAAAGATCTTGGAGTCATTGTCGACTCCAAGATGAATAAGAGCTAATTGCACTTTGTCATGCATTAGTAGGTCCAGGGAGGTGATGCTCCTCCTCTGTGCAGCACTGGTCAGGCCACAACTGTAGTACTGTGTCCAATGCTGGGCACCGCAATTCAAGAGGGATGTAGACAACCTTGACAGGGTCCAGAGGAGGGCAACTCGTATGTTAAGAGGCCTGCAGGAAGGGCCCTATGAGGAAAGGCTGATGGACCTGGACCTTTTCGGCCTCCACAAGAGAAGGCTGAGGCAGGATACAAATTCACCAAGGGGAGACAGCAGGGAATAGGAGAAGACCTGATTACCAGAGCACCTCTTGGAATAACCAGAAAAAATGATCATAAACTGATTGAAAGTAGATTTAGGTTGGACATCAGAAGGAACTTCCTTATGGTAAGGGTTGCCAGAATCTGGAATGGGCTTCCAAGGGAAGTGGTGCTCTCCCCTATCTTGGGGGTCTTCAAGAAGAGACTGAAGAAGCACCTGGCTGGGATCAAATGACCCCACTGGCAGGGGGTCGGACTCGATGATCCATTGAGGTCCCTTCTGACCCTAGCATCTATATGAGTCTTTGAATCTATTCCCAAACCTTTTGTAGTCACTGCCCCACTTAGCAACCTATAATATTATGTGACTCCATAGCAGTAACTAGCCCTTTGGTTACAACTAAAGGCACAGACAGACATGCAGCTCCTTGTTCTAACTCACAGTGCTTCACAGAAAGTGCTATGAGTTAGACCAATCCTCCCATAGTTTCATAGTTTCATAGTAGCTAGAGTCGGAAGGGACCTAGGTAGATCATCTAGTCCGACCCCCTGCCTTGGCAGGAAAGAGC
>NW_017728948.1:14526593-14535028 GCF_001723895.1 Crocodylus porosus | reverse complement strand
CGTGCTGGCAAGAGGGGAGTTCCCCAACCTGTAAGTGTGGTGCCGGTTCTTCCTCCCCATGTGCAACAACTTGCACCCATGTGCAACACCTTGCATCTCCCAACCCGACAGATGTTAGCTGTTGGGTCAGGAGGGTAGAGAATTGAGCTCCAATTTGGAGCCAATCCAGGGAGAGAGGCTGTGTATCTGCAGCCTCTTCCCCTAGCCCTGTCCCCTCTCTCCTGGCCCCTGTTGCCATCTCAAGATGGGAGGGGGAGAAGGCAAGGGTGGGAGATTCATCCTGGGGTCTTCCCAGCCTGTGCTGGAGTAGGGGGGCTCCAATCTGCCCTCCAGCACTGGCTGAATAACCCCACAAAGTGAACTCCCTCCACTTCCTTCACCCCCTCCCATTCTGAAAACAGCACCAGGAGCAGGGCTGGGCTGCATCAGCCCAGCCCTACTCCTGGCATGCGCAGACACAAGTTAATGAATGTGCTTCATTTTTGTCACTTCTGTCTGTGCCCTAAGAAGTGGCAGGGACTTGAGCACATCTCAGTTGCTCTCTGGTAACAATCCCTGTGCTGAGTTCTGCCTCATGGTGACAGCTAAATCAGAGTATTTGAACTCTGAATGAAATAAGGTTAAGTTGCCCAGCTTAGCTCTCACTTCAGGACAGTTGAGTCATGGCAAATCCTGACTTCATGCCTGCATGACAAAGCAATTCTCTCTCTAGTTGGGTGGCCAAGTTTCCACTTCTTATAAGTTTCCTTTTTGTGATTTAGTATACTGAAAAGTTCCCTTCTCTTCTGCCACACTTGCTAGTCTTTCTGCACATCAGGATGGTTTGTTCCTGTACTCTCAGTAAGGCTTCCCTGAAATACAGCCAGCTCTCCTGGACTCCTCTCCCTCTCAGATTGGTTTCACAGGGGACCTTGCCCATGAGTTCCCTGAGCAAGTTGTAGTCTGCTTTTCTGATGTCCAGGGTCCTTACTCTGCTTCTCTCCATCGTTCCCTTCTTCAGAATCCTGAATTCAATCATCTCATGGTTGCTGCTGCCCAAGTTGTCATCTACTACTATATTCCCAGCAATTCATCCCTGTTTGTGAGCAACAGCAGGTCAAGAAAGGCATAGCCTCTAGCTGGCCACTCTAGCCCTTGCACCAGGAAGTTGTCCCTAGTACTCTACAAAATCTTCCAATGTCAGGGAGTTTGAAGTCCCTCATGAGAACCAGGGCCTGTGATCAGGAAACTTCTACTACCTATTTGAGCATCTGTCTCATCCTCCTGGTCTGGTGATCCATTGCAGACTCCCACTACAACATCAACCTTGTTGCTTTCCCCTCTGACCGTAAGCCAGAGACTCTCAACAAGCCTATCTCTAGTTTCATACTGGAGCTCTGAGCAATTGTACAGCTCTTTTACATAAAGTGCAACTCCTCCTCTTCTCCCCTGCCTGTCCTTCCTGAACAGTTTGTGCCCATCCATAACAGTCATGCAAGCTCCCACCACGTCTCTGTTATTCCAGTCATGTCGTAGTGCCATGATGATGCGAGGACTTCCAGTTCTTCCTGCTTGTTTCCCAGGCTCTGTGCATTTGTGTCCAGACACCTAAGGTCAATTGCCCTATATTCCCAGGAAGTATGAGCGCACCTGCCGTGTTGCCCCATCCTGCTTTCTCTTCCTCCAGGTCACCCACTTCCCCACTTACCTCAGGGCTTTGGTCTCCATCCCCCAGCAAACCTAGTTTAAAGCTCTCCTCATAGGTTATCAAGCCTGTCTGCTCTTCCCTCTCTTTGTCAGGTGGATCGTATCTCTTCTCAGCAATCCTTCTTGGAACATCACCCCCTGGTTAAAGGAACCAAAGCCCTGCTGGCAGCGCTACCTGTGCAGCCAGGCATTGATTTGCAGGATGAGCCCATTCTTGCCTGGGCCCTTTCCCTTGACCAGAAGGATTGAAGAGAATACCACCTCAGCCCCCACCCAGAGCCCTATAGTCACTTTGATCTACTCAGGGTCTCTCCTGGCAGTATCACTGATGCCCACATGGATGAGCAGCATGGGGTAGTAGTCAGAGGGCTGGATGAGTCTCGATAATCCCTCCATGACATCTTGGATCTGGCTCTGGGCAAGCAGCAGACTTCCCAAGACAACAGGTCAGATCAGCAGATCGATCCCTCCGTCCCCTGCAGAAGGGAGTCTCCAACCATCACCACCTGTCACTTCTTGGTGGTGGTGGTCTCGATCCTTCCCACTGTTGGGAGGCCTGTCCTGCCCCCCTCCACCAATGAAACGAGGGGAAGGGGGGCAACAAACTGACCTGTGAACTGTCCTGCGAACTGCCTGAAAACTGCTTGCTCTGTTTGCTGCCCCCATTCACTGGCTTCCTGCTGGGGCTGGACTGGCTCCGCCCCCTCGTTAGGGCCTCTGTCAGGCACAGGCAACAACCGCTCAACAATCAGCAATCACTCAACTAGCAACACTCCCAGCTTCTCAGGGCACACACGCCAAACACACAGCCCACCAAACAAACACTCAGCAAGCCAAAGGCACAGGCAGCTCTGTATCACTTGCCTTCCCAAAGCAGGAACTGGTGCTTGACTTCTGTCTCCCTTCCTCCTCTTGCTCCCAGCAACAGCCTGCAAACTGAGAGCTTTGTCTGCTACCCCTGTTCACCAAGTATTAAAACCAGGTCTTCTGACCCCCTGCTAGTGGCTAAGCTACAAGATTCTTCCCCTCTTAAAAGTAATGCAGTGATGGGGGTGAAGCACATAGAGCTGCACTTGTACATTATTTGCACCTCTCTGGCTTACACTGAGATAGGAGAGACTTTGTGAGTGAAGCTCCTTACTGTGGCCCTGGAGAATTTTTTTGCAAGACCTATTTCTTAGTGCCTGTGCACATTCAAACACTGAGCTGCCACTGTGTTGTCTGTGTAAATCTTTAACTAACCTACACAACAAATGGACTGGTGATATAGGAGGCTTGGAGAGGAAAGCGAAAGAAAAATACATCCATAAGGAAAGAAAAATGCGTAGGTGCTCTGTTTACAAGCCAGTTAAGTAGACCCACGAGCTAGAAAGCAGAATGAAGAAAATGTGTCTTGGTTTTCAAAAGGCCCCAAGCACTAAAAAAAAAAAAAAAAAGAAGAAGCCTGAAGCTAATGAGACTGAAAAAGCTTCAGGTTAGCATGAAAACAGAATATTGCCAGGTGAGGTCTCATTAGATCAGTTATATTGAAGGCTTATGTATTTAATTCTGAACATTGCTGAGTGGGAGACATTCATGTATGCAAGCCGATTGATCACAATCCGTCTTACATACTTGGGAAAGTCTGGAATTGGATACTGCCACCAGCTTTCTATTTTCCTCATTCATATAGGACTTCCATTTCTTGGATGCATGATTTTGCCTCTAAGTACCCTCCTCTACTCTACCATTTAGCCATGCTGGCTCTCTTTGGGCCTGCTTACATATTTGATTTGATCTGTGACATGTACTTAATTTGTGTCTCCTTGTGACAGTTGTGCCTCCTCGGGTCCGTCTACTAGTGACCCCACAACACTGATTAAGGGCCAACCACTCACCTTCTCGTCTGCCACGCCTGTTGTTATTTGCTTGATTGGAAGATATTAATCAAGTGGGAGGCTGCCTATTTTCTGTCTCGGTGCCTGGGGCAGTATCTGCAGCTCCTTTCCTCCTCTTACACTGCAGCCCAAGCCTCGCAGATGTACCTGATGTTGTTCGGGGTCTGTTCTACTCTCCACACCACGCAGACACTCTCTGGCTTGTCCCGCAGCCTGTGCCCTCACCGGCACCCTCTAGCTTGTCTCACAGCCTGTGCCCCTACTGGCACTCTCTGGCTTGTCCCTCACTGCCTGCTCTGGGGCTCCTCACTGCCCCCTTCACTCTGGGGCTCCTCGCTGCCCCCTAGCTTTGGGCTGGGGCCAATGTACCCCAAAATGCTGCACCCTCTTTGGTGCCAAGACCCCCTCCACACTACTGAGGGGTCCCTATGAGGCCTCCTCCAACCCCTAATAGCCTCACCCTGTCCTCCGGTCAAAACAATAAACACAAGAACACAAAGCCCCTGGGCTACAACATAAAAGCTAGACCGTCCGGTCAAACAAGATTCAATCCTTACCAGCGAGAGAGAGCCCCAACCCCAGCAGCAACCAGGGGATGTTCCCACTGTCAGACTTCTCCCCTTCATCTGCACTAGCTGAGTTCCTCCTCCCTCAGCCACCGGAGGGTAACTGCCCTCCTGACCTCCTGCCTGGGCTTAAGAAGGGCTAAGCCCTGCCCCTTCCTGTCACTGGTTTCACTGGTTGCCCTAGCAACCAGCACCTGCGCAGTCCTGGTGACTGGCAGCTGAGCCTCCCCCTTCCCACCACTAGGGGTCTCTCCCCAGCCATTTCTGCTTCAGAACAGGCACCATGCTGCCTGCAAATTTTTAACCTTTTTTTATGTCCCCTATTAATACCTTTAAGTAAAATGTTCGTTTTTGTTTAGTTCCCTTTTTTTAAAATTAAATATACTAGAGTTGTATTTCTTTGCTTTTCCCTGCTTATACATGGGCTTTTTGATGTAGTCCCACATATTCTCATACATAAATTGAAGCAATGTGAGCTAGGTAAAATTACTGTGAGGGGGATACATAACTGGCTAAATAATTGCAAGCAAAATTTAATACTTGTATTTTACTGTTGTAAAAAAAGATGTATTACAACAGGTCATTAACAAGATTATTTAGTGAATACACGTCTGAGACCTGGCAAGATGATGCATGGATGAGTTCTGTAGGAACGGGGTGAACAAAAGTAACAGAATCACTCAGACTAGCTGCAATACATGCCACTGACGGAGTACATATCATTCTCAGCTAGCCATATAAGCAGACTGTGTTAATGACCTGTTGCAGCTTTACTTTACTTGGTGCTCCTGCTCCTCCAAGAACAGGCAGGCTGCAGATGAAGCAGACAGCAGGTGTGACAGGAGGCAATCAGAAGCCACATGACCCAGCTGGGGACTGCAGTATATAAGCCCAGAGCCTGAGGTAGACAGGCAATCTGGCTGTGGAGGCTGATACGAGAAGAGCTCCATTTACTAAGACAGTCCCTGCCTCAAACTGCTTCTAATCTAAATAGGCAAGACAGACAATCACAGAGAAATGAAGTCTGGGCTTCAATTTATAGACAGGGAACTCAGGCACACAGAGGTTAAATGACATGCCCAGCATCACACAAGAAGCCTGCGGCAGAGGCAAGAACAAAACCCATCTCTCACCCATCCTGGCCCAGCCCTTAACTGTAAGATTGTCTGTCGTCTACAACAGAAGCAGCAAAATTGGACATTGCTGTTGGAACTTCAGCTTCTGCATTATGTAGGGACAGGGTCCTGGAAGGGACCTCCTGGGGCATCAAATCTAGTATCATGTGCTCCCAGGCAACCATTTATCCAAAAGGGATAAATGATCATCTCCTCTGTGCCCTCCTGTCACCATAGCCAACACCCCATAAAAAACCTACAATGTATCACAGGAGGAGACAAAGACACCACCATTGCATGGGTCATAGAGCGGCCTGGAATCTGTCAGGTAAGGCATGCTCAAATCATCTTCTTCTTCTTGTGTCTCTATGCCACATTTGACCATTGTGTTACACATGCTTGTGCTCCTTTATTGTATTTCGTGAGGTCTTCCATTGTACATTGTGAAAGGAAATGGTTTTTCTTTTTTCTTTTTTTTTTTTGATGGGCCGAGTCATCCTTAAAGGAGCTAACCCAAATTGATTGACACAAGAACCTAGGAGGCATTGACTTCATTTGTCTTCCAGTATCTATTTAATTATTTGATTGGGGTCCTTAAAGGACTAAGCTGAGGCAATTAACCCAGGAACAGGAGATCTCAAGTTCATTTTTATTACCCACTTGATTATTTGACTGGGTCTTATGGGACTGACCAACCAAGGATCCAGGAGGAATTGATTTAAAGTCATTGGCTTGGTGGACTGCAGATGGACTGTTCTTAGTTCATGGACCTATGAACCAAGGATTTAAAATGCGAGTGAATGGCTCTAACTCCTTGGCATTTGTTGTGCCCACCAGTGCTTAGCTGCCAGTGGCATTGGGGAGATACAAGCTCTGGGCCCTGGTGTGTGTCATCCAGGAAGTGGTAAGTTTGGGGTGTGAGGGGAGGTGGAGCTCCACAAAGAAACTCCTCTGAAAAGACCCACCAGGATCTCCACCAGTCCACACATCCAGCTCCCAATAGTTAAAGAATATCAAGGTGTGACAGGCAAGAAAAAACATCAGCAGTTGGTGGTGGTGGTACTGTCCAGTGCCCTGACAGCATACTGTGAAAATAGGCATGGGCCACAGTCATACAGCACCTATCCCCGACAGACATGTGCCTTCAAGCAGCGGGCATTGCAGCAGGTGTTGCATAGTCTGAAACTATCCTGCAGTCACAGGTGATTGAACCAATGGTATAGCCCCACTTCTTCATGAGTTCCTTGGAGTCTCTAACTCCAGTACCTAGGCAGCTGAGACATTGTCACCTTTGCCATGGTTCATCAGAAGGACTTGGCTGCTGGAATGTCATTTTTCTGCTGTCAGGGATTTTTTCACCTGCTCAGATGATCCTGGGATAGACAATGACCCATGCTACAAGTGAAGGCAAAAATCCCCCAACTATCCTTTCCAGGGATGTTTCATTCCAGGGACATGTAACTGGGGGAGGTTCCTTCTTGACCCTAAATCTGGGGAACACTTTGACCCCGAACACATGAGCAACACCCAATATGCAGGCACCTGAGAGGTTTTTCAGTACTTTTGGACCATAAGCACTTACAAGCCAATCTCCCCCAACCCTCTCCCAGAACATGACTAATATTCAGTCTCTCAGAGGAAGGGTAAAAAAACCCAACAAAACAACACAGACATGCACAAAAGAAACCCCCCAAAACCAAAATAAGATATTCAAAGGGGAAAAATATTTCCTCCTCACCCCAGGAAGTGACCAACAGTAGTCCTGAAGCTCAGGTTCAGCTGACACCTTGCATAAGTATTAGTTGAGTTTGGGTGAGTTTTAGGACACATTTCAAATTATCCTGGCCTCCAGTTTTGGTCCTCCAGTGGGAAAAAATATTTACTTTGAGGTAATATGATAGGAAAGGATTTTAACCTGTCCTGTGCTCCCAGCTAACAGAAACTCAGTCCTCTCCCCTGATATAGGGTGAAAAACCCAATCAGAGAGGCAGCTGCTGGTCTTGATTGAGGACTTCATGAAGCTATAAACTCAAAGGCTGATCTCATAGGATCTAATATGACTCCCTGTGGACTTGGCAGGAGCATTTTCAACAAATTCAATGGCCATTAGACAAAGCACCAATACAGATGCATCAATGAAGGTAAGGCCCTTTGATTAAATACTCATTCCACTGAAGTCAATGGAAGTTTACCATAGATTTCAGGGGGTTCAAGGGCTCCCACGTGCTCCTGAGGCCAGGAGCCCCAATCAGCCTGGCCACTTTTAAGGCATGATGAGAACTAGCCACAATTTATAATACACAGTTATTATAAATGTTTTTGTGTGGCTTATTCCTTTTTTTATCTTGCCATTAATTGCATTAACATGCAGTCAAGCTAATACTTAAGACGTGATTAACTGGTTAATCACATCTTAAGTGTAATATCTTCCAGGTGCCTTAGGGACAAGCTTGCAAAGTTGGGTTTTCTTTTTCCTCTCTTCTTCCATCCCAAATGTAACCAGTTCTTGCTCATAGTGATCACACTGTTATGCACAGGCCTGCCCTTAGGACTGAGAGAACCTTGATGTGGAGGACTGCTGGGATACACCCCTGCCTTAACCACCTCCTTGCATGTGATACACTGCAAGAGGACTTTGTGTCCTCTCCACTAGGCCTGTGTGAGTAGGCAGCTATTCGATCCAACTTAGATCCAGCCGCTTTGGATGCCAGTGATTTGATCCGGAGCTCCAGACTGGGTTCCTGCTTCGATCCAGCCCAAGCGGCTCTAAAGCTTCGGAGCCACCTCCAAGATCCGGCCATAGGGTCTAATGGGGAATCAATGAAATATCTATAACTTTGTTTTTTTGTCTGATTTGAATGAAACCCAAAGGGATAGTGGCCTCTGCTGAGAACATGATGCTTGCCAAGTTTAAAGAAGATCTGCACCCCAAATTCTTGAGAGCAAAACTCATGTCACATGTATGTGTCACATCCCAGGGGGATGAAAACTGTGGGGGTGGTGGCCCCTGCTGAGGCCACAAAGCCTGCCAAGTTTCACGGAGATAAGTGCAGGGGCTTGGGCAAAACTGCACCTCAAGCTGCAGAAAAGTAAAACTCATAGATTCATAGATTCATAGATGCTAGGGTCGGAAGGGACCTCAATGGATCATCGAGTCCGACCCCCTGCATAAGCAGGAAAGAGTGCTGGGC
>NW_017728948.1:14488009-14503997 GCF_001723895.1 Crocodylus porosus | reverse complement strand
GGCACAGCCACCCTTCTTGGGCTCCCATCATTTCAAAACTACTACTCTGCAGTGCATCCTTCACTAATCGCCTGAGTTCGCTGAAATCAGCTTTCCTAAAGTCCAGCACGTTCACCCTACTGGTTACCTTACCCACTCGACGCCTTATGTTGAACTGTACTTTTAGGTGATCACTGTCCCCCATGACATGGGTGCTTGTGCAACTGTGTCTGTCTTGGGGTCAGAGGGGAGGGGCGAGGAGGAGGACTACTGCAGGCCTGGCTGCTACCTACTGTGTTACCAGTTACAAATTAATCATGATGCACTCAGGGACCAGCGCTTCAATCCGGACATGATGCTTTGAACACCAAAGCGTCCGAAGCTTCTCCAGATCTGAAGCCTCGCACAGCCCTGCTCTCACCCTCTTGAGCAGAGATGGAGCCTAGCATGTTGGTTGTTGCAGCCCAAATAATCAGCCTCCATTTCTGTTTTCAACAGCATTGTTAAGCACAAAAGGGCTAGAAACTTCCTTTAAGAGGTGGGGGGGAGAGAGCAAAAGAGAGAGAGCTGTACATCTCCTTTAGGGTCCCAGCTTCTGCAAACTGGGAAGGCTCCCAGCTGTAGGTTTCAGTAAGTGAGCCAAGGTCACATGCGGGGCAGGTTATACTCGCTAATCGTGTAAATTCTGGCAGTGTCTAGAAGTGCCAATCAGGATGGGACACTCATTTTGCTAGCTGTAGAAACATGAGGTCACAACAATTATTTAACTAAGGGATTAATGTTTAATTTAATAGTATTAAACTAAAAGATTTAAATACCGAGGCATAACAAAGAAATACTTTAGGACCAAATTTTGCGTTCCTTGGTATGTATAAAACTAGTTATTCCACTGAAATGGATGGATTCACTCTGGATTTACACCACTGTAAGACAGATCAGAATTCAGCTCTAATTATGTTCTTTACATCAGTATTTAAATTTAAATGAGAGAAGTATTTTTTCTAACAGGGGAGTTTCCCTAAGCCACTCTAATATGGACAAACAATTATTCTATGCAAGAATATTACTTCAGCTTGCATTTTTCTTGAATGGACTTTATGGTGCAATAGGTCAACCAAGAGAGCTCTTAGCAAACTGAAGAAAGGGGCTGGTGCCAACAGCCCAATGGAAGCTGCAAAAATGTGTTATTGAGAGGTTGCTCAGCATCTTGGAGGACTGAAGCATGGAGAAGCAGGCACTGGGAAGTGGCCATCTGGATACTCACCACTCTGCTAGTCTGCACTGTTTCATCATAACAGAACACTGTAGTTGTTAGTCTTGAGACCTCAGTAGGAAGAAATCAACTGAGGCAAAATTAAAAACACAGACTCTACATAACCTTCTGGCAAGACTGTTCCCATCGCTGAGGACTTCACATTTCACAAGTGCACTGCAGGTTCTCATTCAGCAAACAACTTAAGCATATCCATAACCTTCAGCATATATAAAGTTACATCAGCTTCAAAGGAATCTATCCTAAAACCTCTTGTCACCCAAAGAGCGAATTTTGTCCAAGACACAACAGACTTTCTACGAACACTTAAAAACATAGATCACCTTCCCAGCAATACCCTCCTAGCCACCATGGATGTTATCAACTTATATATCTACATCCCGCAGGCGGATGGCATCCAAGCCTGCCTTACATATCTACAAGAGTACAGACCTAAAGATATTACCAAACTTAAACACTTCATCCTCACACACGACACCTTCACTTTCAATATCTAACACTTCCTCCAGGCCATGGGCACAGCTATGGGCACCAGAATGGCCCCACAATGTGCCAGCCTTTTTATGGGCCACCTGGAAGAAGAATTCCTTAAGAACTGTATCATCAAACCCATGCTATACTTAAGATACATAGACGACATCATCATTTGAACCAAAACCCTGCAATCTTCTATTTATTTCCATCACAAATTCAGTAATCAAGACACTATAATCAACATCCAGAATGGTGAAATACAAACCATCATATACAAGAAACCTACAGACCAACATATATATCTGCACAGAACTAGCTATCATCCTAAACACACTAAAAAAGCTGCAATATACAGCCATGCCCTCCAATGCCACTGAAGTTGCACTGAGAATACCTGTGATTGTCACCTTGCAAATCTCAACAGGGCTTTTACTGAAAAAAGACACTGCTTCAGAGAGATAGATCACACTTTTGAAAGAGCTACCTGGATACCATGTGAAGAATTGCTGCAGTACAAAAAAAAATCCCCATGAATTGCACACCATTATGACATATCATCCTTCCCTAGAACTGATACAGAAAATCCTCAAATAATTGCAATTCATTCTTAAAGAGATCTTCCCAGAACCACCCATCCTAGACTTTAAACAAGCACTGAGCCTTGCCAATCTCATTACCAGAAGCAAGCTTCCTATAGCCCAAAGCACATTGAATGGATCCAGACCATGCCGGGACAAGAAATGTAAAACTGCCAACACATCTCCACTAGTCCCACAATAAGTACACCCCACAATAGAACTGTTGCCATTCCTGCACTTACACCTACACCTCCAGAGATGTAACGTATCTCATCCAGTACACTAAATGCCCTGATGGAAAATCTGTAGGAGAAACCAAACACCAACAGTGTACCAGGATCAGTGCACACTGAAAATCTAGCAAAAACAAAAATACCCAATTACCTACATGCTTCTCACAAGAAAACCACTCTCTCTCCAATCTCTAAGTTCTAATCCTCAAAGGGAATTTACAAAACACCTTTTGTAAATGAGCCTACAAACTTCGTTTCATAAATCTACTGGATACAGTAAATCATGGACTAAACATTGGATTTATGGCACATTATAACCTGCCTCCCACCCGATAACTCAAGGTACCTCTCTATATTTTACCAGCTACATTCTATCACCAGGTCAACATCCCACCCCCTCCATCTCACACCTATCGTCTCCCTTGGCCTCTGATCCTCACTGCCATGAATTGACATTTTCACAGACCTGCATTTTGCATATTGGCTTCCATTCCATCCAAGGGAACATGAAACAACAGCAGACTTTTCCTATGCCCGAAGACGGTATTAATGCTAGAAAGTTTGCAAAGAACAATTTTGCCAACTATTTAGTTGGTCTAATAAAAAATATCACATTTACCCACTGATAAGCAGTAAGTTATGTGTGTGCTTAAGTGTCTTACAGCATCTGACCATAAAAAGGAAGTTCTATTCTCTGGCATTCAGAAGCAAAAAGCACCTGCCTTCTCCTGGCCAAAACAAACCGCTGCAGATGGCCAAAACAAACTGCTCATGGAGGACCTCCACCTAACCCAGGAGGTGTCCAGCCCCACCAGGGGTATTGCCTTGCTAGACCTCGTCTTAGCAACAGGGGATGATCTCATGGGGAACCTGGGAGTGCACAGTAGCCTGGGAGATAGTGACCATCATTTGGTCGAATTCACAATCCAGTGAAGGGTGGGAAAAATAACCAGTGAGACTGAAGTGCTGGACTTCAGAAGGGCCAACTTTAGTAAACTTAGAAGGCTAGTTAGTGAGGTGGCGAGCATTGAGCTGATGGGGGTCCAGGAGGGTTGACAGTTTCTGAAGGGAATGATCTTTGGGACAAAGGGAGTCTATCCCCTTACGCAGGAAAGGGGGCAAGGGGACAAAAAAGCCCCCTTGGCTGAACAGGGAACTCCAGAAAAGACTGGGGGCAAAGAAAGAGATGTATAGTCAATGGAAGCAGGGGCAGCCACCAAGGAGGAACACACCTCCCTGGCGCGCCATTGCAGGGAATCAGGCAGGACAGGAGCTTAGGATGGCTACAACAATCAAAGACAGTAACACGTCCTTCTACAGATACACAGCGAGCAAAAGAAAGGTGCAGAGTAACATAGGGCCCCTGCAGGACAAATCAGAGCAGTTGGTGGCCGACACAGGGAAAAAGGTGAAGCTCTTCAATGAGTTCTTCGCTGCAGTACTCCTAAGTACTGGCCAAGACAATTCCCCCAGTTTGAACATAGATAGATGTCCAGGAGGCACTAAATCGCCAACGGTTAGTGTTGACTTAGTTAAGGAGCACTTAGAAGGGCTGGATGGGTACAAGTCAGCCGTCCCGGATGACCTCCATCCACGAGTGCTGAAGGAATTGGCCAGGGTCATAGCTGAGCCACTGGCATGGCTGTGTGAGCACTCATGGTGCTCCAGCCAGGTTCCTGAGGACTGGAAAAGGGCTAACGTAGTGTCCATTTTTGAGAAGGGGAGAAGGGATGAGCTGGGTAACTTTAGGCCAGGCAGTCTTACTCTGTCCTTAGGAAAACACTGGAAAAAATTAAAGAGCACATTTATGAAGGCCCAGTAGGGGAAATGATGCTGAAAGGAAACCTGCACGGGTTCATCACAGGTAGATCCTGCCTGACAAACTTTATAGCCTTTTACGACCAGGTCACACTGGCTTGACATTGGAGCTGAGGCAGATGTCATCAGCGTGTTTATTAATGATTCAGATGGAAACTTCTTCGGGAAGTTTGCAGATGACACAAAACTAGGAAGGACTGTGATTACAGAGAACGGGGTGCAATTCAGAAGGCTCTCAACAGATTGGAAAGCTGGGGTGGAGCTAACAGGATGAAGTTCAATGTGGACAAATGGAAGGTGCTGCATCTCAAAAGTCATAATCAAAAACACACCTGGCTAGAAGGCAGCACTATGGAAAAGGATCTGTGAGTCTTGGTAAATCCCAGACACAATATGAGCCTGCAGTTTGCAACCACACAATACGCAAACTGTGGTTCTGGATGCACCAGTAGAAGTATTAGGTGCAAGACATGGGAGGTGACAGTGCCTCACTACTGGACACTAGTTAGGCCTGATCTGGAGTACTGTGTATAGTTCTGGGCTCCACATTTTAAAAAGGATGTGGAGAAGGTAGAGAGGGTCTAGAGGTGGGGAACAAAGATGATCAAGGGCTTGAAAGGCAAGCCATATGAGGAGAGGCTGAAGGAGCTAGACATGCTCAGCTTGCAGAATAGGTACTTAATAGGTGGCATGATGGCAGTCTTCAAATACATGACGGGCTGCCATAAAGAAGGAAAGTACCTTTTTTCTCTTGCTGCAAAGAGAAAAGACCAATAGCTTGAAGTTGCAGAAAAGTACGTTTAGTTTGGATATCAGGAAAAACTTCACTGTTAGGATAGTAAGGCAATGACTGCCGAGCAAAGTTGTGGACTCTAAAGCATTGGAGGTATTCGAGAAGAGGACAAATTGGAGAGAGTCCAGTGGAGAGCAACAGAAATGGTTAGGCTGTGGGATATGACTTATGAGGAAAGACTGAGGGAACTGGGCTTATTTACTCCAGATAAGAGGAGACTTAATAGCAGCCTCCAATTGCTAGACATTAGGAAGAATTTTCTCACTAGGCGGGTAGTAAAACACTGGAACAAGTTACCCAGAGAGGTGGAGGAAGCTCCATCCTTGGAGGTTTTCAAGACCCAACTAGACAAAGCCTTGGCTGTGATAATCTAGTTGGGGATAGTCCTGCTTTGAGCAAGGTGTTGGACTAGATGATCTAGATCTAGTCCTGAGGTCCCTTCCAACCCTAACTTTCTGTGAATCTGTGATCTACCTGGACTTTAAGAAGGCCTTCAATGCAGTTTAGCATCCTATTCTCATAGGGAAGCTAGCAGGCTGTGGAGTGGACGCTTACACAGTCAGGTGGGTGGCAAACTGGCTTAGGGACTATACCCAGAGAGTGGTGGTGGAAGGGTCATTTTTGACCTGCAAGGAGGTGGGCAGTGGTGTCCCGCAGGGTTTGGTCCTTGGACCGGTGTTATTTAATATCTTCATCAGAGATTTGGACGAGGGTGTGGAGAGCACCTTGTCCAAGTTTGTAGATGACACCAAGTTATGGGGCAAAGTTAACACACCGGAGTGCAAGAAGCGGATACAGCCTGACCTGGACAAGTTGGATCAATGGGCAGAACAAAACAGGAAGCAATTCAACAAAGACAAATGCAAGGTACTCCCCCTAGGGAGGAGGAATCCCCTGCACATCTGTAAGTTGGGGGATGTCCCCCTCAGCAGCTCAGCAGCTGAAAGGAATCTTGGAGTCATAGGTGACTCCAAGATGAACACGAGCCAGCAGTGTAACGAAGCCATTAACAAAGCCAATGGCACCTTTTCGTGCATGACCAACAGATTGGGGGAGGTGATGCTCCGCCTCTATGTGGCATTGGTCAGGCCGCAGTTGGAGTACTGCATCCAGTTATGGGTGCCGCATTTCAAGAGGGGTGCAAAGAGAGTCCAGAGGAAGGCCACTCGCATGATTAGTGGCCTCTGTGCAAGACACTACGAGGGGAGGTTGAGGGATCTGTATCTCTTCAGCCTTCTCAAGAGACGTCAGAGGGGACCTTGTAGCAGCCTGTAAGTTTATCAAGGGAGGATAACAAGGAATTGGAGACGCGCTATTTACCAGGGCACCCCTACGAATAACTAGGAAGCATGGGTACAAACTAGTGGAGAGTAGATTCAGGTTAGACATTAAGAAGAAATTTTTCACAGTAAGGGTGGCCAGAATCTGGAACGGGCTGTCAGGAGAGGTGGTACTATCACCTAACTTGGAGGTCTTCAAGAGGAGGCTAGGGGTCACCTGGCTGGGGTGGTCTGACCTCGGTCCTTTTCCTGCCTGGGGCAGGGGCTTGGATACAATAATCCTTCAGGGTCCCTTCTGACTCTACAATCTATGAATCTATGAATCAATGGTGCAAACTGATGGAAGATATCTTCTCCTGTAAGGCTAAGGGCATCCTGCCATAGCTTAAAGGGAAAAGACTGGTCTAGAGGTTCCAAGCCTCCACTTTGCCACATCATCTTCTCTGAGACCTGGGACCTGAGATGGAGCCCAGGTGCTGAGAGGGGAAAATAAACTGGTCTGTTGAACCACAGTAATCTGACCTCCCATGGGGCAAGCTAGAGATGAGACAGAGCCGGCCTTCATGGTGACAGTTCCACATTGTTGTACATTTTGCTTTGCAACCATCATGTTCTTTCACCAGAATGGGTGCATATGAAATGCATCTGCCTGTGGTGACCTCAGGGTAGGAAATGACTTTGACTGCATCATGCTTCAGGTATGGCAAGAAAAAAATCTGGGAAAGTTCTGCCTCAAGTTCCCCTGAAGCACTTCACTCCTACGCTCAGTCACAGCTGCCAAATATCACATTTCACGGTGTTAAAACTGAGGGGCTGATTCTCCATGGCTCTGTGCCCAGCACAGCAGCCAAAGGCCAGCCTTACAAAATTGCTTATTTACTACTTCCGATTTTTACTACAAAATAAAACTGCCTTCTTGCCTAGGCCCTCATGTGTTCTCTCCGCTGCATCATCTGGTCACCAGCTTCTCTGCAGAGTAATACAAGAGGAGCCAGAACACGAGACAAAAACTATTCCAAAGCTGCAGCACCAATCTGTCAGAAATAATTCTTTTTTTTTTTTGGTTTTAGTAGCAGCTCATTTTGCTCCTGATTCGCAAACAGCGTTATCTTTTCCATCCCTGGCTTTTGTTACCACAAACTCCATGTGACTCAAATGATGTGAATGGTAGATCTGAGTGCATTTTTCTCCGGATTCAGCTGTAGAATCTAATAGAACTGCTGACCGCAAACGAATATTATTCAGCATGTGAGGCTCTATGTGCTGACTCTCATCGTTGTACCGTGTTTGGATTACAAGGCTAAGTTCTGGATGGTATTCTGTGGGAATGGTTGGGCATGACAGCCCCCCTTCATTCAAGATAAATACAGACAGTAAGAAACTTGTTTAAGAGAATAATGACTAGAACAATAACCACCCAAAACACAGGCTACCTTTAAAGCTAAAGTAGGAATTGAGTCATGGTTCACTAGGGTTTTTCTGGGAGTCCAAGCATATGCAGACAGTCCTTGATGCAGTGTGGACATGACCTGTGACAGAGAGAAGAAATGAGCACAAATACCATAGGAGAAAGGGGAGCCAGCAAGGAAGCAGCAGAGAGCACAGGAGCACTTGTAGAGTTACCCTAGGAAACAGGTGTTGGAAAGAGTGCCAGCTGGACGGAGGCTTCGAATTGCGAGCAGCAAAGCTCTCTCTTCCCATTTGCTTCCTCCTGCATTCAAGGAAACAGGACATGTACAATATAAAAAATGTAAAAAAAATGTACAATACTTGTAAATAAAGGGGACTGCATCAAAGAAGGAAATAATTCAATACTGTCTTCCTTCTATCAGAAATCCTCAGAACCCCAAATACAAGCAAACTGCTCGTGTTGACAGTACAAATTTCACCAAAGATGAAACCAGACATTTCTTCGCTACTTATGATTGTCCATGTGCAAGGCCCAAATACTAAGTGTAGCTGGACATGAATACTTGACTCAGAGAGTTGTTTGTACAAGTCTGTTCTTAAAAGCAAACAGAAAGGTGCAAGACTGGTAAAGTCCAGAGCCACTGGCCCGTGAATCTGTTTGCTTTGCTTGTGGAAGCAGCCAGCCTGCTAAAAATGGGATTCCAAACAGAAACAAATGTGATTACCTCCAGAGTTCGAGTGTGTAACTGAATATTGAAGTTGTGTGTATAAGGTCCCTAGAGTGAAAGGACTAAATGGCTCATCATAAAATCTAAATTGTAGCTTGGTGCATTTATAATTGCATCAAACATGCCAATAGTTCTGAAACAGAGACTAAGTGCATGAGAAAGCATCAATGCCTCTGCAGAAAAACATGAACAGATACAGAAAGCAGAGAATATAAGAGATCTAGAAATACATTCTTCAAAAAGTATACTGACTTATACAAAGAATATCTTCCAGATCTAGTGGTACATAAGGGATCTGCCACCTCCAGACTCATCCCATCTTCTTACCTCGCCTTCAAGAATTGCTTTTTCTCAGCAACCAGACTTGGTGATGGCAGCTGAGGAAGTCTATCAGAGAAAACCTATCAATGCTTTTTGCCTTGATGATTGGTCACCTACAGAATTCACCTTTCTGTGGCTCTTTCTTGTTCCACTCTACCTTGGGCAGACAGGGTGCAGTGCATTGGCCAGGTGGACCTGAGGGACCCATCGGGGACCAGACAAAGCCCCTTGGTGCGCCAGATCCACCCAGCTGGCAGCGTCTGGCCATGCCCCGGCCTGGCCACTGGAGCTTCAAGGGGGGAGTTTCCCTGACCGCGAGCTTCTTCCCAGCTGCTGCCCCACCAAGGGCCCTGCCCCCTCCCACTGCAGCAGCCAGGAAGGGGCACGGCCAGACACTGGCCCATCGGGCCCCTTGGTAGGGTTAGGAATGGGTTATTTCCTATGCCTCCAGCATCCAGTGGAGGGGACAGCAAGGGGCTTATTCCCCCACAGGGAGCAAGTGCAGAGGTGAGATGGGCAGACCCAGCTGCTAGTGGGGTAGAGGAGAGACTAACCCTCCTCCCTGCCCCCTCTGCCTCAGGGGCCATGGTGCCCCACTGATGCTACAGCACAGGGGGAGCACCTGGCAGACTCAGCTCAGGTCCCTGCTAGTGGGACAGCGAGGGGGGAATTAAACCCCTCCCTGGCCAGAGCCCGCCCCTGCCTGTCCCTGCTTGGGCTTAGGAGCAGAGGGGTGGAGCCAGCCTGACTGGGCTGCAGCAGAGAGCCCCTCCAAGCCCAGAGAGCATGCTGGGAGGCTGGGGGAGTCTGGTTTAACTTAAACTAGGAAGGGGTCTGGGACAGACACTGCATAAACCGGTTTGAGTCAAATCAGTTACGTCTGATACTACATTCAACCAGGTTTATCTCAAACTAGTTTTGGCCATTTTGAAATCGGTTTATGTGCACTGAATGTCTGTACTGTTACAGGTTGAAACCAGTTTCGGATCACTTAAACTGGTTTATGTGTAATATCTGTCCCTAGCCCTTGAGTCTCAAGCCTGCTACTCTCACCTCCCGTGAGAGTGCCCTAACCACTAAGCTATTTGGTAGTAGGCATTGAGGAGGTACCCTCCACCCTTCTGTTGAAGCCAGGGTTAGTGGGCAAGCAAGAAAACAAGCAGGAGCCTGCCTTGGTTAGGTACCGGTTATAGTCCCCTTCTAAGACAGAGCAGTCCTGGATTCAGATCCCAGCTTACACTGTTACTTACATTTTTAACCAATGGCTGCCTAAAGGCATAAAAAGGACCTAGAGCTGAGGGCTGGGGTTTCTTAGTAGGCATGTCTAAATGTGTATTAATGAGCCTTTTCTAAGGCGTATTAAATTTAGTACTTCCAATGTGAGGTACTGGATTAATGTACATTAGGCTGTGTTACTACACAGTAGTGCATTTGCACACTTTTTTAGTGATGCTTAATGCACAGTAGACTATTTTACTGCACATTAGCATAATATAATGGCTTTTTATGTGATGCTTTAATTCATGGTAAAATAGTCTACTGCACTTTAAGGTGCATGTATAGATGCATCTGCATTGTGGTAAGACTGGCTCTATCCTCAGACAAACATGTGACTTATAGTATGTAGAAGTCATGAGTTTGGCAACACTGGGAAGGGGATACTGGCTCTGTAGTTACTAAATACGGGTTCTTGTCCCAGCTGTGCTACTGGTCTTCCACATGCCCTAGGACAAATCACTTCACCCACCTTTTTCCCATTCCACCTTTTTGTCTAGAGCTGCTTTAAACAATGCAGCTTCTAGCACAGCAGGTCCCTATTATATCTGGAGCCTCTCAATCATTCTGGAGTACAGATAACAATGATAATGATGATAATAAATCAAGGGTGTTTAACAGCTCAGAGAACTGGGCCTCAGCTGTCTCATTGCTGCTGCTTTCCCGTTCCTTAATAATCTCAGACATTCAGGATCTCAAGTTTAGTACCAAAACATCTGCAGTTTGTGGCAGGCAGCTTCAGGTGGTGTTCTGGGTACCCCAAGACTGCCTACCTAACAGGGGTTTTCCTCAGCACTTGTCCCTGGTAGAGGGTGATAACCAGTTCTGCAGATCATTGTCCCCATAAAGTTTCCATTCCCTGTGGGCTACAATGGATCATTGAGGAGTTAGTTACCCAGATTATTAGCCATTACTTATGTAGGTCCTCAAGGGACATTGTCAACTTGAAAAATTGCATTCCTATCATAAAGTGTTGTATCTACCACTGTTACAACCAAAACACCTAGTGTCATGAAAACAAGCAAAAAAAATTTTTTTTCTCCATGTTTTCCTCAGTTTGTGTCCTGGTCAGCAGTTTTTACAGGGTCGATGTCAATATTCTGTTGCTGATCATTTGCACTTTCAAACCTTAAAAAAAACATATTTTTCTGGGAAGGAATACCAGAAACTATCATATTTGGGACTTCAGGGATAAATACAGACAGTCAAAAAGCCCAAGACTGAATGGATTCAATCTTTGAAGGTTAGTTTAAACTGCGTAGATAGAACCACAAAGCAAGTGAACAGACATTCACTTTTGATTCTGGAAATGCAGCCACATGCCTGCAGTGGCTCAGGCTAGAAGCTGGGAGGTGCTAGAGAAAGCCTTGCCTTCAGCAGTAGCCAGAAAGCTGGAGGGAAGCTGGGAGAGAAGCCCTGTAAGCTGGGGTGTTCTCCCTCCCACCCTCTGCCTCATTCTGCGGGCCTAGACCAGGGTCTGGCCACCCCCCCTCCAGCAGTGAGTGGGGGAAAGCCTGTGAGAGGCTGCTTCCTCCCTGCCAGACAGACCCTGGCTGGGGTCTGGAGCCAGGATTCCCACACCCACCCCATCTCAGCCAGCAGAGCAGTGATAGTGCTCCAGCTAGGGAGCAGAGAGGCAGGGTCAACTCTGCTCTGTTGGAGCAGACAGCACTGCCCAGGGCTGCAAAGCATCCTGGGATGCTGGGGAACTGTGAATTAACTTGAACCAGGAAGGGGTCTGGGACAGAAGTTTTGTAAACTGGTTTGACCTAAATTAGCTAAAGTTTGATACTACATTCAACTGGGTTTATCTTAAACCCGTTTTGGCCATTTTGAAAGCAGCTCAAGTGAGAAGTGAAGTATACTGACTAGAAGAGTATCAAGAAGGAGACAGAGAACTCCAACAGAATCCTGAGTGGAACGAGATACATTATGTGCAACAGGAGGTGTCAACCCGGGGTATGTGTATCCCCAGGGGTACTTAAGAAGGCCTACAGTGTATGTGCAGACGGGTGGGGACGAAGTGCCACTACGCACCACCCCACACTGCCACACAGGCACCACCCACCCAGCCAGACATGGGGGGCAGGGGAAGCTTGCATGCAGTAGCTGCTACCACTCTGCATTCAGCCACGCACCACCTCCCTCCCCACAACTCCAAGTCCAGCTGCCAGGGGTACACTGCTCCGCGTCCAGCCACTGGGGGTAAACTGATGCAAAAAGGTTGAAAACCCCTGATGCATAAGAAAAGATACCTACAGGGAAAAAAGCAACAGCATTTGTATAAGCCTGATGGAGAACTGAGTTTTGCCCGCAGTGCCTAAAGTTCTGTTACAATCTGATAGAAAGAACTGATCGGGAAACAGAATTCAACAACAGAAGACAAAGATATCCTGGCTTTAATAACCAGCTTCAGTGCTGCACTTAGACACCACAGTGATAAAACTGTTAATATCACCTAGACAGGAGAGGAAGAAATGCATAAAAGACTTGGGAATAGCAGGTGCCTATACATGAGCAGCTCATTCAACGAGCTTGAATTAAAGCGCCCCCTGCCATCATTTTTCAGTGCAGGAACGCCAATACATGAGATGATCTGGGCAATTTAGTTAAAGCAGCTCTAATTAAAGCGCCACCCTTGCCCCCACTCCTGAGGCATGTGTATAAATGCCCAGTATGTCCAAGTCTCCAAGGGGCTGTGAAAACTCCACCCTAGCTGTACTGGAGAGCTGAGTTTTGCCTGCGGTGTTTAAAGTTCTGTTGCAAAAAGAGGGGAAATTGGGACTAAGTAAGACTCACAAATGTGAGTAGGCAAAATAATTTTCAGGGGGTGGCCGTAAAAAAGATCAGATGTTAGGCCTGTGATAGACAGGGTCCTGGTAGACAGTGAGCCCACCGGGACAATTAAAGGCTTAGAACCAAATAAGCATAGACAGTGCAAACCAACAGAAACCACCACAGTCCTTAAAATAGCCTGAGGTCACATACAGTTCACTCTGCATGGGTGCCTACACTTATTTCTCCTAGGATTGTGGGACTAAACCAGTTTCTCTCTTTTAAAAGTATCACCATATGACATGATAGAGCTGTTTCCTTTCATCATAGGCTATCTTCATGTTTCCCCTGGCAAAGCTGGGAGCCTTTTATAGGGTTGTAGGGTTTCCTAGAGTCCAAATGATTCAAACACTTTGTTCCTCTTCAAGATATCCATATGAGAGTATGGCTGAGTCAATTCATGTGCAAATAGGAGCTGTACTGTGGTGAATACTGTCGTCTCCTTAGTGGATGGTGTATAAGCCATTCAAAGGAATGGGAACAACTGGTCCCAGGCCATTTGGGGCTGTTTTACAGATGAATGTAGCTGAACCCCAGGGCACAGTAATAGTATGAAATGCAATTGTGCAATTGTCTTTAAATGGAAAATTTTTGTCAGAAACCAAACTCCAGACAGCACTTTCCTGCCTTTTAAAATATTTAAACATCCCAAATAACTGTTCCTAAAACGTTGTTTACCAAAATCATGCTGGAATACTCTGCGTAGCACATCTTCACATGGAGGGCCATCCCTAGTGGGGCGCGAAGTGGGGCAACCATCCTGGGCCCTGCGCTTTGGGGGGGGGCCCACAGAGCTGGGCGGAGAAGCTGTGTCTACAGTTTAGCCCACCCGCCCACTCGGTGGGGCGGACGGCTCTTTGCTTGTTCCGTCCAGACGTGCCAGCCGCCAGCCGTCCCGCCGTGTCTGGTGTGCCAGGGCTTTCATTCCTCAGCCTAAGTGAGCCATGGGATGGGGCGGGGAGCTCCACACAGGCTGCTTTGTCCCAGGCCCCACACCCTGCTGGGATCATCTCTGACAACGTGGAACAGTCATTTTTAGCAATTACAAATGCGTGGCTATGTAATGAAAACAGCTGGCATGGTCTGGATAATAGCAATGCTATAATTAAAAACAAAACCTATTTAGGGATGGATATAGTCGGGTGCTGAGCTCTCTGAACCTGATGCAGCAAAACACTTAGTTGTGTGTTTATCTCAGCATGATTTATTGACTATACTTCTGCTATTTATATCAATTGCTGGAATATGTGTACAATATAAATGGTGGGTTGGAGATAGTATGTAGATACATAACACTGTGTCCTATTTTTCCTGCTTCACTGTTTTGTTTAGCCATCGTCTTATGTGGGTGTCTATCAGTATATTATCTGATCAGCTGTCCTGCCTCAAAATGAAACAAGCCTGTCCTCAAGTTAAACTTGTTGGGTGCAGCAGCACTAAAGTGCAGTAATTACATTGATTCTGAGATCCCAAGCAGAACTCCTGAGGCTCCAGAACAGCCTAATCAGGAAACCCTTGACAAGCTGCCAGTATCAGGGAAAGTCCAGTACCGTATTTTGTTTTTTCCAAGCATAAAAATGGCAACAAAGGTATTGTCAGGTCACACCCTCAAACCCAGGGCCTTGGCTTTCCTGGCACAGCTGCTCATTGCCTTCCACAAGGGCCTAGCCACCCTTCCCCCAACACTCCCTTCCACAGAAGTGGCTGGTTGGGTCAGTTGACCCTTCTTCCCTTCCTACAAAAAGCCCTGACCCAGAAGAGGAAGTATCTGGGTAATGGCTCAACCTGTGCTCAAACTGCTTTGTCCTTGGCTTGTTCCTCTACTGGCTCTGTTATGACCTGGACGCTGAGTTCAGCATGACCCTTTGCTTCTCTCACCTGCCTCCTGGTTTGATCTCTTGGTTACCTGACCGGCTGGCCTGATTCTGTGCTCTGCCCCACGCTCCTCATCTCTGACTTGCCTCCTTGGCCAGTCTTCCAGCTCCCTACACTCAGACTGCATGCTCCTTCTGGTCTCAGTTGATTCTCCAGACCCTGGGTGGCTCCCAGACCTGGCCATCCAGAACCCAGCATGGCAGGTATCTCCAGGCTTGTGATAAGTTCAGCTAAGTGAAAATGTTCTTGCCTGAGTCATTAGCCTGCATTGATTCCTGATATAACCCCACAAATGTCTACAGTACAGTGAATCTGTGCCTAGGTACTACATGTAACCCGGGCGGTACTCCAAGAGGTACCCCCTCTCCAACTGAAGGGATCAAAGCAGGTGCACAAGCACTGTGGGAGGTGTAGGGACTCTCCTCCCCTATAGAGCAGAGCCAGACCACCAATGGGGACTTAACCATATACCTTTTAATACTAGGAACATAACAGGCATAAATCAGAGGTTATAGTGGACACTACAATGCCCCAAGGGGCATTCAACAAAGGTTAGACACTTACAATCACTGACAAAACAGGGTTAACAAAATATAAAACACAAACAGCAGAACAAACAATACAGGTTGGTGAAATATACAAAGGGCACAAAATGCAAAATGTCAAATGACAAGGAAACATAGGGCCTTGACTCCAAGATGAACATCGGCCGACAATGCGAGGTCTCGGTTGGCAGGGCTAACCGCACCTTGTCGTGCATCCACCAGTGCATCTCAAGTAGAGCCAAGGAGGTGATCCTCTCCCTCTATGCGACGCTGTTCAGGCCACAGCTGGAGTACTGTGTCCAGTTCTGGGCGCCGCACTTCAGGAGGGATGTGGACAACATTGAAAGGGTCCAGAGGAGGGCCACCCACATGATCCGGGGACTACAGGGAAGACCCTACATTGAAAGACTGCGGGACCTAAACTTGTTCAGCCTTCACAAGAGAAGGCTGAGGGGGGACCTGGTGACTGCCTATAAACTCACTGGGGGGACCAGAAGGGTTTAGGGGAGACACTGTTTCCCCTAGCGCCCCCTGGCATGACAAGGAACAATGGACACAAATTATTAGAGAG
>NW_017728948.1:14474617-14487296 GCF_001723895.1 Crocodylus porosus | reverse complement strand
ACCCCTGGACCAAATCATTACCAGATTGGTGAGGAAAGGGAATCCCAAGTCCTCCAATCATCTTTTGCCCTTTCAAAACCCCTGGGCCAGGTCACTGCCAGCCAGCCCATCACATACAGAAGTATCAGGTTAATGTGAGACTTTTCATGCCTTAGGTCCTATAATAGCTGAAAGTTTGACCAATAAAAGGGCACCCCCCAAAAATTCTTCTCTCACAATTCCTCATGGCTACATTATCACTTTTCTGTGGAAAAATGCTAATTTTCCCCTTTGAAGTGGGAAACCATGGGTTTCCTCTTGTAGGCTGGCAGAGTTCCAGGCTGGGGTTGGGATTGGGACAGCGCCTCCCAAGATCCTTTCACGTTTGGGCCTGGGGCTCAGAGCTCAGGATGGCAGCAGCACAGGAGCCCAGGAGTAGAGAGTCTGAGGTGGAGATTAGTGGCCACGGGACATGGTGGACTGCACTCCCTGCAGTAGCTGCTGCTGCCAGCACTGTGCACCTTGCTGGGCATTGGCAGAAGGGAGGAAGGGAGCAGGGAATTAAAGAGAAAAAAAAATCTGGGGCTGTGGGGCAGGGGGTGCCACTATTGGTAGAGGGAGAAAAAAAAGTTGAAGGGGGCTGAGCACATACGCATATGCATGCACACCCCGCCTCAGGGGGAGGGGAGATGAGGAGTGGGGAACAGGTAGGGCTGGGACTGGGCAGGGATCGGGGAGAAGCGAAGCCAAGCTGGGTCCAAGATTGGAATGGAGGCCAGGGCCTACTGTGCCCATGCGGTTGCCCCTTCCCCTGCACTTGTGGTCATTTCCTGCACTGACACCTCCCACTGGCCCCGACTGCTGGGGCAGGGCAGGGCGCAAGACAAAGCTATGACTCATCCAGAGGGCATAGGGAAGGGGTGGCAGCTTCCACTGCTGTGCTCATCCTGGGGGGGGCGCATGCCCCTGGATCTGCATGGGGCAGGGTAGGCTGCCACTGAGGGCTGGAGTCAGGGTAGCACTGGGCTCTTCCTGGTAGGCAGTGGGAGTGGGCAGAGGTGGTGCTGGGAGGGAGGTCAAGTGGGCTATGGTGAATCTTGGGGTGGCTACATCCCACCTGCCCCAAGTACAGCCCACATCCCACTGCCCTGGCCAGAAAGAGCCCAGCATGGCCCTGGACCCAGCCTGCAGTGGTAGCCTGTCCTGCCGTGCCCTGCACAGATCTGGGGGCACGTGCACCTCATGCCTCCCAGGGCGCATGTAGCAGCAGAAGCCGCACCCCCAAACGAGCCGCTGGTGGCTAAGTTCTGCACCACACTGCCTGTGCAGGGCCTGCCCCTGCCTTAGCCCCAGCCCCAGCCTCTGCCCCAGCCCCTCCCCACCCCTGCTGCAGCTGTCAGAAGCCTGCAACTGGGCTGCCTTGTGGCCTTACTGATGCCCCACATTTGTGGAGGCTAAGGCCCATTAGCCACCCCTTCTGCTGCTTATGAGTGCCATGCACATATGCGTTCTCATACACACAGCCGACAATACAGCCAGGCAGGGTGGTGGGAGCAGCCCCAGCAGCTGGATACAGGTAAATCTATGGGACTGATAGCACAGGGGTGGCTCAGGCATGCCATAGCTTGGCTCACCATCCCAGTCGTGCGGGACTGGTCCAAGCCATTGGGGGCCAAGCTCTGGCAAGTCCAAACCAAACCTGCACCATTGGGGCAGGGACCAAGGTCTGGAAAGCCCCACATACTCCCTGCCCCACACATCCACCCAATGCCAGAGTCTTCTTCATGTGTAACTCTCTTTTAGAATAGTCTCCATCTGCTATTACATAGTATAATAAAACATGAATTAAAAGTACCTGTAGAATAGAAAACAATCCCCTTTGTCTATTGAGTACTTGACCTGAACTCCACTGCATACCACCAGAGTCTTTAAATAGTGTCCCCTGTCCCCCCCATATCAACAATCACCAGTTGCCTATGCTGCTGGGTAAGGGCAGCACTCCCCTTCCTCACATTGGTGAGCTCCCAATCCCTGAGCCAGCCATGGGCTTGAGGCAAGGGGGGCTGTGGCTTTGGAGTGATGGTCACTGACATAGCAGAGCTGCTTAGCATCACAAACCAGCAGAAGGGACAGCTACAGCTGGACCCGTGTCCTAGTGAGCAAAGGGGGCAAGGGGAGGTCTGGTTTTCCATGATTAAAAAAAACAAAATCAAATGCCAAAATACATAGTTATTTAGAATTTATTTTATTACTAGCCAATTGCCCATCAAAAATGATGGGTGGGGAGCACAGGTGGGGACAGAGGCATGCATCTGGCTCCTCCCCGCTCAGGCCTGCTCCTCCCCTCCCCACTGCCAATGCCACATTGGCCCGGGCCCCCTGCTCCCCCTGCCCTGCATTGGGAGGGAACAGCGCACGGGAGAGGCCCCCCTTTCTGTATTCACCAGCTGCAGGGAGCAGGGGGGTGGGGTGAGGCCAGCACTGCTGGCTTTCCCCACACCTCCCGTGCTGCCCCACCCCCACTCCCCCCTATGCCATTGCTGCCACCTCCAGGGAGCAGGGTGGGGGGGCAGGCCAGCTGTGCTGGCCTCATGCCTCCCTCCCGCTCTGTCCCCTGTGTCCTCACCATCATGGCAGTGCTCCGAATGCTGCATTCATACTTTGTCCAAATGCTGCATTCACACTCTGATTGGTTGTTTCCATCAGCCAATCAGAGTGAGAATAAAGCATTATGGACAGACAGACAGCCACCAGGCTCTGCTAGCTCCATGACCCAGCCCAGCTGAGGCCCCCAATAATGGTGAATGCGGCCCCTGCCAGGCTGGGCTGTGGGACACTTGGAGCCTGGCATCTCCTCCAGAGGCAGTGATGGGGAGCCTAGGGGGGCACATGGCCCCCGGTCTGTGCACAGGGCAGGGGCAGCTGCAGCTGTGGCCTCCATTCTGCCTCTTCTCCCTGCCTCACTACCCCTGCTCTGAAAGCGGTGCAGCACCGTGTGAGACCCACCACAAGGCGGGCCAGGGCAGGCAGCAAGGCACATGTGTATGGCATAGGGCTGGGTGTGGGGGTGTCATGTGGCTGTGTGTGTGCAGTACGCAGCATGGGGCTAGGTGGGTATGTGTGGCATATGGCTGCATGGGTGGGTGGGTGTGAGTGCCGCTGGGTGTGGCATAAGGCTGGGGGGGAGTGCTGTGTAAGGCTGAGTGTGTGTGGCATGTGGCTGGGTGTGTGTGAGTGGGTGGGTGTGTGTATGTGGCATGCAGCTGAGTAGATGCGTATGGGTGGTATGTGGCAGGGTGGATGTGTGTGGCTGGTGTGTGGCTGAGTGGGTGTGTGGCTGAATGGGTGGGTGTGATGTGTGGCTGGCTGTGTGTGTGATATGTGGCAGGCTAGGTGAGTATGTGTGTGTGGCTGGGTGGGTGAATGCTTGTGTGGCATATAGCTGGGTATGTGTGTGTGTAGCATGTGGGTGGCATGTGGCTAGGTGGCTTGTGGCTCTGTGTGTGTGTGTGTGTGTGTGGCTAGGTGGGTGTGGTGTGCAGCATCTGGCTGGGTGTGTGCATGTGTAGCATGTGGATGTGGTGTGCAGCTGGCTGGGTGTGTCTGTGGCATGGGGCACATGGCTGGGTATGTATGTGTGGGGTGTGGGTGGGTGGGTGTGATTGGGTAGGTTTGTGGCACATGTGTGGTGTGTGGGTGGATGGGTGTCAGGTATGATGGTGCACACAGGGCTGTATACAGAGCAGCAGCAGCGTGGGGTGGTGGGTGTCCCCACTGACCACCCATCATTCTTGATGGGCATTTGCTAGTATATATATTGTGATATTTTGTTTTAATTATGGAAAAATGCAAATTTGGGGGCTTTTAAGCAGAGATTTGGGGATCTTTTTAAACAGAGAAAACCAAGATCCCTGATCATCACTTACACTACCATGCAAAATGAAAAGCATTGATATCTCCCTCCTTACTGTTATCAGCTCTAGTGAGCTTATCATTAGTCTTGTAATATGTTGTGGTTTGGTGGTGGTAGTGGGTTTCTTTGGTTTCTTTGTTTTTTCTTTGATCACCTGATTCCAGGAACTTACAAGAGAATCAATGCTTTGGTATAAAAAGAAAATCTGTTTCTAGCTGTGCTGGGTATAAAGAAAAGCCTGAAAATGGCAACACTGAAAGCTCCAAAACCAGAAAGCAAATGGGTTTTTAACCAATTTTATGTTGGGGGGTGAAACACAACAGCTTTGAACACTTGGAGTTGGCAATGCTAACACTGGAACAACTTCTTACAGTTAAATACTGAACAAGATAGCATTTTGGTTATGTTCTTACTGCAAAAAACAATAAAATAAAAAACCCCGCAAACAACTGGGGTTAGGACTGGGGGCCAGGACTCAATTCTCCATTGTGAGTGCTCAAACCACTACAGGGTTGCCAATTGTCAATAAATTTATAGAGTAAGTAAAAATCAGGCTAAAAATGGCTGTCCATAAATAAATTTGAACAATTCATAAAAAATAAAGCTGCCAGTCTGCTTGACTGAAGATCCATCTGGGAAAGAGGCTGGATAGCTAGAGCTCGACTGAAGCACAGACAGAGCAGAGCACTGGCACTGGTAGTGAATGCAGGAAGGTGGGATCCTCCATCACTTTGAACCAATCGTGTGCATCTCTTTTCGGAATGGGGTGGGACAATTCACTGTCTGGCAGCTGTGTTCCATGATCTTGCTCCTTTACATGGGGATAGGAAGTAAGTTTGTTTTCTAGCATCCTCATGGAAATAGTCCTTTGTCTCAGTACATAAATGGGGAAATACTGAGTTTGAGAGAAAGAAGATTAAGAATTAATTAAGGTTAGAGAAAAAGAAAAAATTCCCTATACCCATGATGAAGGATGTACACTATCCCTTGATTACAGGATAGGAGACTCTGATGTCCCATTCCCTCCACTTCTGTAGGTTCAATGAAATACAGTAATAGTGAGAGTCACATGTTCTCTGAAACCTGTCACCAAGCAGTTTTTTCCTGGTCTGTCAGCTAAATGGATGCTTTGAAGGGAATGCTGAAATGGCATATCTGCAGCTTACAAAGAGTTAAATCTCGGAGACAACAACAGCATCCAATTCATTTTAACAGACTGGAATATGACCTGAATGAACTCCCCACATCACTTGTAAGTGCAAAAACTTATATGCAGGAAAAGGACTCATCTCATTGCCTTATGTAACCTTGTCCTGAGACTGCATGGCTGCTGCATTTCAGCTCTGTGTGCATTACGGCTGCACAAAAAGACACACAGCTGGATTGGTGGCTCTGCTTCACGTATTCCTTCGTATATCTTCCATATGCAGAATCCAGTTTTGCTGGACCTACAGAATTTAGTAATTTAATGGGCCACATACTGAATTCACTCAACGTACACAAGTATGGGATTTTAATGTCTAATTAATGTCCTAAGTCTAAACCACCCACCTAATGCACTCTGACGCATGGATGAAACGTAACACCAGAAATACCTGTTTTACTTTATAGCACTTGGTTCTATATTCAGTACACAACTAGATCCCTCTGTACTTGGGATATTAGGTTATTAATGCCATCACTGATATAGTCCCCGCCACTAGCTACCGCTCTGGTTTGGGTTTTTCTTCTCTTGAAGGCTCACCATTTACACTGATTAAAAGATGTCTGAAAGCTTGGCCTGATACAAAACCCATTAGAGTCGTGAGGCTCTATAAGGTTTTTCTAGCATGAATTAAGCCAAGTCCCATAACTATGAAACACTCTTCCAAATGGAGGTTACACATGGGTAATGATTGGATTTAAGCTAATTATTTGCAATGAAAATGTATATAAATCCATTTGATTACTCTGTCCCTTTTATGCTTGCACTGTGTCCTTGACTAGCCTGCATTTTTTGCAGCTGATTCTTCATAATTATTCAGTAAATTGAAATGCAGTAAATTCAAATACAGAGTTATTCAACAAGTTATGGTGCATGGTGCCATTATATAACTAGGGCTATGCAAAACAGCACTATTTTGTTTTGACTTCTGTTTCGACAGAACAACGTTTCATTTTGAATTTCATTTCATTTTGAAACTGCTGTTCTGTTTCGTTTTGTCAAAACATTTTAGCTGTTTCGACATTTCGCCCATAGGCTATAATGAAGAAGCATGAAACTGCCTATAACTTTGTCACTTCTTGCCTGATTTGGATGGAACTGGCAGGGGTGGTAGCCCCTGCAGAGGCCATGAAGCTTGCCAAGTTTCAGTGAGATAGGTGCAGGGGTTTCTGGGAAACTGCACCTCAGGCTGCTGACAAGCAAAACTCGTGACATGGGTGACACTGTGTGTGTTTTCCATCCCTCCCCCAGAGCACTGGGTTTGGTTGGGACCTCAGGAAAGGATCACAGTCACTGGCTAGCTACACAGTCAATAATGAGGGCACTCCTTCCCCACTCTTCCCCCCTCACTCTCCTTACTTTCTGTTTCCCTGCAGGCAAGGCCAGCTTGAGCTTCGAAACTGGAAACGTTTAAAATGTTTCAACTGCCCTTCTTTAATTTCGAGGTTGTTTCAAAGCCCTTCATTTTATTTCAATTTCAGTGTTTCGAGCTCCAAACAAGCCGAAACAGTGTCAAAATGAAACAGCCAGCGAAATTTTGCGCCGCCCTAATAACTATGACATGCTACTCTGCACTGGCTGTTTCTTGAGACTGATCACATGAACTGCATAGCATAAAGTCTGGTCTCTGAATAATTGTTGTAATGATTACCAGGTTCAACAAATGCAGGCATGCATGAATGAGAAATTCACCTGCAGATGTGTATGCAGAGAAAAAAACTACGCTCTGCCAATGATTTGGGGTATAAGTAGAAACACAGAATTAGTGGGACTCTAAGCAGCCAAGCTGAATAAGAAATCCACATATTCAACAAAGAGAGATCTCCCAGAAAATGTGACAATAGATGACATGAACCAAAACAGTAGCAATGGCCATTGATGATCACCGTCACCTTTTTTATTTGTCCTAGGTAGGGTGAGGTCCACACACACACACACACCACGAAATGCTGCAAAATTCCTCATTGCCAGGGCTTCACCATAGGCTAAAGTTGTCTGGTATCTGTAGAAAGTGGTCAGGTTATCACTAGCCTTTAATCTGTACCACATCTGAGCTAAGCAGTCAAGTAACACTGAAGCTGCATACTTTTCAGGCTTAGGTGTAAAGGCAGCTGTGCACCCAGGGTAGCAGTGATGTAGGGTGATTTGTGGCTGTGGCAGCAGCTGTTTTGGTCTTTTTTTCCCCCACCTCCCAAATTGGGAACTAAGATAGGTGCCCCTGGTCACTCTTCTTTAGTTACATTTCTCCCTAGTTGCTTCCCCTTTGCTGCTCTGCTCACAAATGGAGCCAAGTTGAAAGAATCTGAGGTAAGGGAGGTCAGAAAATAAGAAACTGAGAATTGGTCACTTTTTATCCCATTTCAGCCTGAGGCTCATGCCCCATGCAAACTCTGCACTTCACAGCTTGGCCCAATCTCCCGATTAGCCAGTAAGGATGAGGAAACAGTTTTCTGGCAGTACCTTCCCATCCCTGCCAGAGCGTAGAAGGGAATGAATTTAATTGTGCGTGGTCCATTTCTGACTATTGTGAGCAAGGTCCCTCTCCTAATTTGGGACCATACAAAAACTCTAGTTACCACATACCAGAAACTGCACAAGTGTGAAATAACACATTGTCCTTGGAGTGTTACAGGAGTGTCCAGTTTCACACAGGGGCATACAGAGGCACAGGCTAAGCACAGACAGTCAACGAGCCCAAGGCTGAATTGATTCATTCTTTGCAGGTTAGTCTAAACTGCAGAGATTAAACTGAAATGGGGGTGAACATTTACCTTTGATTCAGGAAATGCAGCCACATGCCTGTAGTAGCTCAGGGCAGAAGCCAGGGGGTGCTAAAGCATGGCTCTGGCTTTCTCTTCCTGCTGCCCCCAAGGTCTCTGGGGTCCATAATCACAGCACCAGGACTGCAGGGTTCCTCATGACTTTCACTTCCAGGTGCCTCTGGGATTTGTAGTCCACAGTCACAGCCAGCAGTAAGTTTGAGCAGGGGAAGGGGTGTTTAGCCTCCCTCCCTGGCCCCAGGCCCCAGTTGGGGTTTACCTGGGTGGGGAGAGCCCCCCTCCTACAGACTGAGCTGCATCCTCAGTTAACCTTGTCCCCCCACTGTGTCAGCCAGCCCTCACTACTTCTCCAGCTAGGGAGCAGGGGGCAGCCCTGCTCTCTGGAGCAGACAGCACAGCCCAGCCCTGGGCTGGAAAGCATACTGGGATACTGGGGGACTGTGATTTAACTTGAACCAGGGCAGGGTCTGGGACAGAAGTTTCATAAACCTGTTTGACACAAATCCGTTAAGTCTGATACTACATTCAACCAGGTTTATTTTAAACCAGTTTCACCCATTTTGAAATGGGTTTATGTGTATTCAGCTTCTGTTCTGTTACAGGTTTAAGCTAGTTTCTGATCACTTAAACCAGTTTATGTGTAACTTCTGTCCCTAGCCACAGAAGTTAAGTGTCTTGTCCAATGTCCCAAAGCCAATTAGTGGCAGAGCTGTATTTAGGTGTTGGGAGGTCTTGTTTTCTAGTCCGGAGTTTAGCAGATTAAATTATCCTGCTCCACAGGAAAAGATCAGCTTTCATTGTAGAAGAGTTGCTTGCAGCATGCTGAAGCAAAAAGTAAGTTGACTCTTTTTGACACACAGAGGCACACTCTTCAGGACAGGGTGCTGCCTCTGCAGCTGAATGCTGCCATTCTCTTCTAGGTAGAAATTATTCCTATAAATTTATTTCCCCAAAGTTCTCAAATTGATGATTGCAGCATACTTGAATTTACAGCAAATATAGGGTTACCATATGCCTGGGTTTTCCTAGACAGGTCCTCTGTGCTGCATCTGGGTGGGTTTTTAAAATAAGAGCACATGTCCAGGTGTTCTGCTTTCCCGGGATGATTGCTTGAGGCTGGGAGCAGCAGGCAAGGTGGTGATTGGCTGTTGGGGGTCACATGCTCCCTGTGTGTGCTCTGGCGAGAGAGTGAGTGAATGAGCAAGCAAGCAATGTGGGAGCTGTTTGGGTAGCAGGGCAGGGGTCTGTGGGTTGGGAGTGAGGGTCACCAGCAAGGCTGGGAGGGGCACAGGGTGCTGCAGGTCAGGAGTGAGAGGCACTGGCAGGGCTGGGAAGGGGCAGGGGGCTGCAGATCAGGAGTGAGGGGCATGGGGGATGGGATGGGATGGGTGATTGTGAGTTGGGTGTGCAGGGCACTGACAGCACCAAGGGGCTCTGGGTCAGGAGTGAGGGGCACCAGCAAGGAGTGGGAGGCATAGTACTGCTGTTTGGGAGTAAGGGGCACTGGCAGAGCTAGAGTCAGTGCCCAGAGTGAGGGGCAGCAGCAGGGCTAGGGGTATGTGGATTGTCTGTAAGGGGCAACAGAATGGGCCGGGGCAGGGAACTGGCATGTCACTGTCCCCCCACCAATATATTTCCCATGCCCCCTCCCCTCCCCACAGGTGTCCTCTCTTTTGAACCTGAAAATATGGTAACCGTAAATAATATTTCCTGACTGCCAGCATTTCTTTCAAGAGCAGCCACAGCCTACAACCACTCATACATGTCCCCAGACATTGTGGCCACCTACACCAGAGAGGAACATGCTGCATTGCAAAATGCATTTCCAAAAAGGAATATGGGGGAGTTCAGAAAGAAAATATACCAGTTCAGGAGGAGAGGAAAATAGAGTCTCTAGTGCGTGGGCTCGTGACAGTCCTTTGCCCCAGTAATTTGTAGCATAGGCCTAATGCAGAATGATAACAGGCTCTGTTTATCAGGCATAGTGTGTCAGTCTTTGTGAAGCTGTAGATCTACCTTGCGTATGCTAGGCCCACTGATGTCCCAGAACTCAGCCAGGTAGCTGAGGTAGCTCCTCTCCCTCCCACACCCACTCCCCCAGCAAAGCTCTGCATGTGGCCGTATTACTGAGTCTCTCCGCCCTGTGCCACCCTCTACCCGAGTGAAGAGGGTTAAGGTCTAGCCCTTAGCTGGTTGTCACCTCTTACTCACCAGTAACAAAAGCTACCCTCTTTCCTCACTCTGTGCTCTGCCCCTACATGTTGCACCTAGGGAGAAGGAATCACCAGCACGCTTACAGGCTCGGAGAGGACCTTCTCAGCAGCACAGCAGTGGAAAGGGATCTTGGAGTCACTGTTGACTCCAAGATGAACTTGAGTCGTCAGTGTGACAAAGTAATCACTAAAGCCCACCACACTTCATCATGCATTAGCAGGTGCATGACAAACAGGTTTGGGGAGGTGATAGGTGCATAAAGGTGCCTCCTTTATGCAGCACTGGTCAGGCCGCAGCTGGAGTACTGCATCCAGTTTTGGGCACCACACTTCAAGAGGGATGTGGACAGCATGGAGAGGGTTCAAAGGAGGGCCACTCGTACAGTTAGGGGCCTGTGGGTAAAGCCCTACGAGGAGAAGTTGAGGACCCTGAATCTCTTCAGCCTCCACACAAGAAGGTTGAGAGGGGATCTTGTGACTGCCTACACATTCATCAAGGAGGGGGCGGCAATGAATAGAAGATGCTCTGTTTACCAGGGCACCCCTTGGAGTTGCTAGGAATGACAGCCGCAAACTAATGGAGAGCAGATTTAGGTTAGACATCAGAAATAACTTTTTTACGGTAAGGGTTGCCAAAATTTGAATGGGCTTCCAAGGGAGATGGTGCTCTCCCCTTCCTTGGGGGGTCCTTAAAAGGAGTCTAGACATGCACCTGGCTGGGGTCATAGATTCATAGATTGTAGAGTTGGAAGGGACCACAATGGATCATCGTGTCCGACCCACTGCCGCAGGCAGGAAAGAGGACCAAGGCCAGACGACCCCATCCAAGTAACTATCAAGCCTCCTTTTGAAGATCTCCAAGTTAGGTGATAGTACCACCCCTCTTGAAAGCCCATTCCAGATTCTGGCCACCCTTACTGTAAAAAGATTCTTCCTAATGTCTAACCTAAATCTGCTCTCCAATAGTTTGCACCCATTATTCCTATTTACTCCCTGGGGTGCTCTGGTAAATAGTGCATCACCAATTCTCTGTTGTCCTCCTTTAATAAACTTATAGGTACCTACAAGGTCTCTCCTCAGATGTCTCTTATGAAGGCTGAAGAGATCCAGATCTCTCAATCCCCCCTCGTAGGGTCCTTCATGGAGGCCACTGATCATGTGAGTGGCCCTCCTCTGGACCCTCTCCATGTTATCCACATCCCTCTTGAAGTGCGGCAGTACTCCAACTGTGGCCTGACCAATGCCACATAGAGGGGGAGTATCACCTCCCCTGATCTGTTGGTCATGCATTTGCTAATACACGAGAAGTTGTGATTGGCCTTGTTGATGGCCTCGTTACACTGCTGGCTCATGTTCATCTTGGAGTCAATTATCATTCCAAGATCTCTCTCAGCTTCTGAGCTGCTGAGGAGTTCATCCCCCAACTGTAGGTGTGCTGGGGAATCCTCCTCCCTAGGTGGAGTACCTTGCATTTATCTCTGTTGAATTGCATCCTATTTCATTCCGTCAGTTGATCCAACCTGCCCAGGTCAGCCTGTATCTGCGCCCTGCCCTCCGGTGTGTTAACTTTGCCCCATAACTTGCTATCTTCTGCAAACTTGGAGAGGGTGCTCGCCACGCCTTCATCCAAATCACTGATGAAGTTATTAAATAACACCGGTCCAAGGACCAAACCCTGCGGGACCCCACTGCCCACCTCCTTCCAAGCCGAGAACAACCCATCCACCACCACTCTCTGGGTAAAGTCCCTAAGCCAACTGGCCACGCACCTGACTGTGTAGGCATCCACTCCACAGCCTGCTAGCTTCCCTACAAGAATAGGATGCGAAGTGTGTGGGATCGTCTGACCCCAGCACTCTTTCATGCCCAGGACAGGGGGTCAGACTCGATGAAGTCCTTCTTCAAGTATATAGGTAGCAAGAGAAAGTCTTGGGGTAACATTGGGCCCCTACGGGACAGGGCAGGGCAGTTGGTGACAGACACGCGAGAGGAGGCAGAACTCTTCAACAAGTTCTTTGCCTCCATGTTCCTGTCTGATGACAATGGGGTGCTCTCGGGTGAAGGCATAGAGAGGCCCGGGAAGGATGCCAGTCCCCCAACTGTTAATTCAGAGCTAGTTAAGGATTACCTGGAGGGCTTAGATGTATCCACATTGGCGGGCCTGGATGACCTTCATCCGCGGGTGCTGAGGGAATTGGCTGGTGTCATTGCAGAGCCATTGGCACAGCTGTTAGAGGACTCCTGGTACTCAGGCCAAGTCCCTGAGGACTGGAAAAGGGCCAGTGTGGTCCCTATTTTCAAGAAGGGGAGGAAGCAAGAGCCTGGCAACCACAGGCCATTCAGCCTCACTTCTATCCTGGGGAAGGTCTTTGAAAAAATTATCAAGGGCCACATTTGTGAGACCCCTGCAGGGGAAGTGATGTTGAGGGGTAACCAGCATGGGCTCGTGTAAGGCTGATCCTGCCTGACTAACCTGGTCTCTTTCTATGACCAGGTAACGAAGCGCTTAAATGGGAAGGAGAAAGTCGATGTCATCTTTTTGGACTTCCAGAAGGCCTTCGACACAGTGTCCCACCCAATTCTGGTGGGC
>NW_017728948.1:14463015-14473867 GCF_001723895.1 Crocodylus porosus | reverse complement strand
CCAGAGGGGTGGTGCTCTTACCTTCCCTGGAGATCTTCAAGAGGAGACTGGATAGGCACCTGGCTGGGGTCTTATGACCCCTGCCACCCCCAGTGCTCCTTCCTGCCCATGGCAGGGGGTCGGACTAGATGATCTGTCTCGGTCCCTTCCCACTCACTGATTCTGTGATTCTATCACTCTATGATCTACTGAGGTCCCTTCCGACCCTACCAACTATGAATCTTTGAATACCCTCTATGATTCTTTGCTATAAATTGGTGTTAGAGAGCTTCAAAGTAAAAACTGATGGCAATGGCACTGCTGTCAACTGTCCTTCCTCTGCACAGCCCTCTAGAGTACACATCACTTTGTTAATCAGGCTAGCATCTCTTTTCTACCATCAAATACAAACGGCTATCCTACTTGACCATGGGACCCCCTCCCGCCCTTGGTAGGAATGGGAACTAGTAGCCCTGCCAAGCTAGTGACGGGTGCAAAGGCTATTTCCATCTCCTGGTCCAGAATCAGGCTCTGCTGACACCCACCACAGAGTTCCTCCATAGCAGCACCTGAAAAGCCTTTAGACAGTTGCAGGCTGGGGGCAGCCCTTGTTAGTGCCTAAATTGGAACCTACATCTCACATCTGGGTACCCAGATCAATTGTCAGGTATCTTCATGCCCATCTCTGTTTCTTAAGAAAGAATTTGAACACCAACTAGAGGGACCTAGGTCCCTCTATAGTAGGCACTTCCCATCTAATATATAACCATGGTCAAGAACACCATATCATAAACTAGCCAGTTCCTGTTAATAGTAATAACAACAACATTGGCACTTCTGTAGCCTAGGCATCAGAGACACCTTGCTGTTATCAAGATAAGGTATCATGCCCATTTTTCAATCATGCTGGGTAGGGCCATCTTTTAAAGGCCGGAGTAGGTGAGACCTGTTTCCTGCAGCCTCAGGTGATTGATGACCCTGGTTGCCCATGTGGGCCCAGGGTACCGATCTAAGCTTGCTGCAGGAAAGGCTTATTTCCCTGCAGTCTCAGGGGATGGATTGTCCTGATTATTCCATTGACTGGTTGAGCCCTTGGCCTGGATCTGAGCTCATTACAGCCTAGTACCAAACAGAAAATCTCTGTTAGAGCTGATGTAGTGGGAAAATGGAGACAACACAAACCACATCCTTTAGCTGAGAACTGAAGAATGGCAGCCTACCCTGGAGTGTGAGGCTTTACAGAATCATAGAAAATACAAGTGCACCAATACACTGATCCATATTGTATCAGCATCAATAAAAGAAAAATTGACATTATTGGCAATCAGCTTTTTTTGGCTGATGTGACCAATAACATTGCCGATAAATGCTGCATGCACGTGCACAGTCACAGCATGCACGCAGCCAGCCCAGCAGCTTGGAGAGCAGCATCTGGCTGGTAAATCTGTTAGGGGGGAAGCGGCAGAGGGAGGGAGGTGATGTGGGTGGGGTAGATCGAGGCCCCTGTTGTGAGGGAGGGAGTGGGGCTGGGACAGGCACTGCCCAGCTGGGGCAGGGCGAGGTGCTGGATGGAGCTGTGAGTGGCTTGCCCAGGGGGCATGGGGAGGCTACTCCTGCCACTGCCTGCACCCCCAGGGGAGGCATGGGGGGCGTGTGCCCCAGTTCTGTGTACAGGGTGCGGGCAGGCTCGGGGCAGCATCGGGCTTTTCCTGGTGCAGTGGAGCTAAGCCCAGGCTGCACTTGGGCCAGGCGATGGCAGCGCTGGGAGGTGGAGCTATGGGCTGTGCCCACTCTAAGTGCAGCCTTAGCCCAGCCCCCCCGCACCAGGAAAAGCCCAGCACCACCCCTGGCCCCAGCCCACAGCCGCAGTCTGCCCTCACCCTACATACAGATCAAGGGGGCACATGCCCCCATGCCTCCCCAGTCGGACATTGCTCTCAAAGCTGCCAGGTTGCATATCAGCCGATATGACCCATTAATAATTGGCCAACAGTATCAGCCCAAAAAAATCATTATTGGTGCACCCCTGAAAAAAATTAGGTTTGGAAGGGACCTCAGGAGGTCATCTAGTTCAACCCCCTGCTTAAAGCAGGACCATCCCCAAATAGATCATCCCAGCCAAGGTTTTGTCTAGCTGGGCCTTAACCTACAAGGACAGGACCCACAACCTCTCTGGGTAGCCTGTTACTGTGCTTCACCACCCTCATGAGAAAGCTTTCCCTGAACTTCCCTTGCTGCAACTGGAGACCATTGCTCCTTGTTCTGTCAACTGTCACCACTGAGAACAGTCCAGCTCCATCCTCTTTGGAACCACCTTGCAAAGTGGTGAAGGCTCAATTCCCCCTCCAGCTTCTCTTCTGCAGACTAAATAAGCCCAGTTCTCCCACAGCCTCTCTTCATAAATCATGTGCTCCAGACCCCAAACCATTTTTGTTGCCCTCCACTGGACTCTCTCTAACTTGTCGCATCCTTTCTGTAGTGGGGGGCCCAAAACTGGGCACAGTACTCCAGATGTAGCCTCACCAGTGCTAAATAGAGGGGAATAATCACTTCCCTTGATTTGCTGGCAATGCTCCTACCAATGCAGCCCAATATGTCATTGGCCTTCTTGGCAACAAGGGCACACAGTTGGCTCATTCAGCTTAGTGTCCACTGTAGCAGGGCACTAAGGTGCCCGCTACTTGTGGAGCAGTAATGAAGGAGCCCAGGTGCAGATTGCTAGGGCAACCGGAGGGAGCCAGTGACCCACCCCTGTTAGTGGTCAGCTGACCGGAAAGGGCTGGTTTCTATATAACTCCCAGGCTGAGGCCAGGCAGGCAGTTCCCTGCTGGCAGCTAAAGGGGAAGGAGCTCTGCCGGAGCAAGAAAAGAGAAGAGGCCAAAATGCACAAGCAGTTTGGTATGGGTGAGGGATGGCGCACCCTTGGGGGTGGCTTGAGTAACGTTCAGCCAGGGGGCAGAAATTTATGGTATAGCGTAGGGGCTTATGTTTTGTGTTTGCTGTTTAAACCAGAGGTTTAGGTGAGGCTATTAGGGGTTGGAGGAGGCCTCATAGGGGACACACAGTGGTGTGGGAACCCCAGCCCCAGAGAGGGGGTAGCGAGACCGAACAACATCCGGTACATCAGTGAGGCTTGGGGTGTAGTAAAGGGGTGGTTGGAGCCACGCATAGCCCATAAGGCTGGGGTGCGTAGGAGTATCCATTACCGAAACAGGGCTAATGTACAGGATGAAAACTGTGTCCAGGGAGATGAAGAGGCAGCCTCCCTATCATATACATTTGACATCAAAGACATGACGGGCGAGAATTAAGGGTGCTTTGAAGACAAACTGGACATGGTAAGGGATGCTAGGGGAGAGCACGGCAACCCTAGGATGCCCCTCCTGTGACATCCATGATAACCCCCACATCCTTTTCTGCAGAGCTGCTGCCCAGCCAGTCAGCCCTCAGCCTGTACTGGTGCATGGGATTGTTCCACCCTAAGTGCAGGACTTTGTACTTATCCTTGTTGAACCTCATGAGATTTCTTTTGGTCCAATACTCCAATTTGTCTAGGTGTCTCTGAATCCCAGCCCTACCCCCAGTATATCTAATACTTCCTCCAGCTTGGTGTCATCTGCAAACTTGCTGAGGGTGCCCTCTGTGCCACCTTCTAGGTCATTGATGAAGATATAGAACAAAAATGTTTGGCCTGTGGATAAGCCCTGGGGTCACCTAGGACAGGGGTTCCCAACCTTCTTATGCTGCAGACCAGCAAACTGAAGACCAGAAGTGATGGGCATACTGTGCGTAGGCAGCCAACCCTTTTTTATACTCAGTATAAAAAAAAAAAAAAAAGAGTTGGCTACTGTTCTGCAGTATGCCAGTCACTTCCAGTCTGCAGTTTGCCAGTCTGGGGTTTGCTGGTCCACAGTCACTTCCAGTCTGGCAGCCAACCCACCTGCGGATCAGCTGCCAACCCTTCACAGCCTGGTACCAGGCCATGGCCCAGGGGTTGGGAAGCCCTGAACGAGGAGGTTAGCAGGGGCAGGGGCACAAGTTAGCAGAGTCAAGAGGGAAGATCCAAGAGATGTAGTCCAAGACGTATGTCAAGGCCAGAAGCCAGGGGTCGGAGAACAGGTGCTGAGTTCCAGGGAAAATCTGAGATCAGGTCAAGGAAGCCAAGCCAAGTCAGAATGCCAGGAAATCCAGAGAAAGCGGCACCAGCACTGAGTTTCAGAGGAAATCCAAGATCAGGGTCAGAAAAAGCCACAGCTGGGTCAGAAGTCAGGAGAACCAGGGAGAGCTGTGAACACAAATCTTGCCAAAACATACTGAAGCTGTGTGAAAGTTTGCCTGTAGCTGTAGGTGTGTTTTAAAGTGGGTAAGTGGTACCTTCAGCAGCCAATCTGGTGGTGGAGAACTGGGTCAGCCACATTAGCCAGGGATCAGGAGCAGGCGCGGTAACTCGCACGCTTGGCCCAACCAGGCCTGCTTGATCAGAGTCCCTGACATGGAGTATCTCAGCACTCCTTCCCAACCCAGGTGACATACCCTGGTTCTCTCTCCGAATTAGAGGGTGAAGAAGTGTCTGAGTTACACGAAGCTCCAAGTGGGATTCAAATTCAGAAGTACCTAATTCATTGCCCTTTATAATGTAATTCATTGATTACTAGATCAAATGCCCTTACTAATTATAATAAATGAGCATCTTATCCATTAAATACAGTGGAGAAGGGGCTATGCCCCCAGTGATGATTCACGCTAATCTAAATTTCAAGCTAGTGACAGAATTAACTGGCATGCTTAAAGCAACCAAACCACATACTACAATTCAGTCCAAAATACAAACCCTCTCTTTTCCAGTTCAAAACAATACCTTCCCCCCTGCCCCCCAAGATTTTTCATAATTAACAGGCAGGCATGTGTCTCTCCATATGTGTACTGCAATTTTTCGGATCAATAACGAGGCATGTAAAAATTGTTATACACCTCACCTTTTATTGATACAGATTAAAGAGAAGCATATTGGACAAGATGGCTGCCATCATGGCAATGTCATACTCGTACGGGAAGCATCTACTCATCATTCACTCCGCTTACGTTACTGAACATGTTAAACTCAAATGATCCCAACTGCTTTCTAAATAAAACCCGTAACATATCAGAAAATAACATTTGTTATAGGACTTTCTAAGTGAGTTCTGTGTCCGCAGTAATAAGCACGCAAAACATCTATAGAAAACCACAGATAGGGTATCACCCCCCGAAAGATGGAGGTATGCTAGAAAAATCTAGATGTAATGCTGTGTATATGGTGAAACTAAACCCTGTGCAAAAGGCAGCACATAGCCTATGCACCAGTCCAAGTTTAAGAGAGATTTAAGTGGTGCATTTGTCTTATGATATTTCTGCACAGGGGAAAATTTTACTCTTAATACTTAACCTGTAAAACAATAGCTAATCTATGATGCAGATATCACTCACTATCCTCTCACAGTGTTTAATGACTTTCAATCACAGGTAGAGTAAGACTAGGAATATTTTGCTATTTTATAATCCTACACACAAAACTTGCCTGGCTTCCACTAGGGGATCCACACCTGAGGATAGCGTGATAAAGCTCAGTGGGTATTGGTTCCTGATGCCCTGCAGAGGATGAAACGGTGCCAGGTGTGTTGCACACTGGCAGTGAAATATAAAGGCTGAGGGAAGGTGTAAGCTTTCCATTCCTTGAGGAACTGCGGCCCAGTGCCAAAGCTTTTGATCAGGCCTGGCCCTGACTGAATTCACAGGGTGACATGGAGCTCTGTGCAACTCCTACACCACTGAAATCCTGCTTTGTCCCCAGTGCTTGAGTAGGATCTCAATGATGCACAGACCTAACGGCAGTCTTCTCCGTGAGGCTGAATCCTACCTCATGCTTAATAAGAATTGCAGGATTGAGCCCTTTAGCATCCTCCAGCATTGAGAGGACATTCAAAATCAATGTATCATTTACACATGCACATGTTGTTTTAAATACTAGTTGCTGGAGATGTGTAACAGGATGTTTGTGTTTGGGGGCAGGATCTCAAGTGAGTTGGTTGCACCCCTTGGGAATTGTTGACAAGAAGCCTCCTGCAAGATGTCAAGACTTGAGATCCAAAGCAGTTTTCTAATTACAGCCTGGCTGTGATCCCTCATCTTCCATTCTCTCCGAAACACATTTAACAGCCCAGTCACTGCCTGCCACCCCAGTGACACCAGGTCACAGGAGGCAAGTCCAACATTAGCATTTTTCCATTTGCTATATCCATGTGATATGGAAGTAAGTAATAAAGCCATTGATACAATCAATGTTTAAAAGCTAATTGGTTTCACTTGTAAAAAAAAGTGAATAGCAGGCCAGTGTTCCTGAGCAGCCATAAGTCCCTGCTAGGAAGATGCTATTGGATTCAATAGGAATTAAAAAATATGAACTGTTAATTAGGAATTAATAACAACATTAAACAATGTTACACTGAAAGCTATATTGTCTCATGCAGTGCTGCCTTTTCTCTAGAGGTCTTAAACCAACCTATTGAATTCTTCAGAAGAGACAAGGTCCTCTCTTGATTACTTCCTACAGGATAGTTTAAAGAAAAAAAAAACCCTGTAGAAAGTGTATTAAATTCTAAGATGCTTTCATGAGGGATCTGCCTAACAAAAAAAAAAGGGGGGAATGAACTAGGAAGAAATCACTTTCTATTTTCAGTGAGTAATAGATCCCAGTGCTGCAAGCATCTGCCTACCTCCTGCTAAGCTCCTGTTTCTCTTACGGGGAGTTGATGGCACTCAGCTGCATCACTTGGCAGAACACAAACAATTGGCACCTTCCCACACTAGGATCCTAGTGTGAAGCCAGGCTTAGGCAAAAGGCCCACACATGTACTAAGCAGCAGTTTAGTGCCACTTCCATATTCCTCACAATAAGGCTGGCAAGGGATACAAGTAATTAATATACATTACGTGGACCCTCTTCTGAAACTCACTGAAGGAGACTACTGAGAATGGTTCCAGCCAATTCATGATCTGTTTAATGGAGGATGCTTCTTTAGAAAAAGTTGGCATAAACCTCCTGCAAAGCCACGAGGCAGTTGTCATCCAAATGTTGCTGATTGTGTAAGACACTAAATAAGTAAATCCCCACCCCACATCTACTGTACGGCTCTGCAGAAGCTAGTGGTGCAAAATACAATAGCTGTGCACACAAAATGGTGGCCTGTTGTTACAACTTCTATAATTATATCATTACAGGTAATTGCTTTATCTACACTGCAAAGCAGCAAGTGGTAGACATGGTTTCACCTCTTAAAATCAAGACCTCTTGTGAATGACTGTTAACTTGAACTTTATTGCAAAGTAACCTCCATTGGGATACTTAGGGCCATGTTCTGTCACTAATCACACCACTGAATCATCAGGGAGGTCCAGTAAAAAGCCTATGACCTGATCCCTGGCTGGAGAGAAATGGTGTCATTCCATTGATTTTAATGGATTGATGCCAATTGATAGCTACCAAGGACCTTGCCTGAGCATCCGAAGGTAAAGTTTAGCTTGAGATTTTTTTTTTTATATTGAAACCTAACTTACAGGCTTTATGTAAGTAAAGACTTTGACACTGTTTCTTCTTTGACATTTCAGCATGTGTGACAACAGACGCAATTACGATCAAATGTGTCAAAGCAAAAAAGCTCTAACTCAGCAGTATCTGTTGAGATAAAGTATTGTTTTCCTTACAGTGTAACGCAACCTGTACTCCATAAATCTGTCTGTAGTTTACTGAATAGCATTTAAAAAATGAATAATGTCCATTGGCTACTTCCCAGGGCTTGTTTCAGTGCATTGCAGGAAAGCAATCACAAAGGCCTCTCTTCTCTGCTCTCAGGAGGAGGGTTTCTGTCTGCAAAAGAACAGTAAATTGTGGAATTTAATATATCATTGTAAAGGAATATATAATTGATTAGCTCTAATCCCACTGCTCTGCTATAACTCGGCACTCTGCAAAATGAGAAATCATGTTTATTATAGCTGGTTTCTGTGGTCACTTACCAGGAAAAATGCTACAAAATAAGTATGTTCAAAACTGAGAGATAGAAAACACTGTACAGAAAACATTTAGTGTTTTCAACCTGCTATTACCTCGAAGGGCTCGTGAGGATTTACTGAAATGTCTTTTTATAAATTCTGGGCAAAGGTCCACACTGTTCATTCCTCCTAGTCAGTTGATGCCTTCCTGTTATTGATGTGCCCAGCATGGGCTTGTGCCAACTGGTGTGTGCAACAGTCCATTCTGCTCTTGCTTACACTTGTGCTAATTCAGAATAAGTCCACTGAAGTCAATCAGCTTCTCCATATAACTAGCTCTTCTGAATCTGGCTCATTTCAGGCATATCTAGATCACAGAGATGGTCTGTAGGCCAACTTTAGTTTGGATTCATGTATTGCCAGTACCAGTATGGCCAGCCCCAAGCATTCCAAAATTGTGAAGCTGGCTTAAGAATCAGAGATCTTTAAAATATATAACATTTTATTATTTGTCTTCTGCCTTTTGAGCTTCATAGTCAGTTAAAGAGATTGCTTTTTTAAAATTAATTGAAGCTGAAATGTCAGCAGAGGGCATAATGCAGGGACACCCAATCCAGCTCTGAGTGAGATTGCTCAGGTCCGGGAAGCAGTAGAGCTGCATTGGCCTGGCACTCTGCCCAGGCTAATTAGCCCTCCTTCTCAGGACGGTCTATCAGTACAGTGGTCTGCCAGGGCTATGCAGCAATACTGTTTCCAGTATCTCTGCACTGCACTGTACTCTGCACTGTACTCTGTGGACATGCCCATAATACCATAGTTGCAGGAATTTCAGGATCTGAGACCAACAGAGGAAGACTCATGACAAAACTGTTGGAGTCGGCAGCACTACATTTACCACAGAGAAGACAACTGAGTATAGACGCTCTGCTAACGTTTGCTCCCAGATATAAGCTTTCAGACCAGGGGTGGGCAACTATTGGGCTAGAAGGCCACTTAGGGAGGTTTAGTGAGCTGTTGCAGGCCACATCAGCACTCCTTCCCCCTCCACCGCCAGCTTACCCAAACTCCATAAGTGGTCTGGATGGAGCAGGCAGGCAAGGTCTCCATGGCAAGATGCACTTAGCTGGGCAGATGGGATGGGGCTGCAGGCAGGCAGGGAGAAGCGTCCAGGAGCAGGACAGGCAGGCCAGGATCAGGGGGCCTTGAAAGTGCAGGACCTGGGCCTGGGGCACAGCCACGATCCACTCTGACCTTATGTGGTCCACACTGTTACCACCCTACGATCTGAGTCCCAGCCCCAGCCACCTGCTTAGCTCCCGGCTGTTGCTCTCCACCTGCCTGCAGCCCCATCCCATATAACCAGCCAAGCACACCCTGTGCATGGGGGTCCTGGTCCAGTCGCCACAGACTCCTACCCACTCACTCCAGTGTCCCCGGCAGTGGATGTGGGGTGGACAGGCCAGGGTACCCAGGCAGCAGGGCTGTGTCTGGTGGTGGCAGCAACACTGGCAGTGGTAGCTGGAAGGAGCTGCCACCACCAGGGTGCTAGGAAGTAGAGTCCAGCTGCCGTGCCACCCCAGCCCTGCTGCGTGCCTGGGGGTGGTGGGACTGGCTTCATGCACCACAGCCTGGGCTGCCCACTATGCCTGAGCCAGGCAAGGCTGAGGGACCCGCCACGGGCCCAAGGAATCCACATGAGGCTCCTGGAGGGGCCAGAAATTTGGGGCAGCAGCAGCAGTCCCCATGGCTCTCTGAGGCAACGTAGCAGCTCAGAGAGCTGCAGGGGTAGACTCAATCAGTTGTCCAGCCACTGAAATCATGAGTGTGGATTCTGCTGGAGACTCGTTTCAGCAGTGGCAGGGTGAGCAATGGCAGTATTGGGGCTCCCTGAGCCAATAGAGCAGCCCTGGCAGCAGCACAGGTTGGTGTTACATCGGCTAGCCCCACTGCTGGAGGTAGGTCTGGATCTGGCCCATGGGGGCCAAATGAGTTGGACACCCCTACTTTAGAACATTAGTAGTGCTCCAGAAGCTTTACCTTTAAAGAGGTGCTTGATAGTTTAACTGGCAATCAAATAACCCCATGAGCTAACAGGGCTCACTCATTAACTCTCCTTTGTTGGGTGCCTTCAGACATCTTGGAGATGGCTGGGTAGTAGTATTAGCGCAGTCTCTGCTTACCAGACTGGTCTCCATGCTCCCTCACTCCCCTTCTCTGTCTGTCACCACCTGCTATCTTTTGTCTTATACTCATACCAGCAGCTCCTTGCAGCTGGGACCATCTCTATTTGTACCACATTGAGCTCTTAGTGCTCCTGGCCCATAAGAAGGGCTTGAATGTACAGATGCTATACACATGAACGACAGACACTAACTCACATCTTTTGGAGGCAGATATACAGGTGGCCCCTTCCTGTCCTATGCATCATTCTAACATAAGCCCTGTTTTGTCGGGTAAGTGGCACACAAGCTTTGTGCTAGCTCCCTGCACAGGGTCAATGTTGCCCTTTCTGGGCAGGACTAGAATATGTGTTTCCCCACTCCCCAATTTTTCCTTTCATCTTTCCATCAAAAAAGGGCTTTGTCATATTGAACGTAATAGTTTGAATGCTTATAATAAATACCCATTATCCAGTTTAGAAAAAAAGACAAGGTTCATCTTTTTATCTAGGGTCATTGCTTGTTTTTGGCTACTTGGTAAATGTCTTAGTTTCATAGTTTCTAGGGTTGGAAGGGACCTGAGCAGATCATCTAGTATCATAGTATCATAGTAGCTAGAGTCGGAAGGGACCTAGGTAGATCATCTAGTCCGACCCCCTGCCTTGGCAGGAAAGAGCACCGGGGTC
>NW_017728948.1:14459357-14463004 GCF_001723895.1 Crocodylus porosus | reverse complement strand
CGCCCCCACCTCTCTTTCCTATCCTGTCCCTCCTGTACAGCCTATAGCCCTTGACATTCACCGCCCAATCATGCGCTGCGTCCCACCACATTTCCATAATCCCCAGTCTTGATTCTGAATTTTATCTTTAGAGGCCTTGCAGCGAACGTGCTGAATGTCTTGGTTTTTTAGTTTTATCTCTGGAGGCCTTTAACAAAGTTAACCTAAAAGCAACCCTTGGGCAAACACTCCGAGAGATCAAAACCTAGGGACTTTTGGAAAGGGGTTGGCAAGAGGTCACAGCAGTGGTGTGGAAAATTTCCCAAAGAAGACCCAGGAAAGGAATCTGTTGGGTAAAAGATCTGAGCCCAAATTTGGGAGTAGTGACAGGTTTGGGTAGGAGGGTCCCAAGATGGCAACTCACCCAATAAAAACTGTAACCTACAGTCCCATTTTGGAGGTAACCTCATCTGCAGAACACCAAACGAAGAATCGCAAGCGTAGGCCAGACCAGACTGACCACCTGAACCACCCTCGCCATGAACAAGAGCTCCCATTCACGGTGAAGCTGCAGAGCGCCCAAGTGGGACCAAAGGAAGGGGACTTGTTCCTATCACTTCTGAGACCAACCCTAAAACCATAACTAAAGAATGAAAGTATCCTTGGGGATCTGGTTTCTATGAATTCTAGGTTTGTAAGTATACCATGAGATTTAATAGTAGTGATTCCAATTTAACCTTTACTTGTGATTGTAGTTGTTTTTGTAATACTATTCTTATAGCATTGTTTGGGAAGGGGGTGCGTTTGGAGCATTGTTTCTAATATATGTAGTTACTGTGCTTTTAATGTTTGTGGTTTTTCTTAAAGCTAAGCAGTGTTATATGCGTAGCAAGGAATTTTAAAATAAAATTGTGTTGTATGAATTAAGTGTGCAATCATTGTGAAATCGTGCAATCAACCAAATACTCCCCCAGCCAGGCACACCAAATGAATCAGTAAATTGTGTGGGATCTTTCTCTATTCCATAACCCACTAGAGACAGGCTTGTTCATCCTTCCCAGTTTCTCTCATGGTACTCTGCAACACTGCCTCCCTGTAGAATACAGTCTGGGCAAGAAAGTGCTCTTGCACGTCTAGCAGAAAACATAAAACCTTAGCATCACCCTCCTGCTCTTTGCATTTGAATTTCCATCTTTCCCAAAAGCAATCCCACTCCCCCATTTTGACTGGATGGGCAAGGTAGCTCCAGGAGGGTCCAGTTTCAATGTCAAAGGCTACCCAAATGCACACAGAAGTACAAGGCTGTTTTGCTGCTTCTGTTTCAGGAAATTCCCCTGAAAGAGCATGGGTTCAGCAGGCTGTAATCGATTACTGAGATACAGAAAAGACCATCTGGTCTGACCGCCTGTGTAACAGGCCTGAGAATGCCCCTCTACTAGCCCTGCACTGTGCTCAGTAACTTGAGATGCCGTTTTTAGAAGACATGCATTAGTCATGCACATCTCAATTTGAAAACCTGAAAAGGAGAATTGTCTAGTACTTATCTAACCAGTTTGTTCCAATGACTAATCTATATTATATATATAATTAGTCACTGAAAATGTATAAATGTATGTATATGTAAAATCCTCTAAAAGTAAATTGGTCAGCTTCTCTCGAACACGTCTAGCCCAATTCAGATCTACTAGTAGGGGCATCCTACTGAGGAGGATTTCTACTAGTGGTTTTTTTATTTGCTTTCCTCAGAGTGGCTGGTCTAGATCCAGCCTGAGTTATTGATAAAGGCTCTGATGAAAGGCTCCCAGGAATGCAGTCAGGAAGCATCTCATTTTTGGCAGCCTTTGCCAATGCTGAAAGTTTCTTCATGCGTGATAAGCAAGGTCTCTATCGACATCCTGCTGAGATTTTTTTTTTCTTCACACTCTTAGAGAGTTTGTTGGTTGTTATTTAGACAGACACTAAGTAGAAACCCCTAATGCTGACTCAGGGCAGGAGCATCAGTGCACAGTACTTGAGCTTAAGTCAAAATAAAACACCTGGTCCTTGTGAGTCACACTAAAATAACTTACTCCAAAATAAACCCCACATCTGCATGAGACACCTGCACTGAGGCACCTGTGTCTACCAGTGGGTGCACGAGGACATTTACACTGTAGCTCACTGAGCCTGGCACAGGTCACAACATTAGCCATTACCAGTCCATATTGTTTTGGTTCATCTGCAAAAGTGCCCATTTGATGCCACAGACAAAGAGATGTGAGTCACCTCCCGTAGCACAGCACCACTGCTCAGGCTTGCAACACCAAATAGGCACTTGTCAAAGGATGGGAGGTGCAAGGCTGGCAGCAAGTAAGGGGCTTGCCTCTTATTATGTTAGTGCCCACCTGGAAGCAAATCTCAGCCTTGGTGCACGGAGAAGCCAGGCAGGATCACTTTCCTCCTGAAAGCCATCATGAACTGAAGGTGATCCAGACTTCCCAAGAAGCCCTCAGCACCTCACAGTACTAGACCCTCTGTAAGCATCCAAGTTCACGGAGAACAAGTGTCTGAGCAAAGCAGCAAACCTGCTGTGGTTTGATGCACCCAAATGATTTATACCTTTCCAGATTAATCAGCCGTGAATGACAATTTATAGGCAGAACACGACTCTACAGAGGCAAGTGGCTATAACCTCTCAATTGGCAGCAGGAATGTCATCAATAGTAACGCACTGAGCAGCTCTCTGAAGGCAGAGTGACACAGATAGGTGGTTTCACTTGTTCAGAGCACTTGCTGGTGATTACTGAGCTCAGGGAGAAGGAGACAAAATGTGAGGGTCTGCAAAGAAGAGGGTGTTGCATTATAAATGGAGGATATTCTCCCCTTCAGGCACCATGTACCAAGTGTTGGTCATTTTAAATTTATGAATTCCATCCAGGTCAGCTTGTCTATTCACTGCCATATCTGCTGTTACCAAAGGGATTTTGATCATGCACTAATTTTACATACCCAAATTAAACCAGCCCCTTGATTTTAGGCTTTGTGCTTTTATTATTATTTGAATAGGCTTTCTATGTGCATCTCTCAAAACCGGAATCAAAATACTGTATGTTTGGGCCTCATGCCATCCAAGACATGAAATCATGCATGAGGGGCATTTCTCTCATTATTTTCTACCTCAAAATTGCCTTTCTAAGCAAGCACCAATTCTGGTCCACGTTAGAAAGTCTACACCAGCTCAGATAGGTCAATTTAAGAGATCTAGTCAACCTGGTACAAACTTCTACCACAGGGGTGAGCAATTACTTTGGGTGGAGGGCCACTTAGCGAGGTTTGGTGAGCTGTAGAGGGCCACAAGGGTAGCCCCGCCGCGACAGGTGCCCCACTCCTGGTCGCCATCTTGGGACCGGAAGTCCAGTCCCCTAAACCCTGACCTTTGCCACTCGAAGTCACTCCCATTGCCCCCAGAAGTACTCCTTTTGGGAGTACCCCCTTTTTGGTACCCCTCTTGGAACCAAAAAAACCAAAACAAATTATACACTAAAAATCAAACATTCCCAAGAACATATTTTAATTTTATTTTTAAAAAATGTTGTCCTGATTTGTGTGCATTTGTGTTGTGTATACAGAGCTGATTGCATAACAGCTCAAAATTAAGTCTTACTCTTGTATATTGGGGGGGAGGTGTG
>NW_017728948.1:14402292-14459257 GCF_001723895.1 Crocodylus porosus | reverse complement strand
GTGGCTGGGAGTGTTTGTGTGTGTGTGTGTGTGTGCGCGCACGTGTGTGGTGCGTGTGTGCATGTAGCAGTGAGCGGAGCTTCCCCCAGAGGCACAGAGGTGGGTGCAGTGTTTGTGGGGTGTATGATTTTGTGTAGGAGAGGGTGTGTTTGTGGGGTTTGTGGGGGAGATTTTGAGGGTATGGTGGGGTATGCATGGGAAGCCCCTGCGTGCGATCCCCTGAGCTGGTCAGCACCCTTCCCCACCCCACAACAGCCCACGGCCCACACACCCTACGGCACCTCCCCACCACTGCCAACAGCACACAGCCCCAACGTGCTCCACACCATCTGGCCGTGGCGCATCCTGCCAACCTGGGCATGCAGTAGGGCTGGGGTGGCTCTGCAGTGGGACTGCCTTTCCATCCAGCCCAGGCGGCAGCAGCTCCATCCAGCTCCTGCCGCCGCTGGCCTCAGCCCCATGGTACTGGTAGGGACCCACGTCACAGCCCCGATCCAGCATGCCCCATGCCTGCTCTGGACTCACCCACCCAGGCTGAGCAGCAGTGGTAGCAGCCAGGCAGAAACTGTTGCTCAGCACACAGGAAAAGCTACCTCTCCCCCTCGCTGTTGCTGGTGCTTCCTGGTGCAGCCGGCAGAGCCCAAGCCCCGCTGGGCTGCCCTGCGTCTCCAGCACCATCACCCTGCTGCCTCTAAGCTGCCCAGCAGCTACTCTGCACTGTCACTGCTACCTTGCTGGGCAGCTCAGATGGCACCAAAGATGCAGGGCAGTCCAGCAGGGCCTGGGCTCCGCCAGCTGCACCAAGAAGCACTGGCAGCAGTGAGGGGTAGAAGCCACTTTTCCCCTGCACCAAGCAACAGTTTTTGCCCAGCCACCACCGCTCCACCTGGGTGGGCAAGTCCGGAGCAGGCATGGGGTGTGCCAGGTCAGAGCCGTGGCACGTGTCTCTACTGGTACCATAGGGCTGGGGCCAGTGGTGGCGGCAGCTGGAAGGAGCTGCCACTGCCTGGGCTGCCTACAAAGGCAGTCCCATTGTGGAGCCGCCCCAGCCCCGCTGCGTGCACATGGCACCAGGATGCATCACGGCTGGACAGTACCTGAACCAGGCAGGACCAACAGACCTACTGTGGGCCAGACAAAACCCCTCTGCAGGCTGGCCTGCAAGCTGTATTTTGTCCTTCCCTGTTCTACTATGTAAGCATGGCCTAAGCGTGTATATTTGAAACTCACTCTCCCCAACAGCAATGTCATCAAGTTCACTGTACTACTTCATGCAGGCTACCTCCTAAGATGGAAGCAGTGTAGCTGCATCTGTATGGCACTACAGGAAGGGTAATTAGCATGGGTGCTGCATAGCAGCATTGTGATATGAAAGCTACAACTTCTTTTTCCCTTGCTGGCCCCTATATCACTGAGCCTTGATACAGGGGCCAGCAAGGGAAATGGTATGTCCTGAGTTACTCGGGAAATCAGACTCAGTGATCAGAATGCTCTTTCTGGTCTTCCCCACTCAGAGCATCTATGAATCTCATCTTGCACCCAATATATTTGCATGGTGAAATCCCATTTGTTGACCGTGAATCAGCAAAAGATGCAGCTTTACACAGACAAACAGGCAGACAAGGTTATTTGGCAATTAAGGCTGGGAATAGCTTCTAAGATAACACCTACCCGGCTGTCAAGATTATACGCAGTCTTCTTTAAGTCCTGAAGAGCTCTCTGCATGAATTCGAATGCATGGCAGTCAACACAGGGACGACCTGGAGAAAGGCAAGGTTGAAAGACACCATTGAACAGCGGGGAATTTACACCATAGCTCCACCAAGCGGAAATATTCATTAATCCATTGCTTCCAAAGAAAAGGCCTGTTTTACAAAGTGTGCTGGGACCTGTGAGTGTGTCTGAGTTGTATCCCAATCATAGGCTACTGACACAAAGGCTAATGCAACCATTTAATGCACATGTGGGGACATACAGAAACTCAAGCACATTTGTGTGTGTACAGCCTGAAACCTAAGCCCTCCTAGAAGGGCCTGATTTTGTCATATGCTGAATGCCTTCAGCTCCCCTCATTTCTCTTGAGGATGAGATCACCCAGCACTTCCCAACACAGGTTAAGCTTCTTGCAGGCTGTGGCTCTTGGAAAGCAAATTCATTACTTACTTTTGCAGCAGTTCCAAGATGCACTGTTAGGACTCTTGTAAAAATATCTTGGCAAGAGAGAAAGCCAAACTGGTGTTTTTTTCCTTTCACCTGCTGTTGCAGTTTCCCTTAGCCAGGAATGCAAGACACCTTACTGTCTCTACAACTGGTGCCGCTGTGCCAGAGTCCACGTATGTGCATGGGGCTGAGGGTGGTAGGAAGAAGGTGTAGAGAACTAAGAGGCTTCTAAACCAAAGGAGCTAATTTCTGTCCCAGAGAATGAACCATGCTGCTCTACAGAGTGCCCCTCCAACACTTATCTAAGGCATAGGCGCTTCAATTCAACCCACTGTATTAATATCTCTGAAGAGATATACACCATATCCAGTATTGCCAACCCCACCATGCCGAAAATCATGAGACAAACTCTTAAACAAATCAAGATATTGGCATGTAAATCATGACACGCTATTTTTGAGGCGTGTGTGTGTGTGTGTGTGGGAGGGGGTGTTATTTGGGCTGTGGGTGAGTGTGTGGGGTTTGAAGCCTCAGGAGGGAGGGTCCCCAAACGCCCTGGCAGGATGCGGGGTACTGTGGGTGAGGAGTGGGGGGCAGCAGCAGAGCTGGGGGGGGCTGTGGCTTGGGCGTGAGGAGCAGACAGACAGAGACACTCACAGAGACACAGACAGCACCCAGCTGGTAAGTGGAGGGAAAGGGGTGGGGGGAGATCAAGGCCTCCCGGTGAGGAAGGGAGTAAGGCAGGAGCAGGGGCAGGGGTGAATGGGGCCAGGGCAGGTCAACCAGAGGCACAGGGGCAGGGGATGGCTCCCCGCAGCTGCATGCATCCCCAGGGGAGGCATGGGGGCATGTGTCCTGCACAGGTTGCCCGCTGCCAGCTGGGGCTCTGTATCCTGCTGCCTTTTCCCTGGGAGCTCAGCTGCTTGATCTCAGTGTGCCTTCTGCAGCCGAGCAGGCAGGGGTGCACCACACGGCCAGTGTGCCCCATGTCCCCTGTCTGCCCGGTGGGTGGCAATGGCATCACACAGCTGAGCTCCTGGGCAAGGCAGCACGACGCAGAGCCCCAGCCCGCCTCTGCCCCGTGGGGGACACATGCCCCCATAGCTTCCCCAGGGGTGTGTGCTGCCGCAGAGAGCTGTACTCCTCCCCTCGCACCTCTAGACAAGCCACACTGGCCCCAGGGCCCCATTCACCCCAGCCCCTGCTCCTGCTCCACACCCTCCCTCACTGCAGAGGCCTTGATCCCCCTGCCCCTTTCCACTTACCAGCTTGGAAAAACCCAAGGTCTGAGGGCTGGATCAGGAGATTGCGAGTCAGAGTTATTTTGACTTTGAAATCCCAAGTCTTGTGATGTTTTTGCAACAGTTGGCATTACCGCATATCAAATAAAATATATATATAGGAGTGGGCAGCAAGAAAGAGTGAGGAGATCAAAGAGGCCATCCACCCACAGTGGAAGCAGTCTAGATCCTAGGACCATGCAGAGCGGTCATAAAGCTGCTGCGCCCATACAGACAAGCAGACCCCGAGTGACAAGGAGCTAGTGTTATTGTGGCCTGTTCCTGGTCTTCTGGTTTACTAGTGTGTAATAAAGGAGAGCAAGCAGAGCATTTGTGCTCCAGCAGTTATCAAACATCCCTCAGGAGGAGCCGTGACCGGTCCACCCACTACTCCAACCTTCACTAGAGGCTTAATGGGCATCTCCCACAACCTAGGATTGGGCAGGGAAAAGGTAGCTTAGAGGTACATGTGGACAATCCTTATTCAAACTGCAACCAGAACTAGAAGTTTCCTGCCGGGCCTGTGGGGAGCAGCAAGGGATATACCTCTATAGATGATAAATGAGGTTTCATCAGCACAGGACTTCTTCCTGAGGCAGAGGGGGGTGGAGGAGGGGCCGGCTCTGAGCCAGCCTTTAAAAGAATTCAGATTTGGAATGGTTTATATGGATTTTTTTTATGAAGATCTGGTCTAATCACTTTAACCTCTGAGCACAAAACATCGGAGCAGAGCCTGGCTGTCTCCACCTTCCATCAGCTAAACATCTCATTAGCTTGGCATGGCAGCTTGCCTTATTCAGTTATGGCACAGCTTCTGCTAAGTGCCCTGTGATGGCTCAGCCTGATAAGGAGCTGCAGCAGCTGAAGTTACTGCCCCTGAAACATTCACAAAATTCAGAACTTGGTGGAGAAAAAAAATGGAAGTCAGAGATGCACATCCCAGACACGCCAAGAATGGTACCCGCTGACCCATAAATAACATGCTACAAACCTTGATAACATAATTTAATGTCCACATAGTCCTCTGCAAATGTGCAGCACTATGTATGTCCTGCAAGGGCTAGGCACTGACTAGTCACTGCTAATTAGTGCTGCAGTCTACTTCATAGATCAGCCAAATGGGCAGCATCTTGGGCATCCTGATTCTCTTTCCACCCAAAGCTAGAGGGCAGAGCCATTCTCTAGCACTCAAGGAAGGGTGGCCAGTGAGTTTGCTAGTCTAAGAAAGTACAGTCTGTCAGCTAAGAGCTGCCTTCTTTGAATGCTGCAATACATGCTGGCTGGTGGTCCTGTGCTTAGCAATAGTAAAATGCTCTCTCCCACGTACTGCCCAGGCCTTCTTCACTGGCAGGATCAGCCCTTGACCTTGGTTCCACCAACTGCAGGGAGGAATGCAGATGCATTTCTGCACTACCCGTGTTGGACTGGGTAAGGCGGCCTTCCACTTCCCTTTCAAGAGGAAGTTAAACTAGCCTGCGTCCTACAGTTAGGAACACAGGATGAAAAGGGGCCTCCTGGGCCACTGAGCCTAGTCTCCACAGTATCAGCCATCATTCACTCAAGGAACCCCCAAAACTGACAGGTCATGTTCTTTGCTCCCCCACCATCAGACCCCCTCAGTGGCGGGGCTCATTTCTCTCTCTGGCCCTATTCAGCATCTGCGTATAGTCACTAGGTGAAAAGATGCAACAGCATGAAGTGAAGTGCCATCAGTATCTTTCACCAGGTGTAACTATACCACATCTACCAAGGTGGTGCAGTGCTTGTAGGAGAGATCAGCTGGTGCAGAAGGAATTGATGGCTGAAGCTCAACCCCAGCAAGATCCTGGTAATGCCGGGGGACAAAGAAATGGAAAGGGCTTTATGTATTTTGCCATCAGTTCAGGTCACCATGTGCCTGGATTCACTGACGGGGTTCAGGTCTCACTGATGTATTGCTAGCAAACACTGCCATTTAGAGCTAGCTAAAATACTCAGTTCCATCTTGGGCTTGGCTCTACCTGCCTTTTTCATGTCACCTGCATCTAGACTGCAATGATACTATCTACCTAGGCATAAACCCACTCACCCTAAAGAAACAGCAACTAGAACAGCAAGGCATCTTCTCAGAAATCTCATTTTCTACCACAAGAAGGTAGCTCTTTTGAGTACAGGATACAAAGCTTTCTCCAGCATTAGGGCAAAGCTGCGGAACAAATTTCCACAGGAGCAGAGAACCACTATGGCTAGGGACAGCAGTTACACATAAACAGGTTTAAGTGATCAGAAACCAGTTTCAACCTGTAACAGAAGAGAAGTTCAGTGCACATAAACCATTTTCAAAATGGCCAAAATGGGTTTAAGATAAGCCGGGTTGAATGTCATATTAGACTTAACTGATTTAGGTCAAACCTGTTTAAGGAACTTCTGTCCTAGTCCTCTTCCTGGTTTAAGTTAACTCACAGTCCCCCCGCATCCCAGAAAGATTTGCAGCCCTGGGCTGAGCTGTGCCGTCTGCTCCAGCCAGCAGGGTTGTCGCACCCCTCTGCTCCCCAGTCGCATCCTATCATTGCTACGACTGGCTGAGAATGGGTGGGGGTGGGAAACCCTGCTCAGGACTGCAGCCCCTGCCAGGTTTTTTCCCACTTGGGTGTGGGGGGGCATGGCCAGCCCCCGGGCCAGCCCCTTGAGGCAAAGTGGCGGGGGAGAGAGGAAGGATTAATCCCCCCCTCCAAAAGTGAGCATTCATTCACTTGCTTTTCCATTCAATTTACAGTTTAGACTAACCTGCAAAGACTGAATCAATTCAGGGTCAGGCTTTTTGAAAGTCTATACTTAGCCTATAAACTTCGTCACCTTTCACACCGAGCCCAAAGCGCGCTCCTTCACCTACCTCTCAACACACAGCACCACGAGCATAACATTTGTTTTAAAGACTACCCTCGTTCAATACACCTGCTTTCCCCACCAGCCCAAACAGCACCGCTAATAAAAAAGTGAGACTGGAACAAGAGAGAGGAAACTCAGTCACCTTTGAGTCCTGTTTAGGTAAGAAGGGCTCGTGTGAAAACTAGCCATGATAGTCCAGCAGAATAAAATGCAGGGGTCAGACCAAATCGTGAATTAAACTTTCAGGTGGGAGCAGACGAAAACAAAACCGAAAAGCTGTCTTATACTTAAGTCATCCATCCTTTACTGAGTGACAGCGAGCTTATATTTCCGCGGCACTTGATCCCAATCACCAAAACACTTCACCGCACTAACCAGTCAGGCCTCGCAGCATCCCTGTAGTATTGTTCCCTCCTTAGGGCTGGAGGCACTTAACAAGATGCTTGCGCGGTCACATGGGAAGTCGATCAGAGGGCTGGGATGAGAACTGGGGAGTATCTGGTTCTCAGCCCCATGCAGCATCTGATCTACAGCTCACAAAAGCTCATGCTAAATACACATAATCTACTTTGGTTAGTTGATAAAGAGCACATGTCCCTTGTCTTCTCCCAGTCCTGTGCGCAGAGCCCCCCCAAACGGTTCATGATTTCAACTGGACATACAGCACCGCAAGTCTGGACTTCCCAGTGCAAGAATAAATCATTTCAAAATTTTACCAGGGTTCAAAGTGCCGCAATATCCCTTGTTCCAGCCAACAAGGGGGGAAGTAAGAGACATAGTTGCAGTGAACCAGCAGTACCAAGCAATAGTCTGCCTGCAACAACAAGGATTTTAGATGTCGTTCCAAACCTAGAGCATTTGCAAGCAGACATTTGGCTCAAAGCAAAAATGACTTGAGACTATGTAACTTTAAGAGAACATGATTTTAAGATTAGAGCTTTTTTTTCCTCCCAAAATACTATTAGGCGTAACTTTTTAAAGCCCCAAAGTCATTGGGTGTTTTACAAACCAGCCAGCCTCTGCTGGGAAATTTCAGAAGTGCAGCTAACCCATGGAGTACAAGAGATTGGCGTGAAAACGCTGCCGGGAAGCCCGGGGAAGGGAGCGGGTGTAGCCTGGCGGGTACCTACTTTCCGCTGGAATGACACTCCCCGATTCCTGATTGGCCCCGGCAAGCTTCACGCTCAGCAGGCCGAGCACCGAAATGAGCGGGATCAGCACCCTCATCACTCTCCCGACAGAAAGAGACGCCATGATTAGCATCAATAATTAAAGCTTCCTTCCCAGCCTGAAATAAAAGGCAAGAGTGAAGATCAGTTGTTCGCTCCCAGGACATTCGCTCCAGGGAACCAGAGGGGACATGATGCCCACGGCCCCCCGCACACGGGGAGACCAGAGCAGCCACATGCCGAGCACATGGGAACGTAACTCACCCACGCTCCTACCTTGCCCAGTGCCTGATCCTGCCTGCACCTTTTGTGACAGACCCTGGGAAATGGCAGTAGCAAGGAGCCACATTGAGCATGCGTGCTCCCCCCACTCCCCCTTTACATTTCCCCCTTCACTGATTAGGGTCATTGCCATGGAGAATCACCATAGCAACACATGAGCCTTGAGCTGCCAAGGAGAGGAAAAGATTTAAAGGGGCAGCAACATGACATATGGTAACCGCTTTATTCATGAACTGCTCTGGGATGGCCACTTGCTCTTCTTGATATACGGTGGCAGGCTTCAGCGACTGCACAGATTATTATGCCATTTTGGGATTGCTGCTTTTATTCCAAATCATGACTAGGCTGAAAATGTGCAACCCCCATCCCTTGTTCAGGTGCAAACTGCTCCCGAAGAGATCCTGCTCCCTCTGCTTGCCACCGAGTGAGAAGTGAAAAGCAAAACCCACCACTTTCATGGGAACAGGATGAAGCACCTATTGTCGGCCTCTTGCTCTTTGGGGCAAAGGCTTTGTTGAGTGTCTAGAAAAGGGCAGAGCACATCATCGGTGTCTGAGAACAAACACTGGTCATAAATAAACCCTGCTGGCAGGCTCAGTGAGTATAAGTCATGCAGGCGAACCTGGCAGCTCCCCTGAGACACAGCATCACCAACAGTAGCAAGGAGAAAAGCCTGCGAAGCACAAACAGCCCCAAGCCAAAGCCCCAGAGATTAAACACACTAAACTCAGAGCTCAAACCCAGCTCTGCGTTTGAATTTCTGTTATGCACTTTATCTTTATAAAAACCCAAAACAAACCCCCAAGGCCAAACTCCCTGAACTAAAAGCAACTGAGATGCTGATCCCTGTTGGAAGCTAAACCTGGATAAACCCTATTTGAAGTTATGCTGGTTGGAGAAAGAAGTGCTTTGACAGGTTATTTGTGGGGTGGGGGAGAGGGCTGCCACTGGTTAAAAACATAAACTATCACTCTTCAATTGAATCCAGTGTTTCAGGGTCCACCTAGACCAATGCCTAGAATGGCTGTAAAGGAAGCATGCAACAGCTTCAGCTAGCAAGGAGATCTCATCCCCCCGGACTACAGCAAGATCATCTACTCAGGTTGGAAAGCATCAGTAGCTGGGGCAGAATACCTTGAAGACCACCTGACGCTCCGCAACGTAGACTGCTAGTAATTGCTTTTAACCCCTACCAACATGGGAAAGCTTACTGGAAGGACAAAGCTCACCTGGGAGATAGACAGGACCTTATCAGATGCTCACCTATGGCTGTGAAGCTAATTTCTACAAGCCACCAGCCACACCACTCCTTGGCCTAATAGCAAAGCTTGCTCCATAACCCTTGTCTTCAAAAACTAGTGGCCTGCCATGTATCAGCCCATAAAACAATCAATATCCAACTTTCCCTCCATGGGAAGGTTCAGGAAGGGACCTCAACTGATAGATGCTAGTCATTTTGGCTGTCTGCTATCACTTAAGATTACCGTGAATTAGCCCAAGCTACCTGAGCTACCCGTCTACACGGTACCTTGTGGGCCCTGCACCTCTTCTTTCCTGTTTCTCGAGGGAAGCCCTACTAGGAATCAGTCTGTCCGCTACTTGTCTCTCCTGCAATGCCTTACTCTAATGACGGGCAGCAAAGACAGGAAGCAGGATACAGAAAGGACCATAGTTAGGGACAGGTGAACTTTCTGTGCTTATGACCTGTAGCACCTGGGTGAATTCCAAATACAGTAGGGAGGGCAGGATTAGGGGGTAACTTGGATGATGCTCATCAGGGAGGGCTGGACTGTCACCAGGGATGAGCCTAGGCATTTTCAGTGTAGATGGTGGGCAGGTATGGGCTTGGGGACAATCCTAAATGACAGTGTAGACCTACACTTTATGTCCTTTCTCTTCTGAAAGGCACTCAACTCCCTGATGCAGGGATGGCCATGTTTTAAAAGCTAGAACAGAATATCATGTAGCTTGAGCCAATTTTCATTCTATGGTTACTGAATCCATTCCCCGCTGTGCTACAGTGAGTGCGAGTGCTTTGTCCAGGCTATTTCTAAGTAACTCCACATAGAAATTTTGGCATCAAATCAGAACCTTGCAGTTGGCTGCACAGGCATCTGGTAGGGGAGGCACAGGGGGTATGTGACCCCCCCACCCTGAGATTGGGCCCTAACTTGGCACCACTCAGGACAGGGCAGTTTTTTTGCCGTGTAGGCCGGCAGGGTTTGGGGGTGGGGTGGAGAGTGGGGCAACAAGCCATGGCACAGAAGTATAGGAGTGGATATGGGGCTTTTGGCCCGCACACAAATTGTGCCCCCCCCAGACTCAGGAGGCACCGGTCACCCCTGGTTGGCTGCATTCTTCACAAGTGTAACAGTGGTACTCTAATACCTCCCTGCCACCCACCTGGATCGTGTATGATTATTTTCTTAATACATTATAGCAGAGACCACAAGAGAACTACCTACTGCTACAACCTAATAGCCTTTGGAAAGGTAGAGGGTGATGTCTATATTAATACTCTTTTTCCAGGGATCCATGCAAACTGTTCTGAGTCAGTTAAATAGGTTTCTCTTTTGTAATGGCTTCGTCTTACCACTCTGCAGTGGAGATAGGGGTAATAATTTCTAGGTCCCTGGAGCCCAGATCTTCAACAGTGTTTACGTTCCTAACTCCCACTGACTTCAAGGGTTGCTCTGGGTTCTAGTTCTCTTAAAGGAAAAGAAACAAGAATAAGCTTACCTAATGCCTCCTCTCTGCATCCTAGGATGATCTCAGAAATGTCTGCAGTGCAGTGGCAAGTGACTTCACAGTTGTCAAGGATGAAGAACAAAGTGGATAGCTGGACAAACCAAAAAGGAAACGGAAGATAAAACTATTTGTTTTTGGCTGGCACTAGCCTTGCAGACAGCCTAGTAAGAAAGCTATGCAAGCAAACTACTTAGGAGCAAATTCATTTTCTGGAGGAAAGAGAATAACCTTTCCCCAAAGACAGAGGTGCAGAGGCTGCTCAGTCTGATGGCGAAAATACCACCCACGGCCCTAATGCCATCCATTTCCAGGGCTTGGAAGAGGATGATTATTTGGATCCATTCTCAGAGACCCTGTGTGCAGCGCTGCAAGAGGGACCCTGTTGCGCTGGGCATGCAGCTCTGCTGTCCAGTTCCCCCAAAGTCAGCCCCCAAACTGGGTAGTAGAAATATGCCAGTTCCCTGTACTCTACATCTAGCAAGTTCAGGCCAGGACTTGCCCCTGGAAAATCTAAAGCATCATACAACAAAGCCAAGCTCATCTGGACCTCCTGAGCATCCACATTGCCGGAAGTCCTGTTCTGGAACACCAAAAATACTGACTTTCACAGGGGAATGACAGTTTTAATTTTACAACTCAGTGTTTTGCAGCCACTGCAGAAAAACCTGTATGTACAGTATGCATAGGCCAGGCAGAAAGACCGGAGCCTGGCTCATCTGAAAGAACTGTAAAGTAGTTTCTCTCCAGTTTTAATCATGTGTTGACATGGAGAGGTCTTGCCCTGTATTCAGGGAGGGTGCTCAAGCACTCTCCCTGAACTTCCGTAATTACATTGTAAGAGGTGCTAATCATGCCGGATCACATCCAAGAAATCTGAATATCAGGGCAAATTTGAGAGCAGGAGTTACTCCAATGACAACACTGTGGCAGTCCTTGCTTGTGTCACACTGGAATTCAGGCAATGACATTTAACTATCATACGCACCCAATTTCAACTGGCTGTACTTACCAAACTTAGTAAAACTAAAGAACTGAGAGCATTGAGTCATCCAAAAAAAATTAAAATTGCCTAAATACTCTCTGGAAAGTTGGTTAGTGAAAAATCTCCAGGAAGACTCTAAAACATACTTCAACAACCTAACAGCACTCTTAATGTTACAGGAGCTGAAAGCAGCATGGGATTTAGGACATAAATGACTGTGTAGTAAATGGAAAAAAGTATTATAATCCTACTTAAAAAGCACTAACATATTATGAGGAAAATGCACAAGAGAAATGTTCAGAGACAAGGCTGGGTTCTCCAGTCTTACTGTGTGGTCCTAACTATAAACTCTATACTAGGGTCAAGAATACACCTGATTAAAGAGAGAACCATGGGAGTGGTTAACAGGGGTGCTGGTCAATCTGTCTGAGCCCACTAAACTCAGATAATTCATAGGCTTCTGAACAAGATGCATTCTGCCTCCCTCTGTTGTTCCAGACTCTGTCAGCTGCAGATGTAGGGGTGAAACACAGATATCGCTGGAAGAAATGTGCTGCCCCCTCCCTGGCATCAAGGGCATTTGTACACATGTAAGCACCGCAGCACGGGGCACTCTTAAAAGCACCCGGCGCTGCGTCACGTGCATTTGTGTAAATGGTGAAATGCACGTCAGCGCTGAGAAAATGGAGGCAGTGCGCTTTTGAACTAAAACACATCAAAGGTATTTCGGTCCAAAAGCGCACCACCGCCATTTTCTCAGCGCTGACACGCATTTTGCCATTTATACAAATGCATGTGACACAGCACCTGGAGCGCCCGCTTGCGTGTGGAGCAGACCTGATTAACTGAGGCTGCTCCAATGCGCCGGATCTCAGAGCAGACAAATGTACGTGTATAAATGCCCTAGGCTAGGTTCAGATATTACACTTATCGGGCTTTAAGCACACAGAAAGTGCTCTAAAGCCATAACTGAACAGACATTCATGGCTCTTACAGCACTTTAGAAATGGTGGATCCCACTCTACATTAACCCTTGATGGAAGTGGTATTAGACTAAAGCGCTTTCCGTTAAAGCGCTTTATCAAACGTCTGTGCCAGATCCCATCAAGGACTATCTTGGAGCATGATCACCACCATCCCAGGCAGCACTCTGGAGCATGATCCCAGTCACGCCTCTTCCCTCCAGCCAGCTGTGAGCGATAGCAGGGATGCAGGAGCCTCAGGGCAAAGAGTGGGGGGTCTCTCTCCCCACAGCAGCCCTGGCCCCACAACACACTGCTGCCTGGCTGCGGGTGAGGGGGAAATGGAAGGGGAACTGCAGGGAAGGGGCGGGGGCTGCTACAGGGACACAGAGCCCAGACCCTTTCCCCTACAGCCCCCCTGGGCTGGCCAGGATGGCTGCCCAACGTTGGGGGTGGGCAGAGGGGAAGGGGTCAGGGTCACTATCAGTGCCTTTTTAAAGCATTATATCACGGTCTTGGTTGGGGAAAATAATCCCCGCCATGCCTGTACGTGGAAGGAAAAACTCCACATGGGCAGCATTACACTCAGAAGCTTTCCTCTGTATAGCTGCCAAGCCCGGCACCGCAAGAATCCAGCCATGGGGACACTACAAAACCTTCCCAGGCCTCAGGGGTTTGGGGAGGTTAAAGCTGTCATGACTAACTCCATGAAGCACCGGAAAGCTGCAAAGGATTCCTCTAGTGACACATGATGATATCTTCTATCAGTCACTGTGTAAGACGTGGGAAGGGACCGAGTTTGAAAACTCTTTTGCACTTCATCCAATGCATGAGTATTTTGATGCAGTGGTAACAGGCACATTCGAAATGCTGACTGTGTAGACAGACTAGCCTAGTCCACAGTGTGCTCTCTGCTGGTCACTGTGAAATGAAACCACATGATCTTGGTGCCAAGCAAGAGCTTGCATAGCAAAACTGGGACTTTGCCAGCCTACACTTGAGGCTTGCACTGGACTCAGGCAGGGACAGGCCACTGAGCTGGAAAAGGGATGAATTCCTGGTGTAAATAAGTCCTTTGTGTCATTTGTGTATTTGCTGATTCTTTAAAAAGCTAGGTGAAGATGATATCTGAACTGAGCTGGTGGCTTGCCTGCTCAGCTTACATTGCATTCACTGCCAACAACTATTCAAGGGGAATTCTTAGTCATTAGGAGGACCTTTGTCTGGGTACTTGACTCAAGTAAATTATAGTTGCTTACTCATTTCATCCGTAAAAACCGTTGCTGACTCAATTCTTTGGCTCGAGAGATGAGACATTCTTGTTCACAGAGAACATTACTTTTTAAAGGGATGTTGTTGTTGTTGTTGTAGATTTAAGGACTGACAGCTTTACCAGATTAACAAACTGTTGCTAGCTGCAGCTGTAGAAGACAGAAGGATTTTTTTCCATGGGACCCATCCCAACATATTTCCTGTTTTGCTTCACATGAATTCAATACTCCTTGAGCTCAACTTGGAAAAAAGTGAGCATGATGCGGGATATGTTTACAGTTCCCCTTGGTTAAAATATAATTTGTACATACATTGTTGACAAGACCTAAACATGCTTTAACTGTTTCATCTGCAGCCATTGAGAATGCTGTAAAAACACTTTTCAGATCCTTCTACCATGCAAGACTGAAATGTGTGTTACTTGTCTAGCAGGCTATATTGCATTATTGCTCCAGTATTGAACTACTACAGCGTGGCAGCTTTTCACAGAATAAACAGGACCGTATAACCAAGGAAGACTGCACCACATGTGCCTTTTTCATTGGCTGGGCAAGAAATCGTGCATATAAGAATTACCGCATATAGAATTTGAAGGCTTATTTAACCAAGGAAGAAAAATAGCAAATCTCAAAATCCAGAGGTTTGAAAACCAACTTATATAAGTGGGAATGCGCCCTTCTTAAAGTCTTGGATCTAAATAATGAGAAAGGCTGGGAAACTTTTGAGTTAATTCTAGAGTTTGGGGATGTCTATAAACGACTGCACTCTCTCAGCATTAAATAAGCTGGACTTGGGAGTGTAGGTCTTCATCAGTCTGCCAACATCTTACTTCTGTGGTTGATTAATGAATGGATATGTTCTCATTAAACTAACCTGGTTTAATTAGTATCCTGAAATTCAGCAAAGGTTTCACTCAAAGCAAAATGTCACATTTCACCTGGTTTCAGTGCAGAAGCCATATGAGATTATATATTTCATCTAATTTTGTTGGAAGGCCATAAATCAGTGCTGGTTTACTCAAAACCAGGCCCAGAACTTATTTAAAAATGTCATGAACTTTGGCAAATTTTTCAATAAATCTGAGCTAGATACAGTTCTCCTATATAAAGGCAAAACTAGCTCGCACCTTACATGAATACCTTTCAGTATATCAAACACTAGCAGTGCTTCATACTTAGAGCAAAAACAGGAGCTACATTTTGTCTGTTCCTTCTAGCTAACGATCAACATGAGAGTCTGATTCCTGTGACACAGCAACTGGCACTTTATGCATATAGAATATAAACATATCGCATTTTCAGTCATTATAGTGTAATTTCTTCATCTCATTATCAGTGGCATGTATATGGCATGTCCTTATAATTTATGGCATTTAAAAATATACTCCAGGATGTAAAAATATTGTCCTGGTCTTAAAGCCAGGTCAAATTTACAGGTCAAAATCATTAACATTAGTGATAATGTTACTGTTTAGATGTCATAGAGCAGGGGTTTTCAACCTCGTTAAAGGAGTGTGCCCCTTCTGGGTACATTTCTGGTGGAACTGGGAGGGAGGGATGGTGGCAGCCAGATGTGGAGCAGGGGGGAGAAGGGGGTAGTGGCAGCCAGATGTGAAATGCAGGGGAGGGGGAGACTTGCATGTGATGGTGCAGGGTGGTGGATAGCAGCGGCAGCCACCACGTACAAGCTCCCCACCACCTCTGGCTGGCCAGCCTGTGCGGCCCACAGAGGGGAGCTGCTGCCCTCACCCCCCCCAGCTCTGCTCCTGGGAGGCAGCAGCACAGAGTGGTGGCACTTCATCCCTGCCAGCCTGCGCGTACCCCCAGCCCCTTGCCAGGTACCCCCAGGGTATGCATAGCCCTGGTTGACAACCCGTCATAGAGCGCTCCCCTAACTGTAATGTTCTTCACCAATGCAAAGACAATGAATGTAAGATGCAGGGAAGAACACAACATACACAGGTCCTTCAAAGAAAAGAATTTTAATGCGAGTCTCTCTTGAAATATGCATCCTACTAACCTTATGGTGCAGCAAGAGTTGTATAACAAACAAGTCAGCAGTCTTTCCAGTTGATATGGTAACTCAGAAAAGTGAGACTGCATTCAGAGTGAGTTTTCAGCACCATTCCACTTTCAGACTTTATTGGCAAAGAAAAACTAATGTAACATGGGTTTGCTACTGAATGGCTACTTAAGCGAGAGTCCAAGTGCTGTATCATGTAACTGGATCAACAAAAAAAAAAAAGCTCAAGACTTATGCGGACATACTGATGTGTTGGTAGGTTTCTAGCAAGTGCATTGCTCAGAGCAGACTTCAGAAAACAGTGCTATACTGGGGCCTCAGGGGTATCTAAACTGGTCCTCTAAACCATGTTCACCACAGCACCTGCTCCACAGGTCAGTGTAAAAGATAATTTTATAAAATAACATTTTTATTGTGGAGCGTTATCTTTAACAACTGTAGAGCTTTGCATCTTCTGCTTCATGATGCCCACACCTTGGAATTCCTTCGTGGATCTTATCCTACATGCCTTTCCTCTTCCAAATCAAGGCTTGAAGCTCAGTTATTTCTCCAGGTCAATGCACATCTACATTCCCACTCCCATCAAGTAACCATGAGAAAGACAAGCTGGTAGAATATGGATGAAGAAACTTTTCATGGCTGAGAGGAAAGAAACATGTGTTTGCCTGATTCAGGGGAGATTAAATTGCAGCCCAGGGTCCATTTTTGTGCTTGTGTATTATCAAATCATTTTTGTAATGAACCTACAGCACTGGGCAAGTATGGTTTCAATGGTGACTATTATTTACCAGGCTTATAGAACCCCAAAGTGTGTTTGGCACTTTCCAGTTCAATTAACAGAGTTATTCCAACTCAGTTGCATAGTGTCAAACTGAGATGTTAACACAAAAAGCTGGAGAGGGTTGAAAAGGGGGGGAGAAACATATGCTCTGTTAAACATATAGCAATGTTAGGCAGTGGTTAGTGGGGGATTTGGGTGTAAATTATTTTACTTCTACAAGGAGACCTACCAGTGGGGTATTGTAGGATGAACTGAAGGAGAAGCAGCTAAATAAATAAACCTGCACAAATTAATTCTTTCTATCCTTTCCACTTCCTTTTTCATATTTTAAAAAATATGCACGATTTGCCGAGTGCAAAGAAAATACCAAGCACTGACCAAGGGGGGGGAAACTGTACCTGCAGCACAGGCACTATAAGAACACAGGACTTGAAGGGACCTCCTGGATCACTGAGTCCAGTCCCCTGGTACCAGAAGCAGCTATGTCAGATAAACCCCTCAAACTGAAACAGCCCCTTTCCTCACCTGATGCTTTATATATCTGCTAAAGCTTGCTATTCAGGAGTTGCCACTTCAATATCTTATTACTTATCTCCATTGGAGCATACAAGTGGGAAATGCCGTGTCCCAGTGAGAAGAAACACTGCACAGAGTTAATAGTAATGACTGACAATATGACTCTTTTCTCCCATTCCTACTAGTGGGAATTTGGTATGAAGTTCCCTGCTCCATCAAGTTCTTTTTTCCTTGCCCTCTTATATGTACCAGTTATGTAGGTTGTTAAAATAGGTATTTATACAAGTGATGGGGACTGAATAGGAGTGATAAGTAGGTAGTGACGGTACATGATTACAATCAAGGCAGCTATTACTTTATCAGACCAGGTGACAGCTTCCCAGGAAAACTAAAGCTTGTTAAGGGTTAAATTCAATCCCAGTGTAAGTAGGTATAATGCCACTGAAGTCTGTGGAGTTATAACATGGATGAGTCTCACCCTAATTTGCATTGCAAAGAAAGTGGACAACAGCTTCTATCACCTCTGAAATGGAGGTGGAGCCATCTGTGAATGACCACAGATCCCAACAGAGTCACAGAATCATAGAAAATGAGGGTTGGGAGAGACCTCAGGAGGTTACATCTAGTCCAACCCCCTGCTCAAAGTAGGACCATCCCCAACAAGATCATCCCAGCCACTGTTTTGTCTAGCTAGGTCTTAAAAACCTCTTAAAAACATGCAGTGCTTTAGCTCATCATGACTAGCCTAGCCACAGCGGTGGCACTTCCATAGTAGAGATGAAGTCTGCAGCAGGCTACACTGCAAAACTCTCCACATCACACTTGTTCTGTGGGTTATGCTTGGCTTAATCAAAGGAAAGAGGTTCTCTCCACTCCACTAACAAGCAACTGGTTTAGTGAATTGAGCCCTTAACAGCAGGTCAGAAGATGTGAAAACAGAGAGAACTATAGAAAACAAGCATAAGACACAACCCCACACTTTTCTCAGTACACTGGGGCTTACATGCTTGCAATATGTACTCCATAAAACTGTCTGTATTATATACAGCAGCATTTTATAAACAATTGAACAGGTGACACTCCTTTGGCTGTAATCCAACACTCAGTTCAGCATGTTTGCAGTTACACAGTCGCACAGATTTCGTTTTTCTACTTGAAGAAGCAGTGTTTCTGTCTGCAAGAAGAGGGGGGAAAGTAACATTAAAAAAGAGCATCAGTGCAGTTAAGCTAATTACCTGCTGAAAAGAATTAAATTTTAGTTTTGTCATAAAAGTTTCCAGTTTGCTTCTATATAACAGTCTGAGAAAAAAAACCAGGGATATTGTTTACTGCTATAACGGGTAATTAAGCCTTTGCCGATTACATTAGTATAACAAGATGGCATCACTTCCTGTGATGCACAGAGATACAGGAACATGGTACACAGTGATTTTTTATTTATGTCCTTTTTACAGGGTATTTGCACTTTATTGTGAGGGGGGTCATTATTATTGTACATTTTTTTTAAAGCAATTTGTATTTCTTATTTTGTTTTAATTGTTTACTGGCCTGAGTGTCACAGCAGCTTGAGCAAAACTGCAGTGTTTCTGGATTCTCAGGCAAAAAAAAATAAAATAAAATAAAACCTAGCTTGCACAGGAAACTGTGGAACAAGAAATCATGAACAAACTAGACTGTGCCAAGTTTTGGTTTTAATGGGGACTGTGGATTATTATCTCATTATGTGAATTAGCTTTTGGACCCCCTTTGTTTCTACGGGCATTTGTACACATGACTTGAGCCACAGCACCAGGCACTTTTAAAAGTGCCTGGTGCTCATGCATCCATTTGTACAATGCGCGTCAGTGCTGAGAAAATGGCGGCAGTACACTTCTGAACTAAGGATCTCCGGCATGTTGGAGCAAATAAATGTATGAATATAAATGCACCATGGGTCTTCTGCTCCTTTGCTTTCATCTCCTAGCACTGCCCATCCCCATCTCTCTCTTTTTCTCTCTCTCCCCTCCCTTGTCTTTTGTATTCTAATTTCTCTTACACTCTGCTTTCTGCACGCACTTTCATAGCATCTGATGAAGTGAACTTTGGTTCACAAAAGCTTTTATATCTATATATAAAAGCTATATCTATCTATCTACACACACACATATACATACATACATTATTTAGTTAGTCTACATAGATGTATATCTACCCTGCCTTCTAAATAGTATTTGCCATAAATGGTGCTTTTGTGCAGGGTGAAATACTTTATGTAGTCACAACACAGGAATGGGAGGTTTAAAATCCAAATTTGGGTTTTATTTAAGAAGAGACACAAACCGTGAAAAGAAGTACGAGTTCTACAGCCTGGATTAACATTAAATCTCTCAAGGACATAAAGAATTTTTTATCTTTATTTCTATTCCTGTCTTTAACTCCTTCTTCTACCTATTTACTATAATTACTATCTAGCTTTCATTCCAGCACAAAAATGCTAGATGCTGTATAGACATGTAACAGTCAGTGCTGAACCCTGGCTCAGAGTTGGCAGCCTCCTTAAATAAAGAAGCAGAGCAGCTGTACCGCATCTGGTCCTCTGAGAATGGTAGCACCTGGGGCTAAAAAATACCAAAGAGAAAGGAGTGATTAGGTATCTGCAGGAATGGGGGCAGCTGGCTTGGATTTAGTGGGGGAGCAGGGGAGTGGCTGGATCTGATAGACTACCTGAGTAGGAAGAAGCTGATGCCAGGAAGGGTACTAGAAGGGTTTGCTTGCTAGTTTAGCCTGTTTGAAGACACCTGAGAATCAGGGACTTTCCTAAACTGGACAGCTGGATCCAAAAGGGGCTTAGGGAGAGGTACTGAGGCCCTTTTCTGTTGAATAGCATACAGCAGAGAAGAGATGATTCAGCTGGAGATCTGGAAAAGTTCCAGTTGGAAGGGACTAGATGGCACTGATTTCCAAAAGGAGATTTTTGGGGGGTGTGGGGTATGGCCAGGCCCCAACAGGACACTTTGATTAGGGAGGGGTACCCCCACTTCTGACCAGCCCAGGAGGGAATTGATAATAGTGTTTATCAGCCCTAATTCAGTGTTTATCACCTCATTAAGAAAATAACAGAAGGACACTATTAGCTATCTGTTGATTCTCCCTTTGTCCCATTTGCCACAGCACCGACCATAGCCAGGATGTTGTCTGTTAGCTAATGCTGAGAGGTGTCTGTAAGGCAGAGGGGACAGGGAGGGGAGAGGGGAAGCAGGGACACCTGCAGTCTGTTCTGAGCTGCAGCCAGGGAGCAGAGGGAAGGGGGCATCTCTGCTGTGGAGTAGAGAGCCTCGCCGAGCCCAGAAAGCATGCCAGGATGCTGGGGGTGTCTAATTTAAACTTAAAACAGCAAGGGGTCTGGGACAGACATTGCATAAACGGGTTTGACCCAAATCAGTTAAGTCTGATACTACATTCAACCAGGTTTATCTCAAACCAGTTTTAGTCATTTTCAAATTGTGCACTGAACATCTGTTCTGTTACAGGTTAAACCAGTTTCTGATCATTTAAACCAGTTTATGTGTAATGTCTATCCTTAGCCCAGAGGGCCAGCACTTGTTGAGAGAAAATGGTTGGTGAGCAGTGCAGCAACTCCTTCCTATACTAAGCTTTTTCTAATTGATCCATAAAGCATAGTTATATGGTATCTCACTAATACAAGATATATAAATTTTTTTCACTTCAGTTCCTGCTATCTGGGAAGATCTGATCACACTTTTGCTAATCTCCTAAAAGCACTTGGTCACCAAACTTTAAATTTCACCTTGACACTACTCAAACTATTATGAATAAGGAATCTGAGAGCTCACCAACATTTTCTGAGCTAAGTCTCAAGGTTGCTCACCATCTTTATATATATTTTAATAATGTTTAAAAAAACTCAGACATGGGTCAGGCCTTTTTTTTTTTCCTACTGTCATGAGCTTTCAACATGCCAAGTAACTATGGACAGAACCCCCCCCCCCAGAATGAATGGTATGAAATACAGGGCTGGTAGCTAATACTTAAGCATTATCACAAAGCTATATACACCAGGATTAAAACATTTCTAAAGTTATTCCTAAAAATTAGAGAAGATCCCATGCTTCTAAATTAATTTCTACTTTAAGTCCAACAAAATTCAGAGCTGTTCAAACACTGTATTTTGGTTAGGCCCATTGTAGAGATAAAAACACATCACATAAATTGTTGAATCTCCATTTATAAGAATACCAGCAAGAGGATCAATGATTTTCTGGATGGAATTTCTCTCATTGGCATAATAGGTACTAAATTAAGGCAGCCAAACACATTGTACAAAATCTTTCAAATATGCGTAATAACAACCAAGCACATCCTATTGGTAAAGTACCAAACAACTACCATACTGAAACATTTGGTCAGTTTGACTCAGGCAAGTACTGAACTAATGAGTGAAGAACTGAAAAGCTACACTCATCCAGACCCCATGCTTTATCATGTTTTGAAAATGTATATAGACAATTCCTAGCTCAGCTGTGTGACTAGAAAATTCCTAGTCCAGGCCCATTCAAGAATTTAGATATGGAATCACTTAATGGTAAAAAGAGCTGTAAGTTGATGAAGAGAAAATTACAGGGTTTAGCACCATACAAATATATTACAGGGCAAGGTATCCATGGTCTGCTGTCATAGGGCTACCATATTTCCAGTTTCAAAAAAGAGGACACCTGTAGGGGGGAGTAATGACTGGGGGGGTGGGCAGTAATATGTCTGTGTCCTGCCCCTGCCACTCACTCCCAACCTGCAGCCCCCCCAGCCCTTCTGACAGCCCTCATTCCTGACCTGCAGTCCCCTCACCCTGCCTGTGTCGTGCACTCCTGACCCACAGTCCCCCACCCCCTGGTGTCCCTCACCCCCAGCCCTGCCAGTACCCCTCATTCCCAACCCACAGCCCCCTGCCCCCCAGCACTGTCAGTGCTCCCCATTCCCGACCCACAGCCCCGTGCCCCCTAGCCCTACTGCCCATGCAGCTCCCTACTGTCCCAAAGAACTTCCCACCCCCTTCCCTTGCTGGAGGGGCAGGTGCCTCCCCCACTGTCCTGCTGCAGCCCCAGTGCAGGCAGACATGCACTTATACATGCACACACAAACTCAGCCCTGGCCCTCCAACCCCTGCCCACAACAGACTTACCTGCCTGGAGCTGCCAGGGCTGTATGCAGAGCCCGTGATGCCCTCTGCCTCCAATTGCCCTCCCTCTCCATCCCCAACCCCAAGCAGCTCCTTGCTGGGGCAAGCTGGGAAAGCAAAGGCAGAGCAAAATCCTGGACATTTACTGATATTTTAAAAAACTGCCCAGACAGAGGACATGTCTGGGAAAACCTGGACATATGGCAACATTATTCCTACCTACAACTGAGAAATTCGTAGGTATGACTCTGAACTTAGCTGAAAATCTTTCCATTCCCTCTTCATTTTCTCTTTGGGAAAAAAATTTCATCATACCATCTTAAGTTTAAAAAAGAAACAAATAAGGGAAGAAAAGTATCCCCTTCTTCACGTACAAGTAGACAACTGCAGGGCTCAAGAACTCAGCCTTCTTTGCCACCTTCCTGATTTGAGCCCATCTAAATACCACTCTTATCTCTGGGGGTTGCACTAGATGACCTCCTGAGGTCCCTCCCAACCCTCATTTTCTATGATTCTATGTTACACAGTTTAACCTTTGCTTTTCCTTGCTCTAGTGCCTGTGGCCATGACATCAGTAACACACATCCTCAGTAAGTCACTTTATTGTCACCGAGAAATTTTTGAAGCCCTGAGAAATTGCTGCAGAAAAAACACAAAAAACTGAGTTTCAAGCCAAGCACACGGGTTTAGAAAGGTCACATCTCCTCTGTATTTATCTTTTCTTACCGGGAAGCAATCAGGTGGTGCTGAGTGCTGCTTGCTGAAGGGATTCAACTATCCTTGTAACAGAGGAGAAGGATTTACTGGCACAACTCAACACAGCCTTGATGTATCATTCTGACTGTAAGTGATACTCAGCAAATGTATTCATTAAGCAGATTTTTTTCAGAAGCTGTCTGTATACATTTGACTTTTATACTTATAAACAAATCTGTTTGATAAATGCATCCAGTTTGGCCCTGCTGGAATATATCTTTTCAGGGTAAGTCATCCACACAATATTCCTCCCAGCAGCTGCATTTTCATTTACATTTAAGGGACTCTCTTTTCAAAGAGGCTTCAATCCAATTGCTAAAAATGCCAGCGTGCTTTTGCACTTCCAAGCCTAGGACCTGCATTGGCTTATATAAATCATAGGACATGCAGCAGAGCACCCAAAGTACTAGAAACTTCTTTTCAAAAAAATGCTGTACACTAGAGTTCTCCCTTTCTAAGGACTTTGATGGTTGTCCATCTACTGCATATCCTCACGAAGCTTCAGAACTTGAACAGAATTGCAGTATCTCAAACTCTTCAAGACACAGTCAGCAATGAGGGACATCCCCTGCTAGCAGCACTCCAGCCCTTGGATTAACAGATAACTGGCTTTGGTTGCTGGTAAAACCAAAATCTGTAGACTGTATCCAAAGTGGTACAAATACAGAGACCCAGCCCTCAGAGGAGATGCAGCTTAGTCTTGGAGCAGTCAGCCACTGTGGCTGTTCTTTCACTCCTATATTTAAAACTCTGCCCCCCCCCCACTCCTTTGCTCTTCTGATCACATCCAAAATGACTAGATATGACCCAGTGGAAAGCTTGTCCATGATTAAGCTTCCTATTTCACTGGAGAACAAGTCTAATGACTACCACGTGCCATTTCTGGATGTTGCTACTTCCTTCTAGATGAGCTGTCCTGCTCTCCACTTTGCATGGGTGCAGAGACACAAAGGGCAGGGACAGACATTCAAAAAGCCTGAGCCTGAATTGATTCAATCTTTGCAGGTTCGTCTAACCTGTCTAGATTGAACCAGTTTGCAACTGTGCAGACATTCCTTCTGGACTGAGGAAATGCAGGCACATGCCTGCAGTGGCTCAGGCTAGAAGCTGGGGTGCACTACAGCAGCCCTCCCTTCCCTTCAACAGTACTGAGCTGAGGGGGAGGTGTGGCCAGGCCCCAGCGGGACACTCTGATTAGGGAGGGATTTAAACCCCCACCCTCCCTGTACCATCCCAAGCTTTTTCTCACTTGCTGCTCAAGAGGTGGGAGTGTTGACAGACCCCAGTTCCTGGCTAGCACTCTGAGGCAAAATGGGGGTGTTCAGTGTATGCATCTGTTGATGATACTGAGCTCTTCAACCTCCCTCTCCCTGCTTCTTCATACTGTCTGCAAACCTGACAGGTGAGGGAGCCAGCAGGGAGTTGATAACACAGCACTTATCAGCCCATGAACAAAACAAAAGCCTCTCTCATTAGTTCAGGTTCTTCTTAAACAGCTTTTTCCAAGGAAGGAATGGAGGAACATTACCAGCTGACCTGCTGATTAGCTCCAAAAAGCTGTAAGTGAGTACTGTTCTATCTGCCTGTCCTAGTGAAATTGGACACACACGTACACCTTTCAGCATTAGCTAGTATACCATATGCCTAGGATCTGTGGGGCTGGGGTCTGTGCTGTGGGAGATGGGAGGGGAGGATCTCTGCTTGAGCAGCAAGGGGAGGGGAGGGGATAGAGGGAAGCCAGGCAGATCCTGCTGTCCCTGTAGTCTCTGCTGAAGCTCTGGCAAGGGAGCAGTGGGGCAGGGCCAGCCCTTTTCTCTGGAGTAGACAGCCCAGCCCAGCCCAGGGCTGCAAAGAATTTGGGATGCTGCGGGACTCTGGTTTAATTTAAACAGGAAGGGGTCTGGGACAGACATTGCATAAACTAGTTTCGCCCAAATCAGTTAAGTCTGATACTACATTCAACCAGGTTTATCTTAAACCAGTTTCAGCTTTTTTGAAACTGGTTTATGTGCATTTATGTTCTGTTACAGGTTTAAACCGGTTTCTGATCACTTAAACTGGTTTATGTGTAATGTCTGTCCTTAGTTCCAATGAACAGCAAGGTCAGCACTTAATTATGATGGGAACATGCCAGCTGTTTAAGAGCACAAAGCACTACTACTATTTAAGATAGAACTTGAGGAGGTTCCCAGATTGATTAAGGCATAGCCCTAAGCAGAGTGAACTGCTTTATGTAATACTGAGGTAACAAAGGCAGGAATCACAAGAGTCAGATCTGCATCTAGTAAAGTCCTTGATAGATAATGATGGGGAAAAAAAAAACAAACCAGAAATATCCTGGACAAGCTGCTATTTGATTAGCAGCATTTGGAGACGCAATATCCACAGATTGCAAGCTCTAGTAACAAAAGGCAGACAGACTATTAGTGAGAAGAAATCCTTGGCATATTTTCTCCAGACTGGTCTTGAGCCAGCTAGTTCCCATTCTACATACAGTCCATTTGATATGGGTCCTTATTCCATGCTTATCATCACTACAGCATCAGAGCAACAACCAGCTGAGAATTAAGCAATAGCTATCACAGGTTGTTTGCTCTCTAATCCTTTTCCTTGAGGAAGTGTATGCAGTGGACTAATTTATTCTAGTAGGGTTTTTCTTTATTTTTTTGAGGTTTTGTTTGTGTTTAGGGTTTCAGAGATTTGTGGGGGTGGGGTTAGAAGAAATAAATATAGTGTTTCTCTGTATTTATTTCAGAGAAGGCAAAGGTCCAAGAAATACACTCAGAGTAGAAAGCGTTCAGCCTCTTGGATGATTCTTAGCCAGCACTGATTGATCTGAATTAGAGAGGGAGTTAGGAGCCACTGGCTTAGTCAAAACACTCCTGGCCCTGATTCCTTACAAATTCTCCCAACAGTTCCTCATAAGTTCTTGACCTGGCCAGTGAGCACAAATTGCCTGACACTGGCTTCTGAGAACAGATTTGCAGAGAAGATTGTCCAGGCTCAAATCAAATCCATCCACCTTAGACAAACAACCTTTTTATATTACAATTAAAAGCCCAGCATCTCCTTACCCGCATGTCTAGATTATACGCAGTCTTCTTTAAGTCCTGCAAAGCCCTCTGCATGAATTCAAAAGCATGGCAGTCAACACAGGGGCGACCTGGAGAAGGGTTTCAGCAAAGAGACAATATTAAGGTGCATGAAATGTTAATCAATAGGAACAACTCTGGGTTTGGGCTGCACTAATCCCTTTAGAGAGAACAATAAGCAAGGTGGAAATAAAGTATCCAATATCAGCACCAAGGGTGTTTTTACATGTGCTCCGGGGATGGGGTGGACACTTTAATTGAGCGGCTCCAAGGGCCACCTTAATTAAAGCATCCACACCATCTTGTGTATCAGCATCCCAGCCCTTCATATGGCAGTGGGAGAGCTTTAACTAAAGCTCATTCAACAAGCTTTATTTAAAACACCCCAGCCACCATTTTGAAGTGTAGCGATGATGATACATGAGACACAGAGGCTGCTAGAGCATGGTAATTAGCATGTTCCAGCAGACTAGATTAATCAAGTCTGCATGTCTACAGGCACTCCAAGTGCCTGGGCCAAAAAAAAAAAAAAGAGAGAGAAAAGTGTTCAGACTAAAGTCAAATGAAAACCTATAGGTGAAAATCTAGATAAAAGGATCTCTTCATCTACATAAGTATTCACCTAAATTTTTATCCTAGGGCCCTCAGTATCATCAAATGCCTCAAAAAGAACTCACTGAAACAAGGCTAATGAAGGCTTAGTAAAGCCACTGTGTTTTCTTTTCCTCTCATCTCCACTTGAAGCAGTTGGGACTACGCATGGTAAGTAATTTCATTTTTAAAATTTTTTTCTAATCTTTTTGCTTCTTTCCTTTTTCTCTTCCTTCCATTCTCTCACTGCTATTTCTGTTTGTCTCTTTCCTGCCTTCTCTTCCTTGTCACCTTCCACTTCTTTTCCTTCTCTGTCAGTGTTGTAGTTGCTGGGGGAATACCGGAAGAAATGAGCTGTCTGCTTCCACTTATCTCACAGGCAATTACAGTGCTGCCCAGCCTAATCTCCTCCAGTAGCGAGCCCCAAAGCTTTGAACCTGTTCCCAAGAAAGACCCCATCACCAGGTCTCAAGCTTGAGAGTTGAGATGGTTTAATAGAATACAAGAAAGATCATGATCACGCGGGAGTGGTTGCTTAGGCCAATACAATGGACTGAGACTTTGAATTTGGCTCAGACTTTAGTCTAAACTGTTCAATGTGCCCCAGGAATCTAAGCCAGTGTAGCACCTACTGCACTGAAGCAATGTGCTCTCTTTGGCTGATATTACAGAGCAGCAGGGCTTCTGTATTCTGATCGACTAATGTTTATAAGGCTTGTATTCTCACATCCAGGTGACCTAAACTGATGTGTGTAGCTGTGGTCTGATATTCATCCAACTAGAAAATATGCTATAAGCATTATCATGGAGAGAGACTAGTTAAAGCAGTGATTAAAACAGGTCTTTTAAAATCAACCACCATTCATTCTCCGTAGGCTCTCACTTGCCTCTTATGCATTTTCGATTGCATTATTGGAATGCTTGGCTTCAGCAAAATGCCCAGACCCGAGGCCAGCCTGCACCACAAAGCCTCAGGAGAACAAGAATCGTGCAGCAGCCTTCAGCCCATTTTGCAAATGTTTGGCATTCACCTGATTTCAACACACTCTTGACAAGCTGGAGCAGGACCCTCCGGCACAAGATCTGCCTGCTAACAAGGAATGATGAATTTGGCCTGCCTGAGGACAGAAGTAGGCCAAATATTCAGCCAAATAGATGGAGAAAGGGCTAAAAATACAGGTTGTAAAAAAAACTGTGTTTCTGAATTTTCTAGTGTTGTTACTAGTCCATCTGTTCTTATCAGATAGGTTGTGCCAGTGGTGAGGTTGATATTTCCTATGTAATTAAAATGACAGGCCTTGCTCCAGCTAGCCTGTCATATAAACTAGGTTCAGACAGGTGAATGGATGACTGCAAACAAAAGGAGGCGAATGGAAAGATGAAGATGTCCATCTTAATAATGATGACCCCTGATAGAGTACTGTTCATTAGTAGCTCTCAAGGAATAAGCAAATGGACAAGTTACCACAAGGTAAAATAGATTTATAGCACATGATATGTTCCATGGTAACTATTCATTTGTATGCTCCTTCGTTTTGGTAAATAAAAGCTAACCTGCAGTAGCTTAGCCCTCTTTCATTGAGGGGTAAACTATTGCAAATGAACAGCAAAAGATTACGAGAAATGCTTGCTTGGTATCTTGGGCTTTCACTTCTTTAATTCAAAAGAAACATTTTAATACGTTTGAAGGTAGAGTAAAAGCTGCAATGAGAGGCCAGTATTTGCTGACAGGAGTGAGTCTTAAGATGCTTATAAAGGACAGTATTATCGCCTGGCACATGAGAGTGGAGAGGAAAAGCCAAAGGGAGGGAGCAGCAGGAGTGATGGCAGGTACAGGTGGGAATTTTGAGGTGCATCATCACATATAAAACAGCACGTATTTTTCTTCAGTTAAAAATAAACTAGAAGTTTTACTAACAAGCTAGGACAGTGTTTCAATTTAAGACCGAAACAAAAACAAATATAAGTTCATTGTTTTTAACTTATTCCAGTCTGCAGGGCTGTGAAAAAGGAGCTTCATTACCAGGAACAGTTAACAGCAGAACTGCAGAACAATATAGCTTGACTGGTGGAACAACAAGAACAGAGGGTCATTAACACCTGTGGAATGAAAAGTTTAGAAGGGGTCAGCTATATTATAATGAGCCATGAAGTCAATAGACTACCTGACTAGAAATGCTGCTCCCACTGCCATGCAGGTGGTTGTAAACCTTGAAGAGACCGGGAATCAAAGGACAGTGCAGGTGCACCAGTGCACCCCCCACCCCCCCGGATCCACCCCTAGGTGATGGCATATGACACTGGCATACGGTAGACGCAATCGCAGTAGTGGCAGAACACAGGATGCACAAAGAGGCAGTGTGGTAAGGAGCCTCAGATGAATATATGGGGAGTATGGATGTGTTTCAGAAGCTAAGGTAGGCCATAAGGAGGGATATACGGTATATTCTGAAGTTTCTGGCGTGGTGCAATGAAAACATGAAATCTCCTAGTTTGAACACTCTCTACAAATTTGTAAAGCCTAAGTATTATACATGTATCACAGCACAGGTTAGGGTCTGAGAGAACCAGTGGACAAGCAGTACATACTTTCAGCTGGGATTGCTGTTCCTGATTCTTGGTCTGCTCTAATGGGATCCACGGAAAGCAGGCCAATTACAGAAAGTATTGAAATCATGAAGACCGCTCTTCTTAGGAGAGAGGGAAACAGCATCCTGTTAGCTGGCACTTCCTGCTTTGTAAAGGAGTAATAAATAAGTTAACAAATATTAAATAAGTGTGACAAATATTACAGACAAAACATTTTGTTTTAACGAACTTACCGTCTCAGACTGGCAGCCTCGGAGAGTAACTGCCTGCCTTGATTTGTGGAACAACTAGAGGGTGGACAGCAGAGATTCTCTCATGACTCCACTAGTGTGCCTGGTCCCTAACTTGGAGGGGGGTCATTAGGAAGGCAATGGAAGTTCAGCTACCATGGCTTCTCCATTTTTGGCCTTTCTGCAGAGATTGCCTGCTAGGGCACCCACTACCTTAGCAGCTTTGCAATGCTGATTCTTGACCTTTTCTATACAAACTAAAATTAACATGGGAACCTGCAGGCATGGCTTCACTGCTAGGGACAGAAGTTACACATAAACTGGTATAAGTGACTTGAAACCGGTTGAAATCTGTAACACAACAGAAGTTCAGTGCACATTAATAGCTTTCAAAGTGTCCAAAACCAGTTTAAGATAAACCTGGATGGATGCAGTATCAGACTAACTGATTTAGGTTACATCATCTTATTGTACATCTGTCCCAGATCCCCTCCAAATTCAAGTTAATTGACAGTCCCTCAGCATCCCAGCATGCTTTGCACCTCCCCTACAAGCCCCCTCCCCCCCCCACCCTTGCAGAGTGGGCTAGACTTCACCCAAGCTGTCTGCTCCAGATGAGCAAAGAGTCATGCTCTAGCACCCCGCAACTTCTGGCCTGGGCCAGTGCAGGCATGTGGCTGTATTTCCAGAATCAAAAGTGAATGTCTGTTCACTTGCTTATCAGTTCAATCTACACAGCTTAGACTAACCTGAGATGACTGAATCAGTCCAGCCTTGGGCTTTTTGATTTTATGTACGTAGCCTTGGAGACCACCAGCTTCAGTGTACAGCATTTCATCTTACCCAACCAGGTAGGCTTCAGTCAAAATGGAGCACTGTAGCCCTTGAAGCAGCAAACTTTACTAGAAATTACAACTGCAATCTGTTTAATTCCCACTACCCTCAGGATCCTGACAAGATGCCAATATGGCCTTGGTTCACCCAGCTTTAGCTGCCCATGCTGTATGTCCCAACACAGACAGCAAGAAGGTAAATAAAGTGAAGCTGTAAAAGGATTACAAATCAAATCCACATAACCAGAGCACAGATTCTCTTTAGCAAACCTCAGGAAGATAAGAGGACAAACTGTCTCTTCTTTCCCTGATTTTTAAGTCCAGGCACGTTGAACAAAAGACGTTGCATAAGAATGTGAATTCAGCGTGCACAGCTTGCAATGCTGGAACACAGCATTACATGCTACAGTGAACATTTTCAATTCAGAAGAGGTTTTTTCCCCCCCAGTCCTGAAACAGAAACATAAGGGAATAAATCTGCTGTTAGACAACTGCAAGGCCATGTTTCCAGACCCTGACACCTGAACTAAGCTACAAGCTTTTCATGAACACCTGCAGCTGGGGCAAACCACCAACTGGTGCAGCAAATGAATACTTCTGTGTGCCCCCCTCTCCCTCTAAGCACAAAACCCAGTTGCAAGTGCAGGCTTTGCAGCAGCAAGGAGCATCACACTGATTACACACGCAGTCTCAGGAGCCAGCACCAGTGCTTTAGTGCAATTCCTTCCATGCATATCACTGAGACCCTGCATGAATTTAAATTCCAAGCCCTCCTGACAACAAATAATGATCTGATTAAATCCTCTACCGTTTCCACAATCTTTATTTAAAAGTAAAATTGAATCAGAGGATTAAAAGTCTAATAAGCTAACTGTTTAAAATCAGTTGTGATCTATCTAAAAAATAATCTAGTTAACCCCCAAGCATTGCAATGTGATACAGCAAAATCTGAGTGTTTCCTGAAACAGAAAATTAGAATAGCGCCAATTTTTATCTAAAATACCTGTGGCTCTGTGCTTCGGTACGAACAGACTGTTCCCGTAGTCAACTGAGTTTCAGCCCTAGTGAAACAAATGAAGCAGATGCTAAGTTAAACTTTTGCAAGATACCCGATACAGTCCCAGTTCCACTGCATACGTAAGCCCCATGTTAAGAAACATTCCCACAGGACATCAGTTGCCTCCATTTCACTGTGTTAATTTTTCAAGTGGAAAAAAAAATCAGTCTGGAGAAAAATACCATCATGCTTTCAAGAGTGGTCTCCATTGGCATTGCAACTGACTTCAGATCAGAAGCTAAGCGTGGCCTGCCTGGGGTTCCCCGAAAGAGAAAAGTCCCCCCTCCAACAAATGAAAAGATACCAGTACCTGCTCTCTCTCGTCTTTGTGATGGTCTCTTTGGAATGGCTGCTGTGAACTGCCAACCGAACAAATATGGCATTTCTGAGCATGTGCATTGCCTCTCTTTAACCTTCCTTGAAAGAGGTTATTACTATGGTGAAGGCTCTGCCATGGCAACGGTGCTGGAGCACTGCAGTACAGAGCAGGATTTAAAGAGGAACGGGCTCTGCCTCAGCACATCGTGAAGGAAGTTTGTGCTGAACGTCTGAACGTTTGCTTCTGTGGTGGTTTCTCCTGCCTGCTGAGGCAAGTTTGACTTGCATGGCCAGTTCAAATGGTTGTAATCACTCAAGCCTGATCCTCAGGACATTATTCCTGAAGAGCAATCCCAATTACTGCCTACAAAGCAGCAGAGGAATCAGCAAGATTGGGTCAATTAACTTGCCGGAGGTAGAACTTTATCTACCGACTCAATGAAACAAGGCACACAACCCTTAGCCCACAGCGATGTTCCTCTTTTATCCCTGGAGCTACGCTACATGACAATGAATTGCATTGCATTTCCTTACACAATGTACTGCGTGGATGGAGCATTGTAAATACACTGCAATGTTTGGTGCTTATAAATAGACTGGATTCCATTTCCACCTGTGGTAGAAGAGGATCATCCAGATACATACGCACTTGCTAAAGGAAGAAGGTCATCCTGCCTAATAGCCAGGGCTAGAGCCAGAAATTGCATGTGAACTCATATAAGTGATTGGAAACTGGTTCAAATCTGTAACACAACAGAAGTCCAGTGCACATAAACCACCTTCAAAATGGCCAAACCTGGTTTAAGAGGAACCTGGATGATTAACTGATTTAAGTTAAATTGGTTTATTGAACTGCAGTCCCAGATCCCCTCCATATTCAAGTTAACTCACAGTCCCCCAACATCCCAGGATGCTTTGCATCTCCCCTGCGAATTCCCTCTTGCAGGGTGGGCAGGCTAGCTTTGTCCCAAGCTGTCTGATTCAGCCAAGCAGGGAGACATGCTCTTTAGCTCCCCAGCTTCTGGCTTGGACCACTGCAGACATGTGGCTACATTTCCTGAATCAAAAGTGAATGTCTCTTCACTTGCTTATCAGTTCAATCTATGCAGTTTAGACTAACCTGCAAAGATTGAATTGATTCAGCCTTGGGCTTTTTGACTGTCTGTACTTAGCTCAGGTGTTATAGAGTGTTTGCCCAGGTTCTAGGTGCATGAAATAGTATTGAGACTTCATTGCTTGATTATTTGGGACACAAAATTTTTTTTGACACTTCAAATAATTTTTTAGGATGGAAAACCAGTTTGAATCTCAGCTCTAATCCTCTCCAGTAAGACCCTTCATCATTTGGTTCTTTCCTACTTATATCTACTGTGTTGTCACAGTGGAGACCTCTACCCTGGCTTCACCAAGGAGACAGCCTTCATCTTGTCCCTCAAGCCTCCATCATACAGTGCTTTTAACTAGGAGAATCATGTTCCCTTGAAGCTGCTCTCTTGTCCTTCATGAAATCCTTTTTTTAAGATTTCCCCTTGCTGTGATGCCTACAAGCAGTGCTGTCTGGAATTAATTATATATATGTGCAAACATGCTTGCTAAATTGATGCCTCTCCCTCCCATGCCCCTCACTGTATTCTAACTCCTGTGTTCTTGTAATCCCAGATTGTATTTTCACTTGTCTGTAAAGTACAAGCCCCAGAGCACTGACTGGGATCTCTTCTGAGACACAAAAAATGAATGATACTATCAAACTACCTCATGTTTATTACATTGTCCCACAGGCTAGTATCTGGACTGTTCACAAAGCTGTTCATACCTCTTGTTCTTTTCCCTCCAATTAAGTGGGAAGCATCAAGCTGACCAGACTAAAATATGAAGCCTTCTGCTAATCCCAGAGCTGGATTAGTTTAGCTGGGTAGAGGCTTAAATTCCTGAAATTTTTCCTTAAGGTACTTTTTTCATTTGTAATCTTAGAAATTATTTCTGTGTTAGCGACGCATAGGTTCTAGGTCCCACCATCACTGTCACTCAGAGTATAGCTCATTCAAAATCATTTCAGGCCCAAGATATTTTGGGCCTAAGTGTGATGCTAGGACTGGGCTCCCATCCAATGCTCTCTCTTCCATGTAGCATTTGGGGAATGCTATACTGTCAGAAGTACTTACTACCTTTCAGATGAGATGTTAAATTGAAGTCGAAGCTTCCTGCCTGTCTCTCATAGTTTAAAGGAATTTAAAGATCCCATGGCGCTTTTCAAAAAGAGTTTATATTATCCCTGGTATTGCACTCAATGCCTTCTCTGCCATCCCATCCACACATCTGTGATTAAATAGGTTCTCATGTCCCCAGCTGTCCTTAAGCTATTTCTGAGTGCATAAAGTCTACAACAGTGGCTGACAGATAGTGCTGTCTGGCACACAGGGCAAAGACCGCAGCAGCAGCCCACCCTCGCCCCACATACAGATCTGGGGGGCATATGCCCCCCCATGCTTGGCTGAGAGTGCACGCAGCTGCCCTTCCTCTGTCCCTGCACCCCCCCAAACTTGCTGCTCACGGCTCTATCCTGCACCTTGCCCCAGCTGGGCAGCACCTATTGGTGCCCCCTTTGCTTCAGTGCCCAGAGCCATTGTCTCCCCCCCCCATGGCACTGCCTATAGAATTTCTGCATTGCCAGCACACTGAATTTGTTAAGCCTCAAGTCCTTGCAGCAGTCTTACAGATGCACAGCTATTTCAGATGGCTATACTTTGCTCCTGGTAGTAATGTAACTAGGGCAGAAGCACCAGGGCAGCTGCCACCACAACCACACAACTGTGCCAACAGCACAGCAGCAGCCAGAAGTTGCCACTGCCCCCAACACCTGGCTTCTTTGTTATAGCTTTGTTTCTATGTTATCAAAAATCAGTTCAAGATTTTGCAGGCTTGCGAGCTCAAGCCCACAGACTCCTTATTAAAAAGCAGTAAGATCCTAGCCTTTTCCTTGCAAAGGTTTCCTTCACCATGTGAACTAAGGAAAACAAAGAAAGCCAACTGCTAGTGTTGAAAGGTTATTGCTGATGGAACACAGGTTATCTGCACATCAGCTTACACACAGTCCTTGAAGAACGGGACCTTGATCCAATGGCAAGGAGACCAACACAATTGGAAATCTCATTCCACTGAAGCCTTGATCCACCTTTGCAGCCATTGGGATTCTAATATGTTCTGCCTGCTCTGCCACTGAGGACTTGTAAACTGGTGGCTGAGGGCTGGACAGGCTTGTTATAATGGTGACCTGTACTCACTATGTCACAGCACTGTCAGAGGCTATATGCGTCTTTTCAGGAGGAGAGCATTGCCAGCTGCTGTCCCCACCACATCCTGGTGGTACTGCTGCTTCTTGGTCTGCCACTGCTTATTTGCCAGTTACCCCCACTTATTTGGCAGCTAACCTTTCCTGAAGGTCATTCTACTCTCTACCACTTATGGATATGCTGGGCATTCAACTCTGCCAGGAGCCACTAAGCTACAAATTAGTCTTCAAATGAATGACTATTATTCCTGCTCCCCAGGAAAAGAATTCACAAAGGATGTTTTTGTGGAGGTTGAGGTGGTATGCACAGGACTGTAGGCAGCAGAGACTGGGCAAGGAACAAGGCAGCGGTCTTCCTCCATCCTTTGGTGTTTTTGTCCTGTTTTTCCCTCTCCTTTTTTCTCTTTCCTTCCTAGCTCTCCCTCTGCTGTGCTTACTCATTCTGTGTCTCACTTTCATTCTAAGTCCTTTCTCTCTTCCCTTTGCTTCCCATTCAGCCCTTGACACCCTGCCACACTTGTGCACACCTGCACGACACCAATGATGGCCCTCTGCCTGGAGCAACAGTTGCCTGGATGGGGTAGCAGGCAGTGCAGCTTTGTTGCCTACAGGCTGCTATTCGAGTGCCCAGGGTCTTAGCCACCCCCACAGACCTGACTATGTGGGAGGTCAGCTCATTTGTAATGGTTGGCAGGAAACTCGATAGAGTGGGGTGGAATTGTATGACAAAGCAAGGGCATCCTAGGGTGCTCACCCAGGCAGCTGCTGGTGTCACCGGCACAGCTGGCCAGCAGCTCCTTCCTGTGGTCCTTATAAAACCCTGTTTCTGTAAAAGGATACAAGAACTAAAAGTAAAGAGATTACTTCTTTGCAAAGCCACAGAATTATCCTACTAACCTAGGGAATTCCCTATAAAAATCAGCAGCAACAGTGAAGTCATTCAGAGGCTGCAGTAACCAAATAAAATCCCAAGACAGACCGTCTGAGATGTGCACAAGATGGGCATTGTGGTGTTTACTTCCATGTGCCCAGTAGGAAGGAATCATGGTGTTTAAAAAAAAAAAAATCAATTAATATTCATTTTGGGGGAAGGTGAGACAGGACTAAGTAACTTTTCTAGGGGAGGCTGGGGATAGGGAAGTACTGGTGGCAAGGTATGTTGTAGTTTAACAACATACAAAAACCTCCTAAAAATAAAGCCAGCCCTAACCATAACCCTTGTTTAGCTGGGTTGTCATAATATCCCGATTGCTTTTCATAGTCTCCAAATTGAGAAGCCCTGCACTAGAGTGGAATTCCCCACAAACACAGGGAATCCAAAGTACCTTTTATTATTAGTTTTATGGGCAATTTAAATGAGTATTTGAAGCTTTGATATTGGAAACTGCAGTTCTAGTTGCTGCTCACTGCCCCAAAGAAGAAAGGAAGGCAGAACTCTTTGATTTTCAAATGATTTTTAATGCATAGAGCAGGTTTCTAGGCAGACACATTTGAGTTTTATCACCATGAGTAATCTCATTTCCTCAGAAAAACAGACTTCTACCCAGTTTCCAGCTCCACTCTGAAAATTGTACATGGATTAAAAAACAGAAAGGAGTTCAGTGGGGTTTAAAAACATTTATTATACAAAGTGCATATTCTTATCGTGTCTATTTTAATAGAATACTTGTGATATGCTAATTTTTTTTTCACAGTGCTGTCACCTTCATAGAGTTACAGTGCAATCCAGTTCTGCCCTGAATTGTGCCAGGATAAACAGGTTCATATCCATGGTATATGGATTGTATAATTTGGGAACATTTAAATATGCGGTTGAAGTGAATAGTTTTCAAAATCCAAAGGGAGAAAAAGAAAAAAAAAAGTTGCGAAGTTCCAGTGGATTTGTGATACCTTTACAATGTGGTTCAGACAAGCAAAAGATTTTAAGTAACAACTATAAAAAAAAAAAAAAAAAGCTCAAAGAAGGACCACAGCTTCTCTAAAGGTCTGATAAAAACCCACTAAATTGGGCAGATAAATTAATGTGGGATACTGACCACTCACTAGATAAAACTAGATTCTAACTTCTGCAACTTAACCTCTTCAGTCACTCCTAACTTTTGCAAACAAATTCCTTTGAGGCTGTGATTGTCCATACTTGATTTCAGCACAGAAGTGAATTCGCAGAAAATATTTTGAGCAGGATACATGCAGTTTGTTCAAAAACAAAAATCTACCATTTTTTTTGATGATAGGATTTAAAAAAAGAAGAAATCTTCTTATTTTCCCCAAGCAGGAAACAACTGCGACCACCCAAAACCTGAGATCTTGCTCCTACCTTTGTTTCAAGGTAATTTGCATCATCACAGATCCTCACAGGAGATGAGCGGCTTCATACCAGCTATGAACTGACTTGCCCAGGAGTTTTCTGGAGTATTGACTCCTCTGTGAAATCCTACAAAATATGAACTTTCATTTCTACCCAGGAGAACTTTACAATCTTTTCTCCAGTGCCTGATGAAGGGTGTTTGTGCCCAAAAGCTTGCAATTAAATAATTTTTCTTGAAAAAAATCTTGTTGGTCTAATAAAATGTATCATCTCTACTAGACTCCCGATTGCTTTAAATCTACCATTCCTCACTTTTTTTTTTTTATTGGAATGAAATGGGCCTGTATCGTTCAGAGTTGCTTCAATCTTTATTTATAATGTTGGGTGGTTTTATAGCTACAAAGCAAGCAAAGGTGAAAGAACACCTGCTTCATCATTTTAAAGTTACGTGCATTTAGTTTTTTTCATACGCATGGTAGAGTTTAGTTGTTGTGGGCTTGAGCTGTTTTTAGGAGTGATTTAGAATATATAGAATACTTAAAATGGTCGATTTTTAAGCCGATATTGTTTTTAATGCTTTCTCTAGCTCAGCATTTTTCAACCCATGGGCCGTAACCCAAAATTAGGTCGTGAGAATATATGAAAGGGGTGCAAACAAACATTAGAAATGGATCAACAAACTTTAAAAAAAAAAAAAAAAATCGATTCTCCTTTAAAGGAGAAAAATGAGGGAACTGGTGGCTTTGTCCTTGCAGGCTGGCAGAGTTCCAGCCTGCAAGGGGATGCTTGGGGCCCCCCCATGCCCCACACACCCACCCTCTGCCCCTCATACTGGGGGGCACTGGGTCAGGACTGGCCATTGATGTTTACAAATAGAGCAGGATTAACTCTTCAGTGAGCCCTAGGCAAGCAAATTCATGGACCACAGGCCAATTGAGACCCCTCTCCCCACCCTGGTACAGCCCCCTGCTGGGGAGCAGGGCTCAGAGCAACTGCTAGGAAGCAGCCACTGCAGTGGCAAGGCCAGTGGAGGGGGGGAGGGGAGGAAGGGAGGGCATAGGAAAATTGGTGGCAAAGGGCAAGGCTACATGGCGGACGGCCCTCTCAGCCAATCAGCAGCAATTCCCTACAGAAGCGTACCTATTTTAAGAGTCTTCATATTTTGCCTAATTTTTAAGCTTTGTTGAAATCTACATTCTTTCCGGGGGGGGCGGGGCAGGGAAGAAATGCAGTCTTTTTAAAGTCCTGAATCCTTAAACTTGAAAGGCCCTGAATATAAAATGAATTTTTATTTAACTATATCATACACCATCTGTGCATTAGGAATCAGTATTATCTGTTTCAAACAGGAATTCAACCTCAGTTTTGTACGGCACATATTCCAAGAGTAAATATGCAATTTTTCTGAAAAACTTCAGCCAAATAAACAGTTTATGAATTGAAGTTAATTAAAATTAAAACCCTTATAAAATATGCCTCCAGGATCTTACTTTTGCTAACAGATCATAGAATTATAGAAAATTAGGGCTGAAAAGGACCTCAGGAGGTCATCTAATCCAACCCCCAGCTCAAAGCAGGACCAGCCCCAAATAGATCATCCCAGCCAAGGCTTCGTCCAGCCAGGTCTTAAAAACCTCCAAGGATGGAGTCTGCAACCTCACTGGGTAACCTATTCTAGTGTTTAACTGCCCTCCTTGTGTGAAAGTATTTCCTAATATCTAACCTAAACGCCCCTTGCTACAGCTTGAGACCATTGCTCCTTGTTCTGTCACCTGCCACCACTGAAAACAATTCAGCTCCATCCTCATTGTAACCACATTTCAAATAGTTGAAGGCTGCTATTAAATCCTCCCCAAGTCTTTTCTTCTCCAGACTATATAAACACAGTTCCTGCAGTCTTTCCTCACAAGTCATGTCCCACAGCCCCCAAACCATTTTTGATGCCCTCCACTGGACTCTTTCCAATTTGTTCACTTCTTTTGTATAGTTGGGGACCCAAAACTAGACACAGTATTCCACATACTCTGAAGAGAAAAAAAAAAAATAACTTCCCTCAATCTGCTGGCAACACTCCTACTAAGGCAGCCCGGTATGCCATTAGCCTTCCTGGCAACAAGGGAACACTAGTGGCTTATAGTCCATCGTAACCCCCATGTCCTTTCTTGCAGAGCTGCTAGTTAGCCAGTAGGTCACATCCCTGCACAGCTTCCTGGTGACACTGGCTGTCCAGCAACCCATTACTACCATGCAGTAGCATCATGTCATGGTTCATGCCATGCAACACTACTGCACAGTAGTAGCAAGCTACCCCACAGTAAGCATCTCATGTAGACATGGCCTCTGAGCCCAGTGCTCCAGCCAGCTTTCTATCCACCTTACAGTCCATACCCCCAGCCCAGGCTTCCTTAGCTTGCTTGCAAGAATGTTATGAGAGACCATACCAAAGGACTTGCTAATGTCAAAGTATACCACATCCACTGGTCTCCCCACATCCATAGAGCCTGTTCTCACCTCATAGAAAACAATCATGTTGGTCAGGCATGACTTGCCCTTGGTGAATCCACGCTGATTGTTCCTACTCACTTTCTTCTCTCCCAAGTGCTTGGGGCAGATCCTCAAGGAATCCATTTCTATGAGTTGTCCAGGGACTGAGGTGAGGCTGATGGGTTTGTAGTTCCCTGGACCCTCCTTTTTCCTCTTTCTTAAGGATGACCACTATATTTACTGTTTTCAGATCATCCAGAACTTCTCCCAATCACCATGGGTTTTCAAAGATGATGGCCAGCAGCTCTGGCCAACTCCAGCCAACTCCCTCAGCACTCACGCGTGTAGTCCCTAATCTGTTCTTTTGCCAGTGTTGGTTGCTCACCTCCGCCCCAAACTGTGCTACCCAGTGCAGTAGTCTGGGAGCTGACCTTGCCTGTGAAGACTGAGGAAAAAGGCATCAAGTGTTTCAGCCTTTTCTGCATCCTCAGTCACAAGGTTGCCGTCCCATTCAGTAAGAGACCCACACTTTCACTGATCCTTGTAGAAACCCTTCTAGTTCCCTGGGATGGCACAGGGTCCTAGCAGTGGCCGTGATCTCCCCTAGCACCCCCTACCATACCACGTCAGTGTCAAAGCACCCTCACAATCTTGCCCACCATATCTTTGATTTTAACAATGTTTAAAGGAGGCTGCCCTTAGTCCTCTCTGACACAGTGCTGTGGGCCCTTAACCCCTCCTGGTTGCCCCTAGCAACAAGCACCTGAGCCCATACTGCTGCTTTTCCAGTAGCAGGCACCTTAGTGCCCTGCTACATTCGCCTTTGCATCCCTTGCTAGCTGCAACTACAGTTGCACTTTGACCATCCTGATTTCATCCCTGCATGCCCAAGCAATACTCCTCCCTAGTTTTCTCAAAATTTCTACTTCTTATGAGCTTCCTTTTTGTGTTTCAGCTTACTGAAGGGTTCCCTGCTAAGCCAAGCTGGTCTTTTGCCATATGTACTAGCCTTCCTGCGCTTCGGGGTGGTTTGTTCCTGCACCCTCAGTAAGGTTTCGTTAAAGTACAGCCAGCTCTCCTGCACTCCTCTCCCTCAAACTGGCCTCCCAGAGGATCCTGCCCATCAGTTCACTGAGTGAGTTTCTGAAGTCCAGAGTCCTTACTCTGCTGCTCTCCATCCTTCCTTTTCTCAGGATCCTCAACTCAATCATCGCATGGTCACTGCTGCCCAAGTTGCCATTCAAATAGCTAGCTTAAGAGCAACACAGAATGCAGACCAATTAAATAGTAATGGAAAATAACAACTAGCTGTTATACTGAAAAGACTTAACCCAACCATGTCATTTTGCATCCATTTGGTATTATTAAACAGGCGTAAATGCCATTGTTGATTTGATTTAAATGTGCTGCTGAAAGAGAGGAAAAAAAAGGAAATAATAACAACAGTAGCAATGATGATGATGATGATGTTTTGGTAGAAGAAATCCAAAGAGCTGAGACTTTTTTTTTTTCTATCTTTCAAATATTTCATTTAGTGAAACTTTACTGAAAAGTTCCAAATGGACATTTGAAGAAACACAGCTGTAGTTAAGCAGTTAATTATCACCAGATCCATTATTTTCTATTATATTCACAACTGGCCCTTCCTCAAAATGGCTACTGTTTCCTACTAACTAACAACTTCAGTTGCTAGAACAAGCAAGTTTTCTTTATGGATTATATATAGAATGCAGAAACAAATTTTGTAAAGGCCTGCTTTAATGGTGAAAGGGCCACTGGTGATAAGGAGTGCTATAACCTTCCAACTGCATGTGTACACCCAAACGAAACTCTTGGGCCAAAGGCAATATCTTGTATTAGACTGATAAATAGTAGCAAAAAAATTATTTCTTTGCAAGTGTTCGGCTCCAAACACCCGCTGTCAGGCTGAGGAGAATTCAAAGATTGTAAAAGTTCTACTAGGTAGAAAAGGGATGTATTTGGATGCCGTGTTGGTCTGAGATAGAAAGAAATGCAGAACTCCAGAACTCTTGGTTCAGAGATGATACCGTGTATTAGACCAACTAAAAGATCGCAAAAAGTGATCTTTTTCTGCAGGCTTGCAGGCACTCAGGCCCTTCCTCAAGCTCAGGGAAAATTAAAGATGGTAAAGAGTCCCCATAGGTAGAAAATAAAAACTTAATTTTTTTGTACAGAGGAAGCTGAAGGTGGAAGTCTGCTCGTCTCGGTCCATGAGAATGTCTTTGATGTGCAGATAAGGCAGGATTCCTTCCCTGGTGGTGTCAGATGGCAGAAAGGCAGGGAAGTGTAGAAATCTTTCCTGTTGTTCAACAATGAAGTTTAAATCCAAAACCAGCTGAAATGAGGAAGGGCATGTGTGCCCGCAAGCTTGCAGAAAATGATTTTTTTTGTTGTTGCCATTTCTTAGTTGGTCTAATAAAAGGTATCATCTCTGAACCAAAAGTCCTGGAGTTTTGCATTCCCTAGGTAGAAAAGAAACTTCATTTTTCACAGGGGAGGTAAAGGGTGGCAGTTTTCATCCCTGGGTTCATCAGAGTCCTTTTGTGAGAGAGTTGCTCTGTAACATGCAGATTAGGCAAGCTTCTTCCCTGAAGGTGTCCGATGTCAGGCAGGGAGGTGAACTTTTCTTCTTTCTTAGTTAGCAATGAAGTTTATATCTCCAAACAGCTAAATACAATATCTTCCAGGTTTCACGGGTATATGCGGTAGCCATGTTGGTCTAAGAAAGAGAGACAAAACTGTATGCCTGCACACAGATTGGGTAAAATATCAAAAAGGCATAAGTCCTGTATGCTTTGCACTGAGATTTGGGGGTTTAAGTCATATTGGTACTTATACAGACTTTATCTTTTTCTAAATGCTCCAAATTTAACAAAACGGTAAAACACCATAGCATCACTTTTAAACTAAAAGCTGAGTCAGGAAAAATAGCTTGAGAGTTTGATGATGCCCCAAGTCATGCTTTACACAAAGCAAATGATTCAAATTTGACAGGGGCATTATTGTGACTCACCTTCACAGACAGGGGCACAAAGCAGGCCACTGAGTTAACTTAGTGCCCATTGGTTCAGGAAATGATTGGCACCAAGACAGATGAGGCACAGTCATTTACACACAATTGCTTAAATAGCAATGAACTGAATTAGCTGTGATTGTTCCAAGGCAAAGTGTTAATTCAGATCATTCACAGGTACTTAATGTGGGCAAATGGGTTTGTCTGTCTGTAAGGTCTGGGGTTTGTCACAAGATAAAATGCCCAAAACATACCAAGCCTGTTGTCTGTTTTTAGCCTCAGTGGTATAATCACAGAATTACAGATAAGCAGGGCTAGAAGGGAGCCCAGGAGGCCGTCCAGTCCAATTTCCTGCTCAAGGCAAGACCATCCCTGTACAAACTGAACCCTGTAAGAGTCTTTGTCTATAGCTTACAACTACACACACACACACCTGTCAAACAACTACCAGGCACATAGCCTCAAAACACCAAGAACCCCCTAATATGTTACAGGTCAAACAATTGAACTAGGGCACTGCCCATGTCCTGCTGCTGCAAAGACAAGAAGTGGTGGTGAAAATGTACTGGGAATATCCAAGGAAGAGGACTATGCACTCTGCAACAGGAAGGCAATGACAATCTGACCATGGGGTAAAATCCCTTCTAATCCCAATTGTGATGCGTGTGGCCCTGAGCAGAGGGGCTAATGATACACTGCACATCTGGAAAGGAGTATGAATACTGCTTTGCCTTCCTAACCAAAAGGGGGCTGGTGGGGAATTGTAAATATTATAGCGGAGTATGAGGAAAATAAAGTTACAGAAAATAGTAATTCTCCAGAGTCAAGAAAGTACAGCCTGAAGACTCAGCTAAAACATCTTCATTTAGGGCATACATAAGTATAGGGCTTTCAAAAACTTCCTTCACTGCCTCAAGAGAAAAAAAGTTATAAAGCATTATTGGCATGCTGCCCATATCACACCAAATTATGTTGGCATTTTCTTCTTACCGGCTGGCTTGTAAGCATTCTGTGTTCTGAGCAAAGCTTTGAATCACAGATGCTTTTAAAATAAAGGATAAAGGAAAGTGGAGTTCCTGTTCATAGGGGACAAGGCAATTATTGCTCAGAGTCAGGCTGAGCTGAATGCCTGGCTCCGGATCTACAAAGGCATAAGATTTACCAATGAAACAAACAGTTCCCAAATTAGAGTGCAAGGAGGCAAGAAGGGGGGGAGAGAACATATTGAAGTACCCTCTGTCCCTCATCTTTCACGCTGGCTTTGAAATCTCCCAGTGGAAATATTTCCTCTGTTTCTAGAGACCAGCTGTTCAACACAAGACGGTAAATAGAGCAACAGGCAAGCGGCTTCAAAATCTGCTCATGTTGGCACAGTGAAATGAGTATTCTCATACCTAGGATGAAAACAAGACACTATGAAGTCATTTCCCTCTCCTAGATTTCTACATACCTAGTTGAATACAAATACATTTAGTTCTCCCTGGGTGTGTCTACACATGCATTAATTTGCCTTTGCTATTGCACCTTCAGTTTAGTACCTCTAATATGAGGTACCACATAAATGAACAGTAGCCAGCGCAATAGCAAAGTAGTGCAGTAGCAAGGCGCACAGTGTTTTCATGATGCTTAATGTCATAGGCGACTCATAGGGAGGTATGGGGGGGCACATGCCCGCCTTGAGTTTGGCTGCTGCCATTGCTGGTGGCTTCTTTGGGCAGTCGCCACTTGCCACCCACCACTCCCCACCGCCACCAATGCCACCATCACCATCTGTGGGTGGTCCCTGCTCACCCCCCGCCCCTCGCTGCTGACACCGCCATCAGCATCTGCAGGTGGACCCTGCTCACCACTCACCACCCCTTCCCCCCTGTTGCCACTGATGCCGCCATTGGTGTGTACAGGCAGTTCCTGCTCACTGCTGTCCACCCCCACCCTGCTGCCACTGCCGCTGGTGTCTGCAGGCATTCCCCACTTGCCGCTTGCTGCTGACGCTGCCACCTACAAATGGTGCCCCCCCCCCCCAGTCTCAGGAAGCACCAATCGTTCATGCTTAATGTACAGTGGTCTAATTCTACTACACATTAGCATGGCTTTGGCCATGACACGCTAATGTGCAGTAGAATTAGTCTACTGTGCATTAGGCGTCTCATATACATGTGCTCCCTGTCACTCCTGCATTGTAAGTAGGGTATGACTTTGTGAGGGGCAGTCATCATTTTTAGAGGTGCAAACCAGGCCTGGTGCTAAATCTGTATGCTCCAAAATAGGGAAACCAATATGATAGAGAAGTCAAGTTCCAGCAATTCCCAAGAAATCTATATTCATGTAACACAAGAACGGAAACCCAGGAGATCGATTCCTTTCTAAAAAAGCTTTTACACTCCTTCACCACCCTGTATATCTGAGCACTTTTCATGTGTAAAACTTTTGATGTGTAAAACTGCCTTGTTCATAGCTATTGTGGGAGTTTTGCTCTTTGCCTCATCCTCTTTCTAGGGGGAAATGTGTACATTTTAACTCTGGGGATACCTTTTCTGTTTATAACTTTGCCTGTTGCTCTGTGTTTATGTTGGAGAAGGCAGCAGAAGAGATGTGCCTGCTGTGTGAGGCTTGCTATCTTCCTGTCAGAGTTGGTTGCACAGTTTGTGTCCAGCCCCCGAAAAAAACCTGTCTGCCAGACACATGAGTTTCCCTCTGTAAACTTGTGCCATGGTAGGAAGTTTCATGGGGCCTGAGAGGTAGACATGTCAGCAACAGTCTTCACCCCCCAGCTTCACCTCATTGTTTGGAGATCCTAGGCCCGGGTCACTGATCCCTTATCATTTGAACTGAACTTCAGGAAACCAGCATGGAGATTAAAGGACTTTTACTTATTGTGGCCCAGGTGGCTGAAGAGATGCACTGCGGCGTTCTGTATCTATCGGGGTTTCCTGAGGGCTGATGGCTTCCTGCCCATGTATATTGGATTACTGCAGTGCAGAGAGCAAGTCATGTCTTACCGTTCCAGCCCCTTTGCCCTCCCTGACCAAAGCAAGGAAATGTGCATCTTTGGGCATCTTTCCAGAAGCCTCTAATTGGAGGCAATCATGCAGCAAAACTCAATTGGCATATTCATATCATTTCACCTTGGACACTAGTCTCAAGGAAAGAACTCAAACCCCCACCCCAATGATTCTGCAGAGGTCTCCAGTACCCAGCCCAGTTCTCCAAGGTGGGCACCACAAATAACATTTGGTACAAGGCTTTCTTGTTAACAGCAGATCTGTACAGCATAAACAAAGGGCTGAAGCTGTATCTGCAGGCTCACAGTGAACTGAAATATAACCATTTTGTATTTCCTCTCTTGTATCAAAAGTCAAACAGTAATGTGCAAGCAGGCTTCAACTGGAATAATCTGTGCTTCTTTCCCACATTTCTTTTTAAAGGTGATAAGCAGTTGAATTCATACAAACTCAGATATCACTTCCCTCCCTTAAGTCAGTATGGTCATACCAGGCTTTCCAGCATCTTTGTAGACTGAGCGAGCAAGGTTCAGTTGCTTATTGCTGGTGTCTCTATAAAGTGGAAAGAAAGGGGATAGTAGACAATATGCGATAGTAGACAATATGCTGCCACCTTTTGGCTATAGTCATGGGAACAGGTACAATCTGGAAAGATTTCTTTGAGAAAATAAAAAACGCTGCACCCATTTGCCGCAGTGAAATGTTCTGAAGCTCTACATGGTGAAAGAAGTATTCCTTCATGGTTTAACTCATAAATGTAGCACAAAGCTCAGTCCCATGGAAAATCTTGAAAAATGTCTTCCTGTATATTGGTGATATATTTACTGTTAAATTACAGCTAGTTTAATTATACAAAGGAATACCTTGAAGACATAAATGTGGGTAGTTTAAAAAACAAAACAAAACTATGCCATGCTGGGAAAAAAAACACCAGTCATTGGAATGGAAGGGGACAAGCTACCCAGAATTAAGAGCTTGGAAAAATAAGCTACTGGATGTTACGACCTTGGCATAACTATTTTTAGAGTTTAAAAGGTTTTCCAAAAGTTGGCATGGAGCAAAACATAACTATTACCATCCTGCCAAATAGCAGAGATGAAGCTGCGTCCTCAAGTGTCTCTTCCTGGCTTTTGTGTTTAAGTTGTTTAAGCTGTTGAGGTTGAGATTTGGCTTTCCCTGCTCCTGTTTTTCTTTTTCTTCTGCATTTTTGAATAATGCTAAAAGAATAGGTACATGAACCACAATATTGATTCTGGGAAGAACTGATTAAAAAACAAGCAAACACTGCACTGCATTTGAAAATCATTTTTAAGATTAGTTTTTGGTGGGATCAATATCACTGCCCATTTGAGTTGGCAACAACAGCAATACCTATACTTAAAGTTTCCAGACACTTTCTATTACCAAACATATTATTCATGGTTTATAATTTTTCCCAGTGTTAACTGTTCAGGCTGAAATTTTCTTGACTGTATACTTTAGGTTGATTTTTTTTTCTTTGGAGATATGGCTCAGGATACATATACACATGTGCTTTACTGTGGAGTAGACTAATTAGCTCTGCAGTAAAACATTACAATCTACAAGAGTGCCAGTATTAGAGCACAGTAAATTAATTAACTCTGCCATAAGATTATCTGTCTCTATCTAACGGTGGAGTAATTATATGCAATCAAAGGCACATGTAGACTGTGACAGGGGCTGCCTGGGATGCAAGCATGCTAAAGTGCAGGGGCTGCCTGCCACCTAGCCCCACACTATCACAGCTTGTGCTCCAGCCAGCCCCAAAGCTGCCAGATGTTGCCACCTGGAGCCCGGGGCAGATCCCCTGGACTCCCTGGCAACCCAGGGCTACTCCAGGCGGCTCAAAGTGCTGCTGTCCCAGAAGCACATGTAGACGCGGTGTCCGGGAGCAGTTGACTCTGGTGCGAACTATGCCAGAGTTTATTGCTTCACCTTAATTTCACATGTAGATGCACCTAGGATTAAGCAATTAATGGTTTATGAAAAGTAATTAGAAGGAAGACTTCAGCTATTCATTGGTAAACTTTTGAACAGTAAAAAAGCAAACACTGAATGGAAGTAAAACAAAAAACTAAACTAAATTTATCATTGTGTTTGCGTTCACCACCATCCTCTGCTTATATAGAATGAGCTTACCCTTTGCTTACTGTTTTCCAGAGCTGCATTTTCCTGTCATGTTGTCAGATCTAAAAGAATTGCCTTGCCTCTACCCCAAAAGCATCAGCATTTTATCATTTTATTTTGCCCATCATTGAGCTCTGCAGAAATTATAAAGAGGCTATTTCTGTACAGCCAAGAGGAAGGGAATGTGGCACTTTTGTTGTATTGTAGTGCCAGATGTTGTCTGGTAAGTTACAAGGTTTGTGCTTTAAAGCTAAGTACAGACATTAAAAAAGCCCACGGCCGAACTGATCCTATCTATGCAGGTTTCTCTAAACTGCATAGATTAGATTGGGAGCGAAGGTGGAGGGAGGCAAGCAGATGCCTGCACTGGCAGAGGTCAGAAGGTGGGGGACGTTCCTGCATGCTTCCCAGCGTGCCGGAGATTGCCGAGGGCAGTTGAATGCAGCTTATCAGCTGGCCACCCCTGACTGCCTGCCTGGGGCATGTCCCCAATTTCTTGCTGTCAGCCATAGGGAGGGGCAGCCAGCCCAGGCCCACCTCCCTACCAGCGGCCACAGGCTGGGCAGGGGAAAGCAGAGGTCCCCACTGGGAGGACCCAGCTAGAACAGCTGAGGGGGGAGCCACGTGGGGGCTTTCCCTCCATGCTTAGCCTGGATGGTGAGCAGGAGGACTGTGAGCAGGACAAGGAGGGTACAAAGGAGGGAGGGAGGGAGAGACCTTCAGAACTCAGAGAGCTGCCTTTGATTTGCCTTGTCTTGAAAGGGGGAAAACCAAAGTTGCTTTTATATCTTGAAGCTCAACAGGGATCCTTGCACACTCTCCCATTTCTAATGAATATGAAAATAGGCAGCCAGAATAACTCCACCCCAAGTTCCCCCCAGATATAATCAGTCCTTAAAAAGCCTAAACCGTAAGTAGGTCATGAGTTTAAAGGGAAAATAAATCATAGAGAAGTAAGGCTGGGAGAGACCTCAGGAGATCATCAAGTCCAACGCAGAATCAAACCTGCAACTAACTGAGCTAAACAGTGTGCGACTGAGTATTCTGCTCCACCTTGATTACCTCTTGGAATGACGATTGCCAAGTCACAACAAGCATCGTATTGTTGCCTTCCTAGCCTGTGTGTTATCACAGACAAAACATGCAAGTCCTGAAGCTTCAGGGCTCTCCACCATTGCATATAAAGTGCATTCAGAGGAGAAGGAGCAAGAGCAATACACATCCTCAGCAAACAGCACTGGGCCCGAGGAGGGGCAGATTGAAGTGCTCTGGGTTAGAATACAAGGGGGGTCGGGGAAAAAGGAACTTAACGGTGGGGGTCTACTACAGACCACCCAACCAGGGGGAACAGCTGGACCGGGAATTCTCAGGTCAGCTCACGGAGGCAGTTAAGTCAAGGGACCTGGTCATCATGGGTGACCTAAACTATCCGGACATCTTCTGGGAAGAGCAGTCAGCCAGGTCTGACTGCTCACGTAGGTTCCTAGCCGAGTTACAGGACCTCCATCTAACCCAGGAGGTGCACAGTCTCACCAGGGCGAATGCCTTGTTGGACCCGGTCCTGGCCACAAGTGATGACCTGGTGAGGGGGCTGCGGGTGCTCGACCACCTGGGTGACAGCGATCATCGCCTGCTGGGATTCACCATCCAGCACAAGGTGGCAAAGGCATGCAGCAAGGCAGCAGCCCTGGACTTCAGGAGGGCGGATTTCATCGAACTAAGGAGACTAGTCAGGGAGGCACTGAGGTCCTGGAGGGGAGAGGAGTTGGGAATCCAAGAAGAGTGGTCGCTCCTTAAGGAGACGATACTCCATGCCCAAAGGGTGACAATCCCAATGCCGATCAAAGGGGGCAAGAGTGCTCAAAAGCCCCCGTGGCTCACCAAACGCATCCAGGAACATCTCCTAGCTAAAGGGGAGGTGTACACCCAATGGAAGGGAGGGGCCATCACCAGGGAGGATTATACCTCCATTGCTCAAGATTGTAGGAGGGCTGTTAGAAAGGCCAAGGTGGAGACAGAACTGGGACTAGCAACCTGGATCAAAGATAACAAGAAGTCCTTTTTTAAATACATAGAGAGTAAAAAGAACGTACTGGGTAACATGGGGCCTCTCATGCTAGGAAATCTGGTGGTCGCACCAGACGACAATTTCTTTGCCTTCATTTTTCTGAGCAGGGACCGGGCCATCCCGCCCACCGGGATCCCCAACAGACCCAGGGGAGGCGCACCCAGGCCAAGGGTCAGGGAGGACCTAGTCAGGGAACTTCTGGTGGGATTACACGTATTCAAATCAACAGGTCCAGACGATCTCCACCCCAGCGTTCTGAGGGAACTGGCAGAGGTCATTGCGGGACCCCTGGCACGGCTTTACAAGCACTCGTGGTTCTCTGGCAAGGTGCCAGAGGACTGGAAAAGGGCCAATGTGGTCCCCATTTTCCAAAAAGGGAGGAAGGAGGACCCAGGAAATAATAAGCCAGTTAGTCTTACCTCAGTCCTGGGGAAGCTCTTTGAGAAAATTATCCAGGAGCACATCTGCGAGGGGCCAGCACGGGAGATTATGCTTAGGGGCAACCAACACGGGTTCATTAGGGGCAGGTCCTGTGAGACCAACCTGGTAGCCTCCTATGACCAGGTCACAAAATCCTTAGACGCAGGCGCCGCAGTGGACTTAGTCTTTCTGGACTTTAGGAAGGCCTTCGATACTGTCTCTCACCCCGTTCTCATTAAAAAATTAGGCAACTGTGGTGTCGATGCCTACACAGTTATATGCGTTGCAAATTTGCTGGAGGGCTGCACGCAGAGACTGGTGGTGGATGGGTCATTTTCGACCTGGAGGGACGTGAGCAGTGGGGTCCCCCAGGGTTCAGTCCTCGGGCCCGCACTGTTCAACATCATCAGCGACTTGGAGAAGGGGGTGAAAAGCACCTTGTTCAAGTTCACAGATGACACTAAGATGTCGGGAGAAGTGGACACACTAGAGAGGAACAGGCTGCAAGTAGATCTGGACAGGTTACAGGGGTGGGTGGATAAGAACAGGATGGGATTCAACACTGACAAGTCCAAGGTGCTGCACCTGGGGTTAGAGAACCAGGAGCATACCTATAGGCTGGGGAACTCCCTTCTCGGCAGTGCAGAGGCAGAACAGGATCTTGGAGTCATTATTGATTCAAGATGAACATGGGCTTGCAGTGTGGGGATGCAGTCAGGAAGGCGAACCGCACCTTGTCATGCATCCACAGATGCATCACGAGCAGGTCCAAGGACGTGATCCTCTGCCTCTATGCGGCACTGGTCAGGCTGCAGCTGGAGTACTGCGTCCAGTTCTGGGCGCCGCACTTCAGGAGGGATGTGGATAACATGGAGAGGGTCCAGAGGAGGGCCACTTGCATGATCTGGGGGCAGCAGGACAGGCCCTATGAGGAGAGGCTACGGGACCTGAACCTGTCCAGCCTCCACAAGAGAAGGCTGAGGCGGAATCTGGTGGCCGTCTATAAACTGGCCAAGGGAGACCAGCAGGCAATGGAAGAGTCTCTGTTCCCCCAAGCGCTACCAGGAGTGACCAGGAATAACGGTCACAAGCTGGCAGAGGGTAGATTCAGGCTAGACATCAGGAGGCGCTACTTCACGGTCAGGGCGGCTAGGATCTGGAACCAACTTCCAAGGAAAGTGGTGCTTGCTTCTACCCTGGGGGTCTTCAAAAGGAGGTATCGCATGAGATACATTAATAACAGTAAATAAATTACTGCACATGGAACAGTTTCTAGGCATCCTTAATGCTGGGCATCCTTAGTTCCCCTGAGGGCCAGACCTGGTCACGTGAACACAGTGGCTCAGCTCCCATCAATGCCCAAGCAGCAAAACCTGAAGGCATTCAACACTAGAGCTGATCAACATGTTTTAATTTTTTTCTGTAAAAGAAAAGCTTTTTTTCAAAGCCATCTCAGGTTTTGAAATTCTGCAGAATGTTTTTCCTAATTGGAAGTAAATCTTTTTCCTTGTATCACTTTTCATTTTTCCCACATTTTCTTCATCATCTTTGACTTCATCTATGCTGACTTAATAAGTGAGGATTCCTCGGAAAAGGTCTCTGAGAGCTAGAGATCAAAACGCTCGCTATGCAAATTAATTTTTTACCTACTTCATTTCATTCCAGCCCTGAGACACAATTTTTTCAAACTAGTTTACATCTCCCACCAAAATTAGAAGGGATGAAAAGATCTGTCTAGATTATTTAGGCTTTAACATATTTTCCTCATTCATATAGACTGAAAGGGTTAGGGGAAAATGTATCCCCTTTATTTAAGTCTTGCATTTTATTCTTCACTGGCAAAACCTCAGATAAGGAGGAACAATGCTCTGGTGGTTAACCCCTGACCTGGAATGCAGAAGACCTTGTTAAATACCTGGCTATACTGAAGTCCTGTGTATGGCCTCGAGCAAGACACGGTATATTATGTGTTTTAGTTTCCTGTAAAATAATACTTCTTCCATCTCAGGGTTGGGTTTTGGATCTAATGCATTAGCTATTGTGAGCTGATCAAATACCATGGTGATCAGAACCATAAAAGTACCTAGGATGGATTGATAGCTCAGCAGTGGATAAAAGAGCGTAAATCAAGCTTCTACCTTCTGAAGTTATATTGCCTTGTGCCCATTAAGGCCAGCTGCTCAATAAAAGACTGACAAAAACGCTGCTAAAAAACCAGCAAGACAAGAAAATACCGATTCTCACATCGTGGTGAAATAGTATTAGTTTTAAATGTTGGGGAAAGTGCAGTTTTTCAACAAATGGAGTTCTTTTGTATCTCAGCTTGTCAAAGAGAACAGCCGTTTTTGAATAATTCATAAAAATCACATAGTAATATAGTAAGTATGGACAAGAAACTATTACAAACTACGTGCTAAGTTATTGCTCTTCCCATGGAGTAAATTCAACCTTGGTGCCAAAATGGGTTGAAAAATAAAAGCATTTACAAGAAATGCTTGATCATGATTGCTAGAGATAAAAAAAAGGGCATGCCATGTGGGATGCACTAAATATATTGCTCTGTACACCAGCCAAATAATGGATCTTACTCAAGTAAAACCTAAGGTTACCTGTAACTAAAAGCATTTAGAGAATATATTGTCATTCTCAATATCCTGTGAATAATCCTACCTCTTTCTGACCTAGTCCTTTTCCCCCTCTTTGTTTGGATCTCTCTCACAGCAACAGGGGAGAAAAAAAACCATTTTTTTAAATAGGAAAATATCAGTGTTAGACACACATGTGGTAGAGAGAAATAAGTGCCATGAAAATGTACCTGAAAAAGCTTTGAACTCATTTTCTGTTTAGATTACTATAATTTGACAATAAGGATTGGTAGCACTCCAGACACGGTCCTTGATTATGCATGGCCTGTTGTGTTCCTTGTAGCCTCTGCAGCCTTGTTTTCTCTACAGATGTATTTTAAGGACAATGTCCAGGTTTCAAAGCAATGTCTTAACCCTTACATAAGACTCAGGCCCTAGACAGCTTCTACAAGTGGTCTTAAGGTGGGATTCTGCAATGTCTGTGGAAATAGATTGGTATTTGTTCCTTCTCTGTGGGCTTATCTACATTTGATGTTTCACAATGCTTGCATCCACAAACCATTTTTTCCATATTGTGATGCTTTCACATGTATGGTTAAACTCACTTTGGAAGAGGGTTTCCTGAGAAGTGCTATGAGTTTACTTACAAAAAGTCAATATGACGACATCCCCATCAGGAAACACTGGTGCCCCTGCTAAGTCGTCCCACTACTTTCCCACAGTGCTTTGCACAAGTCTCCTATTTGTTCACCTGCTTATCCTGTGCTGCTCCCAAGTCATCCATATGACACTTCCAATTGACACAGGAAGTGAATACAGGCAGGTGCTGCTTATTGTGATCCCACCTTGTGAAGAGCTTATATCCCACCTTGCACTTCAGTGTGGCCCTTGTCTTAGGCCCTAGGAAGAGGAGAAAGTATAGGCCTGTTTGAACGCTAGCCACCTTGTTACTCTATATGTCACTCCCTGAACAAATGAAGGTTGCAGGACAAGTGGAACTCAAGCCAGGGCCACAATAAAGGAGTGGAGCTTTGGCTTGCTTATATTATTCTGAAGGATATAAGCAGGCCTCTGTAAGAGCTCACAGGGTTTGCAACTACTACAAGGAGCTAAATCATACATTTGCAAGAGATCCACTTCATGTTGTGAACTCCACAGGCAACACAGCCCATTGGTGTCAAAAGGACATGAAGCATGAGAAAGCGTTTCTTGAAATCCAGGATCTCACTGACATGATGAACCCAGAGGTACTGGGAACAGTACCAGACATGCAGGGACCCCTACAATCACAGCCAAAGATCACAGATGGAGATGTAAGCACTGGAAGGAACCAAAGTCACTGGTCATTACACACCACAGTATAATATAATTGTATACAACCTAATTCAGGTACAGGCAAGGTGTTGCCATGTTGGTATAAGCCTACTTTGCCTCCTGGGCTTTTAAGCTTTTCTCCACTGCTTAAAATGGCAACCATGCTAGACAATAAATAAACAACATCCCATCACTTTTTCTAAATGCATGCAGAAACACTAAAACCCCTTTGCTCTGGTTTGTCTTATCCACACCCTCTCATGATGGCCTTGTTTTCTTCTCCACCATGATCATCAGGCCAACCAAGGCCCACCCCAAGCCATAGCGGTACTGTGTGGATTAATGAGGAGATACTGATAAGCAGGGATCCTGGTTTCCTCTGATTAAAAAAATCCAAAATGTTCTGATTAATGCCCCCTTCCCCCCCCAAAAAAAATCCACATTTTTCCATGATTAAAATGGAACACCACTATATATATTTAGTTTTAATCATGGAAAAATGTGAATTGGAGGGGAGGGGGTTAATCAGATAATGTTGGGCATTTTTATCAGAGAAAACCAAGATCCTTGGTGTTAAGGAAGGACATTGTTATTGCAGCAGCAAATACAAAGAAAATAGAAAAGGCACTTGAATCATTTATCTAGCTCTCATTTTCATTACATCCTTAGTGTTTAGCCAATGCAAGGTTGCTGGTAATCTCTTGATTCTATTTGAGGACTAATTGATGGGCCTTGAGAAGACTTAAGAGTCCAATCCTTGAGCCACAGATCTGTCCACAGAAGTTGCAGGTCTTTCTGCAGAGGAGAGTTGGCTGTATGTTAGGATTTCTCTCCTTTTCCTTCCTCTGGTCAAGGGCAAGGCATTTTATCTTGACTTGGGCTGCCACTTGGGGTGCCATTGGAGTCAATAAGCAACTGGTGCGAGGTAGCGTGAGATATATTGACCAGGTCATGCTATACAGATGTTTCCAAAAGGAAATACATCATTCACTCTGCTTTGGTTTGCTGAAGGATTTTATTTATTTTGCAGTTCACTTTATGATGATGAGCAGAGGCTAACAAAAGAAAATTTAAGCCAAAGATACTGTAGCAAAACCCCTAGTTTTTCCTTTTTTTATTTTAAAATGCATTCCCTCCCCTACCCCAACCATTTCTGACTTTTTCTCTCCCTCTGTATTCCCTATAGATAAGTATAAGTAAGCTAAGATGTAGGATAAGCTTAACATTTTATTTTAGGTAATAAGTTTTATTTTTCTCTCCCCTCTTTGCAAATAAGTGTCCTGCTATTTTGATCTAGATAGCCACTGTTTTCTAAGAGATAATTATTATGTTTGTATTGATTTTTTACTGCTTTTATATTGTGTGATTACTGTTTTAGGCCTATATATGTAAGTTAGCATAAGTCATGTCAAGTTTCCATCTTGTAATGTCAACCCTCCATCTTATCCCCATGCCCAGTTGTGTAACCTATGACTCATACTACCCCTCATAAGTAACCTGGTCCTGAATGAATGGGGATGAATGAGGGTGCTTGAGAGACAATGGCAGTAGGTCTAAAAAATAGCTCCTTCTGAATGACCAAACCATCAACACCAATACCTGGACCAATGACCCAGCACTTGGAACCACCCTCAGCATTCAAGACACAAAAGATGAGGCAACTACCATTGTGCCAACGCTGCACATGCTCAACACCTGGAGCCCTCTAGGAAAGGATTGACATTGCCTGGACGGGCCCTCCCCATAAGAGATCAGAGGTAGTCTGCCCCATAAAAGGGGTAGTGTCCTTGGGACGCCCTCTCCATCTGGACCAGCACTACACCACACCAACTATCTACCCAGAGGCCCTGCTGGAAACCCCCCTCTGGACAACACCTGCTGAAAAAGGACCCCTTTCCAGCCTGGATAGATAGCTATCACCCCCTACCCCCTCTTCAACCAAGGACTTGGACTCTGCTTCTTCTCCCCACCTGGACTCCAGCCCTTCCACTGAGTCTTTTTCTCCTGCTGCCACTGTGAGTGCTTGTGTGTGTGTATGTGTGTGTGTGTGTGTGTGAACCAATAACTTCATGGGGCTGTATAGCATGTTGTCTGTTTAATAAACCTGTTATTTTGAAACGCCAAGTTGGGTTTTTGTCTGTTTCCTGACTGTTTCCTCCCTGCCACCACTAATCATCCCCCCACCCCCAATGTCTAAGCTGCCAGCCTCAGTTTCCAGCCCCAAGCTCCCAGGTTTCTGTCTCTCTCTCTTTCCTGGCTGTCTCTTCCTTGCTACCACTTATCTGCCCTCCCCCACAATATCTCAGCTGTCTGCCTCAGTTTCCAGCCCCAATCTACCTTAAGTAACCCCAAGCCTCAGTTCCTCAGCCAGCTTCTCTCTAGTCACGGGTTCAAATCCTGGTTCTGGCAACTTTCACTCCCTCTACTTTAACTCTCTCTCACCTGAACCTTCGCCCAAGTGTCCCTGGTGCCCCAAGCACACACATACACACTATACCATCCAAGTTAGGAACTTACCTGTGTATATGTGTAGGTGGGTTGTGTGTGTGTGTATATATATATATATATATATATCATTGTGTGCATGATATACGAATTAGTGATCTGTGTATGTGTACTGAGTGTGCCGGTA
>NW_017728948.1:14398482-14401877 GCF_001723895.1 Crocodylus porosus | reverse complement strand
TCTGAAAAAAAAAAGTCCCCAATTTTTTATTTAAAAAAAAAGGAACCCAAAATCCACATATTTCTGTGACTGAAATGAAATATACTTACATATATTTATAATAATAATATATATATATAAAATATATGTATATATTAGTGGTGTTTCATTTTGATCACAGAAAAATGTGGCTTTTGGACTACTTCTTTTAAACCAAAAATTGGGTGGGTTTTTTATCAGAGAAAACCAGGATCCCTGAGGATGTGGTTGCAAGACTCTTGATGACTGAAGAAGTTCCTGTCCTGTGTTTCTAAATCTTGCATGCATCCTAAAAGTAGGATAAAAAGAAGGGTGAGTAGAAGACAGCATTTCTGAAGCATAATAAAAAAGACAGAAAAAAGGTTTAGGGCAATGCCCAAGCTTTCCTCTGCACTGCATTTTACAACAGAAGCAAGAGGAGAGAGTGAAATACTGCTAGACTTTGAGGAAAAGTTAAAAGTGACAGATAACACCTTGTTTAGGTAAATTCACAGGGAAAGTGTTGCCTCCCTGGTCTCTGTGATGTTGGGCAGAAGGCAAGGCAGAGTGGCACTTTAGAGACTAACCAGTTCAGAGAAGCATGAGTTTTTGTTACTGACAGTTCTAAAAGCTTATGCGTGCCCTCTTGGTCATTTGGACCATTTTTACACATGTAAGCACTGCAGCACCGGGTGCTGTGAAAAGCACCTGGTGCTGTAACACTTGCAGTTGTATAAGCAGCGAAGTACACATCAGTGCTGAGAAAATGGCAGCAACGCACTTTTGAACTAAAACACCTTGGAGGTGCTTCAGTTCAAAGGTTCACCACTGCTATTTTCCGTGTGCTAACATGCATTTTGCTGCTTATACAACAGCCCACGGTGCAGAGCAGTTCACGTCAGCTTGCATGCAGAGCAGACTTGATTAACCGAATCTGCTCTGAAGCAGCGGATCTCCAGTGCATCGCAGGAAAAAAAAGTTGGTGTATAAATGCCCATGGTTAATGTAACTACTCCCAAGGCCTGAATATACCCATTGCTGGAGCAGGAATATTTAGGTTATAGGTGACAGCATCAGCTGCTTTAACATCTAAGAAAAAATTTTAAATTGACATTAAAACTATTAAAAAACCTCAAAGCTTGTGCTATCTCCCTGTGTAGGGCAATCAAGGCTTCATTAATTAGGCTTCCTGCGGGGAGACAGCATTGTGCCCCAAAGGGGATATATCGAAGGAAAAGACACATTGAACAGAACTGTCTCTCTAAACAGACAGCATAAATTGGACTATTTTATAAGTGGGCATGACTCGTTGCCATACAAAAGGTAAAAAACACAACGGCAAGCCCAGGCTTTTTCCAGAATCAAGATGTTAGCTGCTAGCAACATAACTTTTTCTAATGAACTGTTTTAAAACTTAATTTAAGAAATTATTTTCCAGTGTTCTGACACTTACTGAGCTTTTGCAATGACACTTTTGAGCTTGCAAAAGAGAGAAAATTGCAAGGCAAGACCTTGGAAAAAGTACAGCTTTTGGGGTAACAATAATATTCAACTCTCTTATAGCAGTTTTCAACTTTAGGATAGAATACAGCCTCAAGCAATGCAGGACAGCTCCTGTAGCGCTGGCAGTGAGAGCACTGCTGCAAATAAGAGGCATTTATACAAATGCTCTGGGAGTGGGGAAGGGGGAAAACATTTTAATGAGAGTGGCTCCAAGAGCCACTTTAATTAAAACCCCCAGAGCATCTCGTGTATCAGCATCCCTGCACTTCAAAATGGCAGCAGGGGCGCTTTATCTAAAGCTTGTTCAACAAGCCTCTCCACCACCTTTTTGAAGTACGGGGGCATGAGACATGGGAGGCTGCTGGAGCACGGTAATTGCCATGCTCCAGCAAACCTGCTTAATCAATCCATCACTCCTAAACCATCCATCAAGATGCTCATTTCTTCTAATAATTTGCCAGGTTTCAAACTTTTTTTCTGCATTTTTGCTAGGAATATTTTTTTCAGCTCATCCAAAGACCAAATTCTGACCTTGAATATCCATCAAATGCTGAATTCAGTTGAAGACACTATGAATAAAGGGAACAAGGGGAAAAGATGTTGAGGTCTCTCCCAGCACCAGAGGAAAACATGTGGGGACAGGCAGCAGAACAGGGGGATGCTGCTGAACAAGGACAAGATAGTAGGGAAGAAATCTGGAGCCATGTTGAGGAAAGGGGAGCCTGAGTAGCAATTCACTACTCGTGTTCACATTAAAACAGCAGGATAACAGGGGTGGATGAGCATCTTGGGGGGGTACAACATTCGTGGCCACCACTGCTGCCAGCCCAACCACAGGCTCAGCTACACCCACTGCCCATGGTGCAAAGACTGCTTGTTACGCCTCTGCATTAGACAAACAGAAGCAAGATGGCCACACTCAAGACATGGAGCAAATGAAAGCTAAAGAGTCATCGCTAAACTAAAATGAAAGCCATCTGTATACATTTCAACACAGGGGTACTTCCTGAGTCAGGGAATTCCTGGTGGGATTGGATGTGTTCAGATCAGCAGGTCCTGACGATCTCCACCCCAGCGTGCTGAGGGAACTGGCAGAGGTCGTTGCAGGACCCCTGGCACAGCTTTACGAGCGCTCGTGGTGCTCTGGCAAGGTGCCAAAGGACTGGAAAAGGGCCAGTGTGGTCCCCATTTTCAAAAAAGGGAGGAAGGAGGACCTGGGGAACTATAAGCCAGTTAGTCTTACCTCAGTCCTGGGAAGGCTTTTTGAGAAAATTATCCAGGAGCACATCTGCGAGGGGCCAGCAGGGGAGATTATGCTTAAGGGCAATCAACATGGGTTCATCAGGGACAGGTCCTGTCAGACCAACCTGGTGCCCTTCTATGACCAAGTCACAAAATCCTTGGATGCAGGTGTCACGGTGGACTTTAGGAAGGCCTTCAACACTGTCTTTCACCTCATTCTCGTTAAAAAATTAGGTGACTGTGGTACTGATGCCTACACAGTCAGATGAGTTGCAGACTGGAGGGCCGCGTGCAGAGACTGGTGGTGGATGGGTCATTTTTGACCTGGAGGGATGTGGGCAGTGGGGCCCCCCAGGGCTCGGTCCTTGGGCCTGCACCGTTCAATATCTTCATCAGCGACTTGGACGAGGGGGTGAGAAGCACCTTGTTCAAATTCGCAGATCACACTAAGATGTGGGGAGAACTGGACACGTTAGAAGGGAGGGACAGGCTGCAATTGGATCTGAACAAGTTACAGGGGTGGGCAGATGAGAACAGGATGGGATTCAATACTGACAAGTGCTGCACCCGGGGAAGAACAACCAGCATCATACCTACAGGCTGGGGAACTCCCTTCTCGTCAGTGCAGAGGCAGAAAAGGATCTTGGAGTCAT
>NW_017728948.1:14389786-14398382 GCF_001723895.1 Crocodylus porosus | reverse complement strand
CCCCTCTCCCACCCACAGCCCCTGCCATCCAGCCCTGCCAGTGCCCTACACTTTGGACCCAAAGCCCCTGCCCCCCAGCCCTGCTGGTGCCCCTCACTCCTGACCTGCAGCACCCTTCCCCCCAGCCCAGCTGTGCAAGCAGCATCCACATGCGTGCTTGTGCTCATGTGCACGCACACCCGCACGCGCACGCACACACACATACACGCACACAGTGTCTCTTTACCTGGGAGTGGCTTGCTGGGGTGTGCAGAGCACATGATTCCCAACAGCCAATCACCTTGCCCACTGCTCCCAGCCCCAAGCAGCCAGCCAGGGAAAACAGAGGCAGATCAAAAACCCAGACATTTGCTTGCGTTTTAAAAACCTGCCCAGACATGAGGACAGGGGGCCAAAAAAGAGGACATGTCTGGGAAACCCCAGGCATATAGTAACCCTACCCGCTTTTGTTTTGGGGTTTTGTTTTTGGTCTTTTTTGGGGGGTGGGGATCAAAGCCATTTTTAAGAAAGAAGTAGGGGAAAAAAACAGTTTTTTTGCCCCAACTAAATTTGATTCCAACACCTTTCTTCCATGAACCGCTTGGGCCCAGCAGATTGTCTCTGAGGGCAAAGAAGCTGCCTCTGCTCTCAGTTCTGTTCCAGGACACAAAACATGGCATGGCCTACAGCACCCCGAAGTAGCAATAGCAGTCAGGGTCCCAGCCAGGCCCAGGCTGGAGCATACCCCCTTGGAAAAGGCATAGTGCTGCTGGAATCAAATGTCTGTATCAATAATCCTGCTAAAATGCCTTAAGTAAATCCAAAGACCAATAACTGTTTTTTAGTTACATTAAACACACATCCTAAAATACTGTAACAAAATACCAAGCACCACTAGCAGTGTTACAATGCTTATTTAATAACTGCACCCACACAATAATTATGGGTACAAACATTTGATCAGAACACCTACAGCTGAGCTAGTGAGAGAGACTCTACCCTGTCCCAGGCTGTCTGGCTCCAGCAGATCAGTTCACACTAGCAAAGAATCCAGTTCTCTCACCCCATGTTATCTGCCTGATCTAGCCTTGAACTTTCACACAAATCTATCTTGTTACGCCAAATACACAAAGCTTTCTTTCTTACTTTGTGTACTGCTGGTGGGCTTCATCCAAGACCTTGAGGTTTACTCCTTGGCTTACCAATCTCCTTGCTATTGTTCACCACCTGTTCATTTATCTGTGGTTCCTCAAACTTTATCCTGCCAACAGTAGCTTTTCAACCCGCTGTGTGTGCATGTGTCTGCCTGTCTGTTTCTCAAATCATAGATACCTGGCAGATTTAAGAATAAAATATTCCACCACCTATTGCATAATTACAGTATATTTCATAATCCCCACACACTCCTATTCTGTGCAGCCTGGACCTGACCTTTAACAGAGAGAACAGCCTTGTGCCTTTCTCAGCGAAAATCTACCCCAGATCACGTGACTATTTTAAACTTCTGAAAGCCTTAACAGACAGGATCATGGGGGAATGCAGCTGTTCAAATCTAAGATGTCTATTGAGGAGGCAAAATCAAGCATCAAAATTTATACATGCACACAAGACAGCCAGGTTAATGTTGCATAAATATCCTTAATTTTAGCATGTTTTAACTTCTTAATGCTTACCTGCTCAACCTTAATCATAGTGTTTTAAGAGTTCTTTGTGTATCTGCGATACATAAAATACTTCATGTTCATCTTCTTTGTCCATCTTCTTGGACCACAGTGTTGGATCAGACCCTGCTGCATTTACCTGCAGTTGTAGGATATCAGTAAGAGCCCAGTGATATGCCTGCTGCTTGTGTACCAACGTGGTGCCATGCAGAGTAATATTTGCTGCTTGTGGACTGAGTACTCAATTGTCCATACTAGCTTGAGCCATTTGCCAAATCAAGATGGCAACCCATGAATTGGGACCACATCTGAGGTTTATTACTGGTTTCTCCCAAAAATGAAGTCTTGGGTATCATTCCTGTAACCATGGGCGACTGGTGCTGCCTTAGTCAGGGGGGCACGTGCCCACCCCCCGTGACCAGTCCTGCCAACCCAGGGGGGTCCCCCATGGGTGATCCTGCAGACAGGGGGGCAGCCACCAGCACTCCTGCCTGACCCTCCGCCCATCACCCAAGTGGCGAGTGCAGCCAGTCAGGGGGTGCACCAACACTCTCTGGGGGTGCACATGCATCCCCGTGCACCCCCTACACGTCGCCACTGCTTGTAACTCCCTCCATAATACTATGTATTAGAGTTCTGAATACAAACTCCATTATGTTGCAGCTGAATACAACTCCATTATATCCCCCATGCCCATAGGAGTGGGAACAAATTGTGCCTTCTGATACAGACATTTTGGCACAGGTGGTGAGGTGCATAGTAGGTTAGAGAATTACTAGTTTTGGTGTGAAGTAAACAGAATTCTCCTTTTTAAAGTTAATTAAATGCTCTATTCAAAGTGGAGGATTTGGGGCAATGGTTTTATTCAGTTATATTGATCATATTCAGCCCTTATTTCCAAAGCATTTTTCTGTGGCAGAACCCAGAAACCCCAAGCAGAATTCAATGATTGCCTGGGGCAGGGGTGGCCAACCTATGGCATGTGCACCACAAGTGCCACAGGCAGCCTCTGCATGGCACTTGGCAGATTGGGGTGAGGAACACAGCAGCAGATAGAACAAGGAGAAGAAAGCAGATCAGGCAGGGGTAGGGGATTGGAGTGGCACTTGAAGAAAGCATGGAGCTTAATTTGTAGCACACCTGCAAAAAAAAAGTTAGCACTTACTGGTCTAAGAACCATACAAACAGAAAGGAAGATATGGTTCCTGCCTCAAAAAGTTTACAGTTTGAGCCTCCCCATCATGCAGGGACCTACAAATATTTAAGTCTGAATATGGTACATGCTAAAATAAACATATATTTAAGCATTTGCAACATTGGTTCCTATTTAAAATATAGTAAGGGAGTTTAGCCGAGAGAAGAGAAAGAAGCTAACGGCTCTAACTAAACCATAAAACCACATCTATATAGCCACAAATCTATTAATACAGAGAAGCATAAAGGTTTTTTCTAACTTCCAGTTTGTTTAAAATTCTTAACAGCTAAGTTTCCATTTTAATAATTTCTGCTTGGTTCCAAGGTACCTGTTGCCTATATCTAACTTTGTTTTATACAAACTAATTCCAAATCTCTGTACTGATAAATATTACCCCCAGTCCTAAATTCCACCTGGATAACATGATACACACAGGTTAAGTGATTTGCCTAGGGCCACAATAAGCCATTTACCAGAGAACAACTTAAACTCTGACTATACAGCATCCCTAGGGTCTAAAGAATCATGACCCATTACACCCATATATATACCCAGATATATAAAGTGGCATAACTTCACATGCAGCGCAGACACCGCAGTTTAAGATTTAGATATATAAAAGAATCATGACCCATTCCTATACACACATACAAGTATATGTATATGTAGATACATGTATGTATAGAATGGATCATGATTCTTTATATATACTGCATATGCATTTATACCACTAGTAAAATATACCTGTTACTTGCATCTATTTCTGAAATGATTGGCTGGGATGAAAAAAACACTTGTCCTAGCATTAATCATCCATTCTTAGAGCATCTTTCCACCCCCGACGCCACTGGCAGCAGGGAGGGGGGAGGGTGGCGAGCAGTGACCGCCCGCAGGCCCCGCCATAGACATTGGCGGTGGCCAATCTCAGGGAGCGCACGTTCACCCATGTGCTGCCCCTACACATAGCCAGTGCCAAAGCACTTCATAGATGAGGAACAAACTAGCACTCCATGAACAGAGGTTTTAAGAGCTGCAAAACACTTTGCATGTTGGACACTGATTAGAAAAAAACAAGTTGTACAAATCAGGAACAACACTGCAGGAACGGAGAGGCCAGAAGGATTTGTGTAAAGCTCTCCTGTGCCACCCAGCTCATCCCCCACGGAGAAGCCAGGTAGGAAGTAAACTCCTCTTTAGGTAGATCATTATGAATCACAGGGTCTTCTCAAAAGCCTGGAAAGGAGGGAAGGGATGTATTTGGTTGCCGTCTTGGTCTGAGACAAAAAGAAATACAGAAACGTAGAGCTCTTGGTTCAGAGATGAGCCCTGTTATCAGACCAAATGAGAAATTGCAACACACACACACTCTCTCTCTCTCTCTCTCTCTCTACACAAGCAGACAACCCACTTAATCCACGCCCGATTTGTTGGGGACTGGCCACCCATTCAAACAGGCCAAAAGCAACGAGCTCGCATCGGCCAGGCAGGTGCGCAGAGAAAGCGTGCATCGGGACTTTAGTTGCTTGCGAAGCCTGTCACTCTGCTCCCAACCTGCCCAGCAGGGTGGCCTGCCGCCTTCATTCAGGTCCAGCGGCTGCCAAACAAGCCACCCCGACCCGTGCCGGCAGCTGCTACGAGGAGCGTCTCAGGGACGGAGGTTGTAACCAAAAGCCACAGGCAGATACTTTTTTGGGGGCCTAATCTTTAATTATTATTATTACAACAATTCTTCTTTGCAAGCTTTCGGATTGAAACCTCCATCAACAGGCTGAGGAATCATCCTCAGTTGGTGCGCACGCTCTTCATGTGTGGAACGCAAGGAGCCTCGCACACCCACGCACGCAGTGCCCCCGAGGATGACAAGGCCGCAGCTGCGCACGTCCACGCATGCAGTGCCCCGTCCCCCCGAGAGGAAGGCAAGGCCGCAACGCCCGCGTTACGCGCCGGTTTCATCACCCGCCTCCCGCCACGTGCGGGACTAGAAGCCCATGGGGCTGTCACAATACCGTCACATGATACTATTATCATGTAGCCGCTTCGCTGCCTCCCTGCTTGCTTCCCTTAGCAGGGCGCCGCCATATTGCTGTACGGACACGCCACCATTTTATAACCCGCCCGCTTGGGCGCCGCCATTTTAGATTACGGACGGACAACACCCCCTCCCACATCCCGCCCTCCCTTTGGCCCGCGCGCCGCCATTTTGGGTGACGAAAAGCGCGGGTCCTTGCCCCCCCTCCGCCCCTTCTTGCCTCCGCTGAGGTGCCTTCATAAAATGCCCGTGCAGAACCCCCTCTTTTTTCGGCCCGCTCCCAAGATGGCGTCGATGCGGGAGAGCGACACCGGCCTGTGGCTGCACAACAAGCTGGGCTCCACGGACGAGCTGTGGGCGCCACCCAGCATCGCCTCGCTGCTCACGGCCTCGGTCATCGACAACATCCGCCTCTGCTTCCACGGCCTCTCGTCGCCCGTCAAGCTCAAGCTGCTGCTGGGGATGCTGCACCTGCCCCGCCGCGCCGTGGACGAGGTGAGCCCGGGGCCCGGCCTCGGGCCTCCCCCCGCTTCAGGCAGACTCGTCCCGGACACAAACTGCCTCTGCGTTTCTCCGTAGTAACACGGCAATGTCGGGACTCGTGGGAGAGGTGCAGTTTCTTTTATTAGACCCACGAGATTATTTTTTGCAAAAAATTATAATAATATTTTTTTAATAGCAAGCTTTTGGGGCACAAACCCCCTTCATCAGGCACCGGGTGGGGGGGAGACGGTCAAAGTTCTGGGTAGAAATGAAAGTGGTTTTTTTATTTGTTTTTTTTATTTTTATTATTTGGGTTTTACAAAAGGGAAAACTGCTCTGGTTCATTGTACCGCTTATTTCTTCTGTTGGTTTTGTGTGCATTCAAACCGTTTTGGGGGAGGGATCTCTCTTTTTCCCCCCCTTGCCTGACTGATGAAGCAGCGCGGGTTAGCGGTGAGTCGATGGGGAAGGGGCCGGTCCACCGAGCAAGCTGTTTTACTGTTTTACACCCATCCTGCTGCTGCCATGCTTCGGATGGTGCTTGTCAGTGGGCTGCTTTTAAAAACGACTCGTGTTTATTGTTTCATTTAAAAAAAAAAAAAAGTTTCTTTAGCGTTTGGGACCGGACTGTTATTTATGTTTTGTGCATTATGCCTCACTGAGTGGGCTGTCAGCCTTGATGTATTTTAATACAAGAGAGCGATGGCTCCAGGAAAGTGTAAAGCCATCCATATTCACTCTGATTTATATATATATTTTTAATTGTATAAGTTGTCTGGTGACAACTTCAAGCCTCTCTCAATTCAAGTTTCTCTCTGTGAACAAGTTAGCCTTAAATTTGACTTTGTTTCTGTACTTTGGAGCGCTGTACATCTACTTCCCCTGACTCCTTGTGTACGCATGTGTACTAGTAAGGTTACAGGAGCGCGGCATTGGCACCTGAATATAATGAGATTGGGACCCACGTTGCATCAGCTTTGTGCATCTAAATTGTGCATTGTATGTGTAATTGGTGCACCGTGGGTGCTGTACGTAGTGAGTCTTTAAATTATTTGTGCCCTCTGCGTGTCAGGTTGCATTTACACTTCTTTAAAGGAAGAGTAAGGCAGTTTCCAAGGGGTTCTGTCTCTTTTTACAGAGAATCTTTCATTTTTTAAATGAGTGATGGATTACGTGTACTTTGTAATGGTGGAATACCTCTTGAACTGATCCTCTAACTACAGTGAAACACGTGGATTATTAGACTATCTGATGCCCTTTGGTTTTAAAAAGAATTTTTAGTGGATCATTGGTCCACTTTTTTTTTTTTTTTTTTTTCCCCAGGGAAGTTTAGGCAAGTTCAGACAAGAATAATCTCTACAGTCTTCTTTTGGTAGCTTGGTCCTTTGCTTAGGTATCGTGCTTCTTCTCCCCGATGTTTTATATTTTACAACTACCATAGTACCTTTCATTCAGGAGCTCTACTTTACCAGTACTGATGAATTAATCCTTACATCATCTTAGAGCAGGAATAGATAGTCAAACAGTGTTTTCTTTACCCTATCATAAACCCCATTACTGCTTGCTTGTCATCACTGATTAGTAAGAATAATTGGTCCCTGGTTTTGTGATGTATCTGTGTATTTGTAGACAGTTGTCAAATCTATACTCATGGAGTATTTCTTTGGGGTGAACATGGAAGTGTTTGAATACTTTTTCATGGATTCTGTTTCTTCAAACTTCTTCCTTTTTTTCCTAATTTCTTTTAAGTTAAGCACATTTTTTTAAAATGATGCCTAAAGCTCAGTGCAGTGTTTACTTGAGTTTCTGGCTGATTTTTGTCAGAATAATGATATTTATTTACTTTGCACATTGTACTCCTGTTAACTCCTGGCATGTAAATTTTTGTGCCAGCATTGCACATACTCATGTAGAGCTATCTTGTGATTTTTTTTTTTTTTTTTTTTTTTTTTGATCCTGCCAGAGTAAGAGCAATGTATGTTTTGCTATCCCTGGAATGTCCTGTGAGGGAGATGGTCCTATCCAGCGTAGCTCTGCTGCACAGTTGTCCCCTGGGGTGCTGCAAGATATTTTTAAGGGTGCTGCACAAACACCTACATGTGATTCTCAGGCTAATCCCAAAGATATCAAATAAGAATCTATAGTGACAAAAACATCCTGATCTGATGTTGTCTGAGCTTTTTGCAACAGAAGAATTGCTTTATCATTTTTCTGCACTCGAAAACTGTGAGTTTAACATTTTTCTAAGGGATGCCTTGATTCTGTCAAGGTTGAGAGCCATTGATGTAGAGAAGGGGTATCAAAGATCCACCTTGTGGAGACCTAGGATCTGGCCTATGGGTCTCAAGCTGACCTTTGACCTCTCATGTAACACATGGTGGCCCTAGCCCTGGATGCTGCATGCAATGCACAAGCTGACACTGGCTCTGGGGCTGGTTTGGTGTGGGTGCCACACACTGTTTGCCTCATGCTCACAGTGTACTGTGTGCATTGTGTGAGCCCTGGATCAAGGCTGATGTGTTTCATGCAGCATGTGGGGCCGGACCAGGCACACATGCATGTGGCCCTGGGGGCTGATTGGGGCACGTGCTCCATATGACTCCCTGCTGGACCTGCTCCATGTTCTGATTCAGGTGCTGCATGCAGCATGTTCCTTGTGCCAGCTTTACGTTTAAGTCCCCAGGCTGGGGCTGATATATGCTGCACTCGGCATGCAAGCCTAGTGTGGGGTATACACTGTGTGAGGTGTCTGCCACGGATCAGCTCTGTGTGCTGCCTCTGGTGCATAGGGCTGCTCTGTGGGCCCAGTCTGGCCTACAGCTCAGTCCCATGCTTCTTATCCAGGCCATGGAGCAAAATGAGTTTAATGCCGCTGTGGTAGAAGGTAGTCAGTGCAGTGCCCCCTCTTACCAGTCTACTTGAGTGGGGAGACCTTCTGCCTTATGCACTCTCAAAGTTGGAAGCAGCATAGGTACAAGGTATAAGGGAGCACAAGCACAATGTACTCATGTTGTGTCTCTTAACTCCCTTGAGCTGTGCCCCCAGATTTCTGTGCAGGACAAGGGTGGGTTGTGCACTGAGGGTCAAGGGCTGTGCTAGCCTTATGGCAGCAGTGGGGCTGGGCTGGGGCTGCACTTGGGGGCGGGGAGTGGGGAGGGAATCTGTGCTGAGACAGGGGCTACAGGGTAGCTATGGCAAATTTTAGGGTGGCTGTATACACTCTGAAAACTGCCCCCTCATGCCCCCACC
>NW_017728948.1:14375688-14389686 GCF_001723895.1 Crocodylus porosus | reverse complement strand
GAGCCACATCAGGCAGCCTGCCCTCACCGCATGCACAAATCTGGGGGACACATACCCCCCCAGGTCTCCCCCAGGGTGCATGTAGCACAGGGATCTCCCCCTCCACTGTGTTACCCCTGACAAGCCATTTGCAGCTCCATCCTGTGCCCCGCCCCAGCTGGGCAGTGCTTGCCCCTGCACCAGCCCCATTCCCTCCCTCACCATGGGGGCTTCCATCTCCTCCTCTCCCCATGCCCCTTCCCTCCCACATGCTTACCAGCTGAAAGCTGCTCTCCAAGCTGCATATCGGCAATCAGATCGGTATTGGCCATCAGTATCAACCAAAAAAATCTTTATGGGTGCACTACAAATTCATAGTGCATGCACACACATGTAGTTGATGCTTTCTATCTTTGTATCATTTACAGATAATACTGGCATACTTACTACTCCATTTTTTGGCTAAATGAAAATTCTGCATCACAACAGGTTTCTTTTGTACTGACACAGAACCATTAAAACATGTCAGGTTTCATAATAGTTGTGAATCCACTTTGTTTAGTCCACAGTGCTCTAGAGCAAGAGCTCCAAAAGGGCTTCTTCCAAATAATTCTTTCTTCTTTTTTCTCCTTTTCCTTTACCTCAAATGTTTGTTTACTCATAATGTTCATTGTGGTTTATTGCAAGTGAAAATGAGTTTGATTTTTCTCATTTTGTTTAAATTAAAGCCTTACAGAATTGTTTAACATCCACAACTGAAATACGAAACATATACACTTGATTTGTTAGCAAACTTTTCTGGAAAAACTTTTGGCTGCCTGTGCAAATTACTGTTGGCACCTTGTTTCTCTGTATACCAATTTCATACCTTTTTTAAAGCTGTTTTTGCTAAACACTTGCATTTCAGATGTGTGCAAGGAGAACTGACAAAATTTGTTGGGCCTGACCTTAACATCTTCAATACTCTTAATTACATTAGTTTGCGGTTCTCTGGAAAGTAAAAATGGCATGGATTTTTGTGGGTGATATGAATGCATTACATTTGAAAGTTTGTCTAAGTTTATTACAGCCATGTCACTGGTCCAGTAAAATATATTACCCACAAAAATACTTGCCTCACTTCCTGAACCATCACAGCTACAACATCACTCCAACGCTACCTAAAAATGAGAACACTTGTCACAACAGTGTGCTCAGTTTGCAAATAAAAGTTAACCTTTTTTACCTGCTGGCACTGTAAGCTCAACCTGGGGTCAGGGAATCCACAGGTTCTTCCTGATCAAAACAAGAAAAAGCTACATTTTGAGGATGGCTGTGAGGGAATGTAGGAAACAGCTTAAAAAGAACAGATACAATGTGGGAACGAGTTGGAGACATGCCAAACAAAAATCACTAGTTCAGTTGGACTAATGTTAAACCTAGCAGAAAGTAGATGCGTTTATCTGGTTTTTGGGGGTCTTTTCACCATATTACCTAAACCTGCGGAAGGGTTTGTTGACTATACAACTGTTACATTTACAGGCCCTGAAAGTCCCCATTTTAAAGTTTTAGAATTCATGTGGGGGGTGGGAGCTGAAAATGTAGAGTGACATCCTCAGAAGTATTGTATCCTTTCTTTCTGCTGCCACTTCATTCTTTCATTAGCTGTAGTGGAAATCACTTCTGATGGATTTGTAGGGAAAATGTCATTTTTCCTTCTTACCCTTTAGTCTACTTGTGTTTCATTGAGAAGTATGAGTTTTAGCCATGCTGGGAAAGAACAGGAGGTATTGTGGAGGTTTAAGGACTAGAAATTCCCAGGAACAGATTCTGTCCGTAGTACTAATAGTAATTAAATTGGGGAATGAAACAGGTTTGTAGTGGAAGGGAGGAGACAGTGTATAAGAAGCAGCAAAATCAAAAGGACCATAAGCAATTGACTTTATTTTTGAGGTCCGAAGGTGTTTTCAGAGAGGAATGGAGAACAGAAAGTCAAGTTAATAGTTTAAAGAGAGCAAAGAAACACATCAGCCTAAAGCAAGTGAAATGTTTGCATAAGAGGGGTCCCATTCTAAATCAATAAAGGGAAGGAAATGCAGATTGAAGGCTGAAAATCTATCTTTGATAACTTGCCATGTTTGAATACCTGCAAACATTGCAATACAATACAATGCTGTACAATTCCCAGTGTGTAAATACAATTGGAGATGGAAAAGGCCAAGTCTCCATATTAAGACTGCATTTCCATACATAAAATCTCTAATGTTAATATTGTATGTTGCCAGTGTCTTAATAGTTATCAGCTAGTTTTTGTTCTGTTTGTCTTATGGCCTGGTATGTACAACTACCTGAAGCCACATCTCTGTTCTGTTAAAGGTTGGATAGATTGAGGCAGGTTAATTTTTAACCTTTAAACAAATCTTAGAACAAAACCAAAAAAAAGTTTTAAAAAGTCCAACTTTCAGCTTGTACTTCATAGCCTGAGCTATCTATAAATGAAGAACTAAAATGTTAAATTAAAAAAAAAAAATCATTGTGTGAAGTGTCAGTAATCTGGATGTCACTTAGGATGGGTCTGTTGCTGCTGGCTAAGAATATGGAAAGCATATGTTTCAGCTGTTCTAAAGGGGAGGGGAAGCTTTGTCCTCTGGTGTGCACATTGGCTATTGCACTGTAACTTGTATCTTTCTGAGCCATTGTGTTATAAGTAAGGGTCTACCTAAATCGCAGAGAAACTAAATTTTCACAGGCTGGTTGTGGCATGAATAGCACATTCTGGAGATGTTTCCTGAATGTGCTCTGACCACCCTGCCCCTTAGTGCTGGTTGGCTGGCAGAGAAGCCTGGCGGGGGGGGGGCACCATCTTGTCTGCTGGCTGCCCTTGATGTGGCCCTCCTCCTTGACACTGTTTGGTGGAGAGACCCTGGTGGAGGGACAAGGGGGCAGCCCCTGTCTTGTCTGCTGCCCTTTGTGTTGTCCCACCAGCTGGTGCCACACCACCTCAGCCCCCAGGCTGGGCTGCCATAGCAGCAGCAAGGTTTATTGGCTCCCACTAGGGAGCGAGCACTTTATTTTTATTAAATGTTTTAAGTTGATTTAGCAGTTTCTGCAGAACTCCAAACTGAGTAGACATTGAGCTGTAAGTGAGCTAAATTGTGTGAACTTTGACCTTGAATGAAGCAGGGTTAAAGTTGAAGCAGTTTTGCTTTCCTTGTGCTACTACAGCAGAGGTTCCCAACCACCAGGGCGTGGCCCAAAGGGTTTGCTGCCAGGTTGTAGCATGAGCTTTAACCACTGCTAGCAACAGTTGTATGCCCAGGACACTCCCACATCATGCTGATTGGCTGGGTGAGAATATCCTCGCTTGGCCAATGACTGTGACTTGAGCTTTTGAAATTGGACCGTGGTAACTGTAGCTAGTTGCTTCTGTTTCAGTGAGACTGCCCTAGCTACTGATGTCTGGCTTGTCTCCTTGTATCCTCGGCAGCTAGCTAGCTAATGTTAGCCAGCTAGTGATGTGTATGTATGACATTTAGTTATTGTCTCCTCCTTTATTGATGGTGTTCCTGATGTACCTCACAACTTCTTTCCCTCCTCCTCTGCCACATAAATTAAATTTAAATATGTAAATTAAATTGTTTCTATACCCTGGTCTGCCAAAATTCTTTGAGTGAGTTTGTCAGTCCTCAGTATAAAAAAAGGTTGGAAACCACTGCGCTCCAGAATCATGCAGATGCAGCAATATTAGCTAATACCAATAAGCTGTTACATCTGCCACTATGATAATACATGTTTTGATTAGCAACCAAAAGCTTAGTGTAATAACTTCCGCACTACAATGTTATGAATTCTCTCTTCTTTTCCAAGCTTCTCACCTCCCCACAAATAAGTTTTCATAATAGCTTTTATTCTTAACTTTGTGGCAAAAGTCTTGTAACATAGTTTATAGAAAGCCACACAGTGGGTGTTTTTAGCAAATTGTTTATTGGCCAAAATACATTTTTGGTCAACTTGTGTTATGATAAATTTGGGTTGCTTACAACTGGAATTATTTCTATTTAATGAAAAATTTAAAAGGCTTGAGTACTATGCACATGCTGTAGGTGGGGTGTGCCCCACTTTAATCTAGGCACGTGCTAGAGTGAAAAGGGGACCTTAGCTCAAATCGAATCTGGCAACAAAAAAAAAGAAAAGGAAAAAAAGAGGTGGGGCAGGGTGGGATTTGAGTTGAGGCTTCCCATGTTGCAGATGAGTAACCTCGTTGCTCAGCTGCCAGATATGTTACGACCCCAGAATATGAGCTTTGGGGCATAACCAGCTCTGGGGACTAGAACCAGCACTGTTTACATCTGGGAATAACATCAGCAGTCAGTTTTTGGCTGAATGTGTTCAATATTTTTTTTTTCCCCATTCGAAACTTTGGATGAAAAGATTCTTGATTTTTGGGAAGACTTGAAACACATTTTTAATTCTTTGTCAGTGGCTTAGCTCTAGTCTCAGTTTTTATGCATTTATTTTGGGGTATAAAATGCCTATTAGGCTCCTATACAAAGTAATCTGCTGTGCTGTGCTGTGCATGTTTTTGCTGGTATCTGAATATATTTCCTAATACAAAGCAACTTGCTTAAGACTGTTGCCAATTGGTTGATTTTCTTTTTTCTTTTTTGTTAGATGAAAGGTGCACTGACTGAAATTATCCAGCTCGCTACCTTGGATTCAGACCCCTGGGTCTTAATGGTAGCTGATATTTTAAAATCCTTTCCAGATACTGGCTCCCTTAACCTTGATCTTGAAGAACAGAATCCCAATGTTCAAGATATTTTAGGAGAACTTAGAGAAAAAGGTAAGCTGTTGCCTTCTGCTTAGGTATTTGGCTTGAAAATACAAAATACTTGACAAATCCATTCAAAACATGATGGATAAAATCCTGGCTTTTGTGACTTCAGACCTAGATTTCACTCCGTATGTTCTGGGATCTACACTGAAGCAGCAAATATAGGTTTAATTCTTGTTGATAGGTTCAGTTCCATTTGAAATGCAAGGAATGATCACCTGAGCTTGAATTGGAGTAAATCTAATGTATGACAATATCAGCTAACTTGTACTAAATGTATATCTTGTGTTTGCTTTTTCTTCCTGTTTGTTTTTGTACTGAGGGAGTTTGTTTTCTACTCAGGGCATACATATATGTACATTTTAAAAAACAGTTGAACTTAGAACTGCCATGTTATAGGGTCTATTGTCCATCTGTCTATGGTTCCTAAAGCACAGTATAATATCTACTCTGAGGCTCTGATCCTGTAATGGACTTTGTGGGCAGACTTGTAGGGAAGGAGCCAACTATTGGGCCATATGAATAGGCTATATCTACCCTTTCAGCTATTAGGAAGTCTCCCAGTGATACAGCTCCACTGATGGTAACAGGAGTGCCCCGTGGTTCAGTGATGGACTCCTTGTCTACCACACAGGAGGCTTAGGTTTGATTCCCAGACACTTCTACAACTACAGCCATGGAGGCACCAAACATCTGGATTTAGTCTGGTCTGTGGATTCTGTCTCAGTGGCCTAAAGGGAGGATGAAAGATGTGGGCAGCCTACACTCCTGCAAAAAATCCTGCCCAGGCCTATGCATCAAAGATCTGGGTGGCCCTTATGCATACACCATGATCCAGGAGGATCAACGGTTGCCACTGATGGTAACAGCAGTGGCAGTGCTAGCATAGACTAATTTTGCAGTTTTAATCAAATATAGATTTCTTGATAGTGAAACTGTTTAAGCTATATGTGTGGTATTACTACCATAATTACTTTAGCAAGCGATGCTATACAGTTGTTGGTAGTAGTTGCTACTGTAGAAATGTTGGGGGGATTTTAATGGACAGAGATGGTCTTGGGGCCCTACAATGGAGCAGGTTAATAGCAAAACTCCTTGGAGATGGAACTCTGCACTTTTCAGAACGGAAGAGTGTCCTTTTACTAGTTCCAGTAATTTGTTGGCATTTTGTGGCTGGCCAGGTTGCTTGTACTTTTGAGATGTCTGAGAGTTAAACCTCAGCTTCTTTTAAATCTTTGTTCTCTGCAAAAAGACTCTTAAAATGGCTTTATATTTTACAAGGCAAATCTTACTGTACTTTTATCCACCTTGGCAACAGGGTTATTAGAACATAAATTAATTGGCAGGTTTCTGGACCTCTGATGGCATAAAATGGTAGTTACCCTGCTATTTGAACAGGTATTCCGAAGTTTAAAACCCGCTTTGCAAAACTATGTAATGGTCTTGTAATCAGCTGTAGAAGAGGTATTTATACCCACGTGTATTGTTAATTCTTTACACAGTAAGCGAATGTGAAACTTCAGCTATGTTGCCGTTGGAATGCCAGTACTTAAACAAAAATGCCTTGACAACACTTGCTGGGCCACTTACTCCCCCAGTGAAACATTTCCAGCTGAAAAGGAAACCCAAAAGCGCCACTCTCCGAGCAGAACTCTTGCAGAAGTGTAAGTACTATCCCAGCTAGTTAATCAAATATTTATGCAAACTGGTTGGTAAAGGGGAAGTACAGAATTCTGTTTTATTCTTCAGTTCAGGAATGTACATTGTATCTTCCGTTCTTAACAAGGTTATGCATCAGCTTGTGTAAAACTGCATCTTAGCAAAATAAAAGCAGGTGTGAACCTAACCAAGTCATTTGGGTAATTACTGAATTAATGTGCTCTTGTAGTTTTAAAATGGTATTTAGATTTCAAAGTTCACAAGATTTGGTTTAATAGCAATGTTGCATACACTGTCTTACATTTAATAGTTAGTTGTAGAAACTTGCTAGGGAAAGCCTTCGTTAAGATTCTTGCCACAAAAAATGAAATCGGAATGTAACTGAGCTTTATTTTGCCACATGTTTTTGCAACAGGGAGCGTAGGCAGTAAGCACGTGCTTTCCTGTGCTCAGTAGGCTTATTGAGGATGAAATCCAAAAGGATTTTCACTAACAGAAAGGCAGAAAAAATAGTCTTAACTCCTTTAACTGGCTGAACTTAAAATATTTTCCTGCACATAGCACTCTGTAGCAATTCATGTATACATAGTGACCTGATTAGTCAGTTTGAGTGGAAAATATCAGTATGTGTAGCTTGGTATTTTTAATGAACGTCTATTTATCTCTTCTGCTTTTTCTTATCAAGTAGATTGTGTTACTCTAATTCAAACAATGATATTAGCTGCACAAGCCCTTTTTAATTCTGCTTTCTATTAGTATTTTATTACATGATTAATAATTGAAACAGGTTGCCAGCATTTGATCAAAAATAATTTTCATTGTGAAAAACAGGATTGTCCACACTAGACTAAACTTCAGAAGGCTCTTATGTAGGAAATATAGTAGCGTACGTTTCAGTGAAGATTTAGTAATAATTATAGCTTTTCTCCTTTTAGCAACCGAAACAGCACAACAACTCAAGAAGACTGCAGGGGTGCCTTTCCATGCCAAAGGGAGAGGGCTGGTCAAAAAAATAGATACAACAAGTATGACTCTTTTATAATATTATTATTACTTGGTTGAGAAAAATGTGTCTGGTTCATGTTTAGGCAAAATGCAGTGCACTTCTGTTTTTATTTTAAAATTGTCTCTCTATGAAGTCAGAGCATTTCTGTTTTCCCTACTTAAATGTTTCTAACATCTTGTTTTAAAGGAATATGTTTTCCTTTACATGGTCAGTACACTTACAGCACTGCCAAAAACATAGGGTTAAATGGTACTATTAAGGAAGAGGTAGTTCATAAGTGGCACAGTTCTAGGAGTAAATTAAGTTCTTTCTTGTTCCAGGAAATAGCAGTTTGAGTTTAACTTGTTACAATAGCTGTAAAAGCATATGGCTTACACTTCTGTTCCCGTCCCTTCTGTCCCTGACATTCTACTCTCGCTGTTGAGCTGGGGAAACAGCCTAAAGTCTGTCCAGTTCTGCTGTCATTTTCATAGAACAGGATAATATGCTGAGCTGAACCCAAAATGCAGCCAAGCAAAGGGATGGGACTTCTTATCTGGTTTGTCAAACCTGATGGTAATTTTGGGTAGCTATACCAAGGAGGAGTTTCAAATTATTCCACAAGGAATGTTCACTGTTTGCTTTAAAAATACAGAAAGGGGGGTACTACTACTGTATTTTATTGCAGTACTTAAAATAGGCTATAAGTGTACAATATATTTATCAAGAACTATGTACAATTCTTTGTCATAAAGGAAATTATACTTAAGAACTGCATAGTCAGCTCTGTCAAGCTAGCAAAATCCGAAGTGTGCCTGCCTCTTGCATTCAACAGTTATGCTATTTGTAGTGGTTGCTTGTAATGTAAAGACGCATAAATGACTTCTGTTGATGTGCTGCTGCATGCATTTCAGTGGGGTGGTAGCACTCCCACAGTTAAAAGGAAATCCTGGGGGAACTTTCACAGGGTTGCAAAAAGTCTGCAGGAAAGTTGTGGTATGTTCCAGGAAGCAAGGGTCGATGACTCCTTCAGAATGGTGTCTTTTAGATAAGAGTGCCATCACTGCTAAAAGTGAAAGAATGCTTAGGATGCCTACTTGGTGTTTTATTACTGTTCAGTATTTTTTCACTGTTGAAACGCTACTGGGCGTGAAAACATACTAAGGCATTCAGGAGGTTATTAAAGCCAGAAGCAGCTTCAACCGTACAAGTTCTTCCATAGCTTCCACTCAGCCTTTCCTGCCCTTGGTGGCTGATACTGAGGTTCCCCAGTACTACGTTGGGGAATGTAGGAGACCAATACTAACCATGTCATAACCAGGGTATAAGCTACTCTGTTATACTAAGTCATGAATGTGATTTCAGCAAATGCAGAACACATTTCCAGTTGAAAGTGTTGCAACAGCCAGATGTATCGATCTGGAGATTAAGAGTATGGAGTCATCTTTAGGTCTTTGCTTAACAAAGTAAAATAGATAGATAAGGAGTTCTTGGTGGAGTGAGAACTTCAAGACTTCAACATAAAAGCCAGTCTGTTTTGGCATAGAACAAATTCTACTCAGTGGAAGAAATCTGTGGAGTTATGGCATAAAAGGAATGACTCAGCAAGGTTGAATTGGGCCCCCAGTATGTATATTTTAGTATATTGCCATAAGGGTACTCTAAAGGGGTAATATTTGCAGCAAAAAGTATCCCTAAACCTTACCTTGGTGGACTCAAAGTGTGGAAAATGTAATAATGAATGTAAATCTAGTCAAGGCTTGTGACTTATAATACCTGTATGAAAAGGGTATCCAAAGTATCTCACCTTCCCCTACTTCTGTTTTATTCTGTTTTTAACCTGAACTAAGTAGACCAGTAAGTGTTATATGCTGTATTTCTAATATAATTTGAGGTGGTTACTTTATCCTTAGTTTATATTAATTTTAAAGTTTATGGAGTGGCCTCAGTCTCTTTGGTGCATGTACAGGTAACCTCTTTACAGTCAATTGGGATCAAAAGCCTTTAAGAAATCAGTGCATTTATTTATATGGATCGTGCATTTTCTGTTCTCAAGTACAGCTGCTTTTTGGACTATCTGTAGCTTCATCAGTCCTTGTGGACAATGCTGAGAACTCTTTCCAAAAAAAGGAGGGCTGGAGGTGCATAGTTTTTTTTCTTGTTGAAAGAAAGTTGATGATCAAGATGCTCTGTCCCATATCTTCTAATTTCTTTGTAGCATTAAAAATTATGGTAAATGCTTTCCTGCTTTTTATGGATGCACCCAGATAAATGTTGAAATGTGCAAAATGAAGCAATTCAGAGCAGTTTTGGACCCTTGTTACTTGATTACCAAGCCTATGCACAAATATGTTCTTCCCCATCTTCATTTGGTGGGGCCTATTCCTGTCATTTCCTGTTATTTCAAAGTTAATACTCAGTAGTTCTGTAGTTTCCTTCAGCCAGTTCCTTGAGTACTAGATGCATCTATGCTGTTTTGAAAACATCCTGCTATTGAAGTAATCTTTTCCCTACACTGAGCTGATTATCTACTTACTGTGAGCTATTTTGAATGTGGTAGCTAAACTTTTAGCTTCAACCTTCTCTGTATCAAGTATTATTAGGTTCATCTCCTGAGTCAGTAAGGGACCTAGCTTTTCTGTGGTGTTCCTCTTACTTCTGGTATATTCATTGCCTTTTTATTTCCTTTGCTAGCAATATCTCAATTTGTGCCTTGGCCTTCCTGATTTTTGTCCCCATGTCCCTGTAATAGACCATTTTTATTACAGGTGAAAATATATGGCCTTTTTTCACTTTTTGGAAGATGCCTTTTTAAGTTGCAGGCTAGTCTCTTGCTGCACTTCCTGTCCATCCTTCGCATCAGCATAGCATGCTTTTGTTCTGAAAGATGGTTAACTTTTCTGGATTCCTTCTTCCCTTAGACTTGCCTCCCATGGAGTCTTGCCCCCTAGTTTTGAGTTTGAAGTCTGTATTTCTGCAGTCCAGTGCTAAAGCATTGGAAGCCTACCAGTGCCCAATCACTATAATAAAATAAATTCTAAATACCTGTAAATGTTGGCATTTGTGGCCCTGAGCAGCCCTGATATACTGATGCCCTGCACATGCCTTTGCCCCTCACTCCCAAGCCACAGTTCCCCCTTACCTGCTGGTGCCCAGCTAGAGGGGCCCCCAGCTGCCAGGGCTTTGAAGCCAGGTACCCAGGTCTGCAGCCCCCTGCCCTCCCCAGCAGTGCTTGAGCCCCAGCTGCCACCTGTGGGAGGGAGTAGAGTGTAGAGCCTGGCTCCCTCATCCCCATAGGCAACAAGGCTGAAGTGGGGCCTGTCAGGGGGAGGGGTGAATGTGGGCTGCCTGTTGTGGGCTTGGGACTCTACCCTGCTTTCCCCCTGGGGTTTCCACAGCCCCACCAGGGCAGACCACAGCAGGGAGGATCAGTGCCACTGCTGGGAGCCTGGTGCCACCATGTCATGGCACCGCTGCTTGCCCAGTGCTGCCATGGCAATGCATCCCCTGCTCGCCCAACAGCAGTGGGGGTGGCAGCGTGGGCTTGTGCCCCCTGCTGCTTTCACATGGGTGGGGGCATCTCGCCACGGCTTTGCAGGGCTCCTGGCAGGAGCCTCCCTGCCCTGCTCTTCCCTGCTGTGCTGGGTCCTACCTGCTGGGTTGCAGAGGTCCCAGGGAGGTGGGCAGCAGGGCAGGGAGACCACAGCCACCAGTACGCCCCTGCCCTATGTACAAGTATGGGGGGCACATACCCCCTTGCTCCCCACCCCCACAGGAGTACACCCTAGATGAGCCACCCACAGCTCCATCCTGCTCCCTGCCTGGGGCCCAAGCCTTATGCGCCACCTGGGCTGGACTGGGCAGTAGCCCTAGCCCAGCTTGGCTCCCTCCTGCACTATAAGGGCCTCAATTCCCCTCCACGCCTCAATTCCCCACTGGTAAGTTGGGGAGCTGCAAGAACTCTGCGGGCTGCCTGGCTCCCATGTGCATGTGTGAGCATGCGCATGACCTGGTAACCCCTGCTGACTGCCCTCCTCCTGCTCTCCCCCAGCCCATTGCAGGCTGGAATTCTGCCAGCTTGCAAGGGGGAAATTGGCCTTTTCCTGTGTCTTGTCTCTTTAAAAGGATAAAATCTGGGTTTTACTGTGGGTTTTTTTTCCATGACAAACAGAAAATACAGATCCCTGCTGATCACTGATACTCAAGTTGCTTTCCTTCAGGTTCTCAATCATCACCTCTCTATTAGAAATAAGTATATTGAGCCCCCTTTACCCTGTTGGTTTTTTCCCCATCATATGTACTGAAAAGGTTGCTCCCAGCACAATCAAAAAAACAGAAACTGGTTGGACATACCTCATCTGTCCTTTCTGGACCAAATTATACCTATCCTTAACAATATTCCTGTAGTGCAATCTGTGCCACCAAGTCTGTTATCCCATTTAAGATCATAATTTGATGTGTACTAAGAAGTCTAGTTCTTTCTGCCTATTCCTCATGCTTCTTGCACCCTAAGATAGTGACTAGTTGATTGCCCTGCTCATGATTCGCTCATTACCTTTTTCATACTCACCACATTGTCCCTTTTATCCATATCATCTTTTTCTTTACCTGTGGGACTTGCTCAATCCTGTTGAACCTAGTTTTAAGGCCTTCCTCACTAGGTCAAAGCCTTTGTGCACAATAAGTTCTTCCCTCCTTCATTAGGTGGGTCCTTGTTCAGCAAGCCCTCTTCCTTGAGCACCATGCTATTGCCAAAGAAGCCAAAGCCCCTCAAGCAACACTATCTGCATACCAGTGTGTTAAACTCCAGGTTGCATCTCTCATGCTTGGCCTCTTAACCTCCTTATTCCTCACATCAAAGGAATTTCTCATGTTCATATTGCTTCTTAGCATTGCCACATCCTCCTCCCTTCATCTGTTTCCTGAAGGAATCCATTAGGAGGGATGTGTAGGGAAATGCATCCCATAAGTCTAGACTGTGTCCCAAGTGGAAGCGTTGGTGGTTAGAGTCTGTACCTGGATGGGGCTTGTACAGGTATAGGCAGAGAAAGAGCTGCTGTTAATTTGTGGTTTTGACAACATGTCTTCAGACTTTACGCTGCTGCTGCTGCTGCTGCTGCTGCTGCTTCTGGTACATCCTTGGGCTCCTGCTCTCCCTATATTTTAGCTAGCACTGTGCAACCAGCATGGAAGATCTTAGTCAAAGGTTGAAGTTTTGCCAAAGTTTTAAACAGGTGAAAACTGATTTTTATAATGGAAAGTATTTGCCATCCTTAACCAAAGAACATGTTGCAAACTGCAAAAAATGTATTTGTCCTTGACAGTAAAATAGAGCTTAAGGTGCTAAGAGAGAAGGAATCAAAACTCGTGGAAGAGGTGATATCTTTTATTAGACCAGCTGGATATTTGCAACCACACTGTTTTCTTTATTTGCGAGCTTTTGGGCACACTTATGCCTCATGAAAGGTGAGAGACAGCAAAGACTGTAAAAGTTCTTCTGCACAGAAATGAAAATTCGTATTTCACAGAAGAGCTGAAGATGTGGTAAAGTCTCCTGTTGGAATAGTTCATTTTGTCCAGATTAGGCACAGAGAAAGGTTGAAAGTCTTTTTACCTTGGCATTGTTTGGTGGCAAGCAGAATGTAAAAATATATTTCCTTCAGTTTATGATGTTTCATATTTCACAGGAGAGTGGAAAAATGGAAAGCTCTTCTGGGCAGGAATTTGTCTGTGGTGAGGTGTCTGTGTGTCTCTGGTCTGTGAGATGCAATTTGCACCATCAGTGCCAGGAGCCTGGGGTTAGCATATCAGGTGGCAAAATGCATTCTTGTAAAATTACAAACTTTTAATGCCAAAAAATGGCTAAAATTTACAATTCATAATTGTACAAGAATGGAAGCATTTTGCCACCTGATATGCTAGCACCAGGCCTGCGATTGCTGGAGTGCATTTCAGTTCGTTCATATATTTTTAAAATCGTATGCATGGAAAGTATTTGTATGCGTATAATAATAATGGGTTAGCCTTATGCTTCTGGGTCGCAAACTGTAAGCTACGTATAACATAGTAAGTAGACCTGAAGGTTTGCATGTGTGTGTATGTATGTGGTGTCTTCCATAGAAGTGGCTTAGGAAGCTACAGAAATAGAGCACAAAAATAATTTAGGCTCTTATTGTCTGTTTCTAACCAAGTAGACTTTTTTTAAAATTAATTGCTGCTGTTCTTTCTCTTCAAGCACCACTCAAAGGAATACCAAAACAAGCTCCATTCAGGAGTCCCACAACACCTAGTGTATTTAGCCCCTCTGGCAACAGAACCCCTATTCCTCCTTCGAGAACACCTCTGCGCAAAGAAAGAGGAGTAAAGGTAGGTAATAGCTTTTAAAAATCCTTTCTGTGTGCTATCAGCTCGCTGTTTTTGATCAAAAGTGATCTCCAGTTTCCTGTCCCTTTTCGAGCTATGGGTATGAGCAGTTGTATTTTATACTAATTTCCAAAAAATTTAATTTAATTTGATGAAAGAGTTTGAAGTAAATGTGGGTGGTACTTTTTTTTTTTTTTTT
>NW_017728948.1:14345250-14375178 GCF_001723895.1 Crocodylus porosus | reverse complement strand
TTATTTATTTATTTATTTATTTATTTATTTATAAAAATCAACCAATCTTACATAGACTGTCTTTGTCATTGTTTAAAAGGAGAAAAAGCTTGTTCTGTAGTTAGGAAAGCTAATTTGAACCAACTCTTCCTTTTCCATTCTATAGATGCAGAAGTGGTAGAAAAGCAAGCCAAAGAAGAAACAGTAGTGGAAAATGCTACTCCAGATTATGCAGCTGGCCTTGTATCTACACAGGCAAGATTTTATTTTAATTTACTGCAAAATGTTGGCTCACTTGCAAAGAGAGAGTTTTCTTGTATTGCTTCTAAGGCTTCCCTCTAATCTAATATTAATTTTGATAAAAAATTGTAAAGCATTCTTTAATAATGCATTTTGCTAATACTGTACAATGAAGAACGAATTTAAATTTGTTTTAAGCAAGCCATGAGACGCTCTCTGATAAATGTAATAAGATTGCTTTTTCCCTTCTAAGGCTTAGGAGGGCATGAGAAGTCTTTAGTAGAAGGTAGCTTTTTCTTCAAGTTAGTGTCCACACAGATTTCACTATGTGTACTAAATTTGGTTCTCTTTTGAATAGCAATGTTCTTTGGGGGTCAGACCTGTGTTCTGGGAACCCTCCTGACTATTGTAGCTGAAAGTAAAAGGATAGCCTTCCTCAACTGTCAGCCAGTTCCCTTTTTATTACCTGGTGGGCACGTGCAGATGAAACAGGGGCCCTAAATTGAAGTGGTGGGTTTTTAAAAACACCGCTTCAATTTAGGGTGAAGTAAACCCACGTGTCGCGTACACTTGTGTGTTACCTCTCTGGCCCAGGGAGGGGAGGGCAAGCTGCCAGGGAGGGCTGGTGCTTCCCTCTGCATCAGCAGCAGCACCCGTGGACAGGCTCCCAGCTCGGGTGGTTGCAGGGGGCACTGCAGCCATGGAGGGAAGGACCAGGTCCCTGTGCAGCTCGGGTAGGTAGACTCTGGAGGAGAGGTGGGGAAGATTGGGCTCACTGCTTCTTTTTTTCTTTTTTCTTTTTTTTCCTTCAGTGAAGCCTTCCTGGGCTGCTGCCAGCCTGCCTTCTTGGGCTGCCTGCAGAGCCCCTTAGCTGCACAAAGCTTGATGCTTCACTCTGTGGCTGTAGGGCAGCAAACTAAAATTCTCTGGAGGTGTTTTCGTTTGCTGCTCCCCAAAGTCATTTTAACGTGCATTATGCTGCTGAATGTGCTAACAGTGGCTGGAATTAATGTGCGATATGCCGCCGACACATGCAAACAGAAACACCTGTAAAGCGGTGCAGAAGCATTTAACCTACTTTAAAGTGTCATGCACACATGCCCCTCGTTTCATCTGCATGCACCCTGTGACTACAAAATGAATTGCATCCGTCATCAAGAAAGAGTAGGTAATTCCTGTTGTTGGGAGCTGAATTCATCTAAACAGCTATCTAATTTTTCTTTCTCAGGTTCACAACTTGATACGGTTCTTGTCCCCTCATCCACTGTGTGCAGGCCTAAAAAGGCCATTCTCCAGACTTTGCCAGTAATGTACAGTAACCTTATGATCGGAGAAGCCAAGCACAGTGCTCTTAGTGTACTCTTAAAGCTAGAGAAAGTAGACTGAAACAGCATCTTGTTGCAGTATCTGTACAGGCATCTTCAGATCCTGGCAAGCATTTGGAAAGACTTATCCCATTTGCTAGCGGCCCCCAGTGAGCTACAGTGTTCTCCTGAGCTCAGCAGTCCTGATCACCAGCCCAGGGTCCAAAAACCAGGGAGACCACTATAGACCTCTCCCTCCAGTGAAGAGATGAATCCCCCAAGCCTATGCTATCCCTGGAACCTCACCACTGAGCCTTGCCCAAGATGAAATTTCCAATTCTGTTTACACCACCATAGAAGAAACTAGTATCTCTGGTACTGCTCAGCAGGTAAAGCTTTTTTTTTTTTTTTTTTCCTTAGTGCCACATGTACCAATGCTGCGTAAGCTCCATACAGACAGTAGTGGCACAAATGTCCGCTAGCTTAACTCTTGAACCAGTACCCAAATCCCTGATATTGATCATGATATTTTGACACTGGTTATCAATTGGACTGGGTCTGGGACTTGGTGTGCTTCCTCAGTGGAAGAGGAATCTCCCTTCTCAGCTTCATTAGAGAACATAGACCCTCCTCCCTGGTGGCCCATTTCTACCATGGATAATCTTCTGGAGTGGAAAGACAATTGTGGGGAAAAATCGTTTTAGAGGATCTTTCTAAATCTTCTGGACTAAGAAGTTAATTTGACCCATGTGAGCTCTTTCCCTTCATTACATCTGCTAACCGTGGCCCTGTTCGTCTCTGGGATCGCAATTTACATCAGGAAACAACCTTCTTGAGAGGTCTGCAAATAAAGATCACCCTAGTAGATCTAGCAGGTCTAAGCATCTTCTCTAACGCATCAATAGCAGGAAGAGAGAGCGTGAACTCAATGGAGGTGAGCTCTTTCCTGACAACCTCTATCTCTTTACTCTTTGTTTCCTAATAATGAGCAGAAATGCTTACTATCCCATTAGAACAGTGGTCTTCAGTCTGTGGTCCACAGACCCCTTGGGGTCTGCAGATTGTGTCTAAGGGCCTGCAAAAGATGACTTTGATCAACCAAAAGTGTGCGAATACTTACACTTGAGTTCAGAAATGGTCCACTCCTCCATTTGAAATTTCTAAATAGGTGTGCATTTTAAAAATGTTTAGGGGTCCGCAAATGAAAAATTGAAAAAACCACTGCGTAAGACAGAATCCATGTAAAATAATGTAAGCTACTATACTGCCTTGAGGCCCTTGCCTGTCATGGTTGGAAATCCTTTGATTCAAGGATGATCTCTACCACAGCTCATTAAAGGGTTCTGAGATGGCTTAAGAGTCCAATCCTTAAGCTGCAGATCGGTCTGGAGGAGTTGCAGAACTTTTCCCCAGGAGAGAATAGGCTGCAGGCTGGGATTTCTGTCCTCTTCCTTCCTCCGTCTTCTCTTCTGCTTCGAAGGGAAGACGCTTTACCTCAAAACGAGCTGCCGCTTGATTGAGGCTGTAATGCCATTGGAGTCAACTGGCAGCGAGCTCCTCCAAACTCTTGATGTCTGCATCTGTTTTCTTGAGAGATGCCTTCAATGTCTTTTTGTCGCATTTCCTCTGGCCACTATGAGATCTCAGGCCATTACTAAACTGGGAGTGTAGCACTTGTTTGGGGAGCCAAGTCGGGCATCTGCACACAATGTTTGGTCTTCCAGTGATGTTGGGTGCTTGAGGATCATTGATTGAATGCTGGTAATGCTGGATTCAGTAAGGTTGCTGGCATTTGCGTGGTGATCTTCCCATTTAATGTGCAGGATTTCCTGGAGGTATCGTTGGCGACACCTCTCTTGAGATTATAATAGTAGGTCACCAGTTTTTCACGTTCATAGAGGAGAGTGGGGATGATGACTGCATTGGCAGCCAAACTTTGATAAGATCTTCCATAGAGTCTCACAGTTAACAAAGCTAAGGCTTTGGTCAAATCATTAAAGGCCATGTACAGTTCCTGGTGTTGATCTTGGCACTTTTTTCCTGGATCTGTCAGGTTGCAAAGTTAATGTCTGTGATGCCTCATAGTGGTCTGAAGTTGCATTGAGACTTGGGAAGGATTTCCTCAGCAAGAGGGAACAGTCGGTTCAGCAAAATTTGAGTAAGGGTGTTCCCAGCAGTGGAAAGGAGGCAGTGCTTTGATAGTTGCCACAGTCTGTCATCTCCTTTCTTAAAAATGGTGATAACATTGGCATTCTGTAGGTCAGCAGGAATTTCTTCAGTGATTCCAGATTTTTAGAAACTGTGTATGGAGCTTGCTAGTCATAGTTTCCCTGCCTACTTTGAAGTCCTCAGCTGGCATAGGCCATCGGGGCCAGATGCTTTGTTCTTGATCTCTTTTTATTGCGTGCTGGACTTCAGAGGTTGATGGACTGGCAAGAGCTTTCCTTACTGGATGCTGCAAGATGATTTCATTAGCCACCATTGATTCTCAGTTCAGAAGCTGTGGTAGTGCTCCTTTCAATGGTTTTTGATGGACTTATCTTTGAGAAGTGTGCTACCATCTTCAGACCTAAGTCGGGCAATATGCAGCCTTGATTGCATTGAAGAAGCTCCGCATGTCATGACTGTCAACAAATTGTTAAATTTCTTTCATTTTCTTTTCCCACTAATAATAGATTTATAGATTGTAAAAGGCTGGAAGGGACCTTACAAGATCGTCAGGTCCAGCCCCTCTGCACTAGCCAGGAAAGACAACTGGGGTCAGCTAACCCCAGTGATGTGACTGTCCAGTCTCCTCTTGAAGATTTTCAGGATAGGTGATTGCACCACCTCTGGAGGGAGCTTATTCCACAGTGTGGACACCCTAACTGTGAAGAAGTTTTTTCCTAGTGTTAAGGCTGAAATGGTCTTCCAGGAGTTTGTGACCATCACTCCTGGTTTTTGCCAAGGGTGCCCTGGTGAACAGTTGTTCACCAAGACCTTGATATATTCCCCTGATATAGTGGTAAGCTGCTACCAAGTCCCCTCTCGGCCTTCTCTTTTTTTTTTTTTTTAGACTTAGACCGAAGTCCCTTAGCCTTTCCTTTTTATATGGCTTGCCTTGCAAGTCTCTGGGTGGCTCTTCTCTGGACTCTGTCAAACTTTTCCACATCCTTGTTGAAGTGTGGTGCCCAAAACTGGACGCAGTATTCCAGCTGTGGTCTCACCAATGCTAAGTAAAGCAAAAGAATCACTTCCTTGGTCTTGCTTGAGATGCACTGGTTGATACGTGCCAAAGTATTGTTTGCCCTGCTGGCAACAGCATCACACTGACGGCTCATGTTCAGACTATAGTCTGTTATTACCCATAGGTCCCTTTCAGTTATGGTGCTAGTCTGGCGCCACCAAACCTGTAAGTATATTGGGGATTGTTCCACCCCAGATGCAATTCAACACTGAGAAGTGTAAAGTGCTCCATCTGGTTTCATTCCACACAGCTTACCAGCCTGTCTAGTTCCGCCTGTATCTGCAGCCTATTTTCAAGTGTGACCTTGCTTCCCCACAATTTGTCGTCATCTCCGAACTTGGCCAGTGAGCTCTTCACCCCCAAAACCAAATCATTGATAAAGATGTTGAAAAGCACTGGACCAAGCACAGACACCTGAGGGACACCACTGGCCGCTCTTGGCGGGACAACACGGATCCGTTCGTTAGAACTCTCTGGGTCCTACCCTGCAGTCAGCTTCCTACCCACCTACTTGTCAAGCAGTTGAACCCACAATCCTCCAGCTTCCTATGAAAACACTGTGGGGTACTAGATAAAAGGCCTTTTGGAAGCCTAGATATACAATGTCGACCTCCTCCCTCTTATTTGTTTTTGATTTCTTGAATCTTCCTCTGGACTTCAGCCTTGAGCCATCAAAAAGTTCCCTGCTTCTGACTGAATGTAGGAGGGCTTTGCCAGTCACAGAAAGCTTTTTCTTTTCTGGTCGAAAAGGGCTTTGATCTCAGCATTATCTCCGTCAAACCAGTCCTCATGGCATTAATTAATTGGGTAATAAAACCAGTTGATTCCATGGAAGCTTTGTGGATGGTCTCCTTTTAGAGCTTGCCAGTCGTCCTCAACACAGGCGTTACCATTTTCAGTCCTAAGATTCAGCAAGATACTTGCCAAATATGTTTGGAGGGCTTTGTGATTTATCTAGGGGTCTGAAGGTATTTGATATTGTACTGTCTTTGGACTAATTTAGGTTGCTTTTGATGTTTCATTGAACACGATTGATCTCACTAAATGATGATGGGTCCATCGGTCATCAGCTCCTCTCATGACGCGTGATATGGACATATTTTAGATCATGAGCTCTTTAAAATGATGTAGTAGAAGAAGTGCCATTGTTTTAAGTGGGGGTATTGCCATGTTGTTTTGTACCTGTTACACTGTCTGAAGATAGTGTTAGTAATGACAAGGTCATGCTCTGCGCATTTACTGAGTAAGAGGATGCTGTTGGAATTGGCTTTTCCCACTCCTTCCATCCCAGTGGTGCCCCGCCACATACGTTAAAGTCCTGGCCAACTCTTGCATTGAAGTCTCCAAGAAGGATGATTTTATCTTCTTTGGGGGTGATAATCAAGATTTCAGCAAGGTCAGCATAAAACTGTTCTTTCTCAGCATAGTGTTGTGGCATATGCACTGATGACAGTAGCAAATGAATTATTGGTCAGTTGGAGGTACAGAGCCATGAGGTGCTCATTAATGCCAACAGGGAATACACACCAGTGCCATGTATTCACATGTCACTTGCAGGTTTTCTTTTCCATAAGAATGTATAGTCACCCCTCCACGCCCCGCTCTCCATCAGATGGCCTTCGCCTGCGTGTCTGGTCTTGCTGAGAGCAGCAATATTCATATTGTATCGCCAGAGTTGTTGAGCAGCAATACCTGTTCTACGTTCAGGTCTGTCACTGTTTGGGTCATCTAGTAGGGTCCTACATTCCAGGATGCAGAGGACATTTTTGTTTTGACTGCAATTTTGAATGATCCCCCAGAAGCAGCTATTCATTCGGGTAGGGTAGGATAAGCTGGAAGAGTCTATGTTTGGGGCACCTTTTCTAGCCGCCTCCCTGTGCAGGGGTAAGCAAAAAGGATCCTAAAAATGACTGCTTGGTAGTAATCATAGCTGCTGAATCACCCTTCTGTCCTATACTAAAGGTGAAGCAACCAACACACAACTGCCACCTGTGTGTGGATCCATGACTACGAACTCCTGGCAATCACTTTGTCTGTTCCTTTTGCTGCTTATCCATCACTGCAGGACTTTGTAGAAGTTATGGGTATTGATGATTGGTTATTGTGGTAGATGTTGGATCCAGTGGGAGAAGCCTGCATGTGACTTGTTTTACATGAGGAGGCTGTTGTGCATCAGCAACTGCTCAGACCTTAACAGAGGAAAAACCTGTGTCCAGTGGCAAGGAGATCCAAGACATCTGGGATTACTCTTCCACTGCAGCCTTTATCTGCCTTCACAGCCATTGAGAAGTATGCCTTCTGCATCTGCCTGCTCCACTGCTTTGACCTTACTGCCATGGGTGACCCTACCAGGAGTACAAGACTCGTGACTATGTTGCTTTGGGGTTATCAGTACGTGCAAGCCTCTTCACCGCATCAAGGTGGCAGCCACGGAGAGGACTTGTTTCTGAAATCCAGGAAACTGTGGAAGATCTACACTTTCACAGTAATAGTCTGTTTAGTAGTGACACAAACACAAAATTATACTTACTAAAAGATTTGAATGATGTTTACTTTCTGGATCATACGTGAAAATAGCATCTGCAACACTTGTGCACACATAGAGCAATTACCTTCAACAATGCCCTTTGTTAAAAACAGTTTCTTGCTTGGTGCTTCCATTGAAGGTTCCTTAACCTTTTCCCCTGGCCATTCCACAAAAGGGGCACATGGCAAGAAGACAGTTCTTCTAGGGCTGCATAGAGCCTGCACCCACGCAGGTGGCTTCATTTCAGAGAAGATTGTGCTGAAATGGCTTTGGGATAGTGAGTTATCAACATATGAGGAAAAAGGGCTATCACATTCAGTTCTAAGCCATTCCTAGCTAATCTGTAGAAAAGCATGGGTCACTCCTTTCCGGAAGTCTTTTACAGCAATTGAGACAACGTTATGAACAGCTTTGCCAGAAGCTGAATTGCTGTAACTAGAGTTGGATGCAGTCTAATCAAGTTAAGGCATAGTTTGGACTAAAGGCGGCAAATAATTTGCTCTATATAGTATTATCATGGGGAGAAGTGAAACGAATTGTGTCCTTTCTATTTCAATTGGAGTCCATCCAATGGCGGTCACAGACTTGGCTCTGGTACAGTCTTATCCACTAAAAAAAAAATTCTGAAAAGAGCTTTCTAGCAGCATAAATCTGGGATTCCAGGGAGGGAGGGAAACTTAGTGTTGACTACATTCTTCTACTATCACCTCTCAAAGAAGGTACCCTTTCTAGTGGTCTGCACTCTCATGAGAAGGGTAAGGAAATTCCAGGTCCTCCTGATAAGCCTTCAGTCTACATTTCATAAGTACAGGGATGCTTACAGATGTTTATTTTTATTTTTTATGTCTGATCACAGAAAATTAGTGTTGGAAGCAACCTTGGAAGGTCATCTAGACCAACCCCCTGCTCAAAGCAGGACCATCCTCAAATGGATCATCCCAGCCAAAGCTTTGTCTAGCTGGGTCTTAAAAACCTCCAAGAGTGGAGATTTCACCACCCCTCTGGCTAACCTGTTCCAGTGTTTTACTACCCTCATAGGGAAAGGCTGGCTTTTTTTTTTCCCCCCCCTTCCTATCTAACCTAAACTTCTCTTGCTGTACCTTGAGACTGTTACTCCTTGTTCTGTCATCTACTGCCACTGAGAACAGTCCAGCTCCATCTTCTTTGTAACCTCACTTCAAATAGTTGATGATTGCTGTTAAATCCCTTCAGTCTTCTCTTCTCCAGACTAAATAAGCCAAGTTAGATTAAATAAGCCTCTCCTCAGAAGTCATGTGCCCCAGCCCCCTAGTGATTTTTTTTCTTTGCCCTTTGCTGGACTCTTTCCAATTTGTCCACATCCTTTCTGTAGTGGGGGGTCTCAAAACCGGACACAGTACTCCAGATGTGATCTCAGTAATGCCAGATAGAGGGGAATAATAGTTTCCTTCGATCTGCTGGCAGTGCTCCTGCTAATGCAGTCCAGTATGCTGTTTGTTGCCTTTGCAACAAGGGCATGCTAGTGGCTCATTCTGTATATTCTCCACTGTAACCCCCAGGTCCTTTTTCTGCAGGGCTGCAGTTTAGCCAGTTGGTCCCTAGTCTGTAGTTCTGCATGGGATCATCCCTTACTGAACCTCATGAAATTTCTTTTGGTCCAATCCTCCAGTTTGTTGAGGTCTCTCTGAATCCTACCCCCGAACCTATCTACTGCTCCTCTTACCTACAGGCTAGCTGAGGGTGCACCCCATTCAGTCTTCCAGGTTGTTGATAAAGGTATTGAACAGAACTGGCCCCAGGACCAACCCTGGAGCACTCCACTTGATGCTGGCTGTCAACTAAACATTGAGCCATTGATTACTACCCTTTTTGAGCCTGACCATCCAGCTGCTTTTCTAGCCACCTTACCGGTTCATCCAACTCATACTTCCTTAGGTTGCTGGTGAGAATGTTATAGGAGACTTTCAAAAACCTTGCTAAAGTCAAGGTACGTCATGTCCACTGCTCTCCCTTTGGAACCAGTTATCTTCATCATAGAAGGCAGTCAGGTTGGTCAGCCATGACTTGCCCTTGGTGAATCCTTGCTGACTGTTCTTAGTCACTTTCTTCTCCTCCAAGTGCTTAGAAATGGATTCTTTGAAGATCTGCTCCATGATTTTTCCAGGGTCTGAAATGAGCCTGACTGATCTGTAATTCCCTGGATGGTCCTGTCTAAGGAAGTTGAAAACTGAGACATTGTTCTTTTTAGCTTCAAGTCTTTTTCCACTAAATCTTTCTTTACCAGCTGAAGCTGGTAATAGTCTGTTTAGTAGTCCTCTTATCTGGACAGAATTTGATTGATTGGTCGGAGCCTCCCTGAGACTTTCACACTTGAGACCAGTGGTATCATCATAGAGACAGTATATTGGACATGTGCCTCCTGAACCCAAATGGCTTCTCTTTCCTCTTGAATAAAGCCTTATGACTAAGAAGTGTGGAGCTGTTGCAGTGGAGTTTAGTTCATGCTTTTACCACTTGGTATTCTTTGACGCAGGCCTCTACTTCAGAGCAGGTTTTAGTAGGGCAGGCCTTCAGCTCATATTTATAAATAACTCTCTCATTTATATCTGCGAGAGAGAATATAAATAAATAATTCCTGAAAGAAAAGTTGCTTAATAGTAATTAACTCTTCCAGATTTCACAATCCATCCTCCACACCCATTGATCTGGAGTCCTAACATGAGATTCTTCATTGGTAAAGAAGCTAAGGGGCAGCTGTGAGCATCCTGTTTCTTTTTATAACCTCAATCACAGGGCTTACACACTGCGAGGCTGCAGACCTGGCCCTTGACAGATACTCCTTTCTTCAGAAAAGTGTTGATGGAGTCCATATGAACTATGTACCTCAAATAATGTAAGGCAATAGTTGTTTGTCATTGCAAGATGCTAATTCTGTATAATCCTTGAATGACTTAATGTCTTTGGGCTATGTCTTGCAGTTTATCTACATTAGGAAATGATATTCTTTAAACAGCTCTACCAGTAGAACTTCCCATGCAGATAACATTCGTACACCAGACTGGGTGGGTTGGTTTGTTTTTCTTGTTTAGCTCCCATGTCACTTTAGAAGCAGTTTAAAATGGGGGAAGCTTGTCTCTTCTTAGTAAGAGTTACTAATATAGCTAAATTGCTATAGCTCCATCTGAATAACTGGAAGAGTTTCCCATAACTCGATGGAAGAGTAATTGCTACAGAAAAATAGAGGATCAGACATACTAGTGGAATTTTTAAAGTTGAAATTTGCATTGAAAAATGTAAGAATCTTCGTGAGGTCATACAGTAAGCCACAGAAGTTCAAAAATTGTTTGCTGTTTTACAGAAACTTGGCGCTTTGAACAATGAGCCAGCTCTACCTTCTACAAGCTATTTGCCTGCTACCCCCAGTGTGGTGCCATCCTCTTCCTATATTCCAAGCTCAGAAACACAGCCAGGTAAAACCTTTTTTTTCTTGCTTCTGGGCATTTTTGCTACATTTGGTTTGCTTGTACATTTTTATTGCCTAGCATTACAAATGCAGGACTGAAACTTTCTTGCCATAAGTAATCCCACTGATTTTCACAGGACTATTTATGTGACTAAGAGTTGTCAAAATGGGTCCTTGGGTTCTTTTTCAATTGCCTGACTCGCCATTTTACACACCTTTTATAAAAGAAGGGAAATGTTCTTTCCTTGCCTTTATTAAATTGCTGTTGGTTACAGGGCTGACTTAAGGCTAAGCAGCTTCAGGTTTTAACTCTTAAATAGTTCATTTGCTTGGTTTTTTAATAGAAAATCTGATTGTAAAACATCAGTAATGTGGGTAGATCCTGAAATTTGCCTTGTGGGACTGGTATGTGGGGGAGGGAAGGGGGGTGTTCATCTCTTTTAAAGTGTTAACTGTAGTGAAGGCTTCCTACTTTAATAGTCTGTGGTTGAATACTTTCCACTCTCTCTGTCTTCCCCTTGTTTTTTATAAAGGTTCCTAGGAATAGCTTAAATGGCTAAATATTTCAAAAATGTTAAACTAAATTACATTCAATAATAGAGGATGGTCAAGAATGAAAGGACAGCATATTTTGGATCAAAGCATTTTTAAAAAATGGTCTTTTTCCACCTTTCCACGTGTCTAGATTTTTAATGAGACTACAGTGGAGACCTATCATGTTGTATGTCTGTGAAATACCTTAACATACCTAAATAGGGCTTTGTTATTAAAGCACTTTGGGATGTTTCAGTCAACATGAACTGCTGTAACCATATGAAAACTATAACTGCTCATGCAGATCTGTCATTGTAGCAGTGCTTACTTTTCAGTACGTAAGCTATGGCGTGCTGTTCACCACAGACTGAGGCATGTGCGTGGCTCAGAAGCAAAGCTCCATGTTTCTCTTAATAAACCTTCCTCTGGTTGAAAATTGGCAGCTCTGGAAAGACCCTGGTCAAAAAGCATCACCATTAACAGGCCCTAGTGCTAATTTTTAGGGTATAGGCATTGTTAAATTGCAGAAAAATCAACATGTATATTTCTGAGCCTTGTATTTGTCTTCATCTTTCCTCACTACACTTCCCTTCCATATCCACTTTTTATAACCAGCAAATATAAAGTTGTTGCTTTAATAGATGCTGTATAAAGAGAACATTGGCTTAATATAATTTTGAAGGAGCTGTGCTCTTTCTAAGGATCTTTAACATTTCTTAGCTGAGAGAGAACTGGTAAAAAGTCTAGGGTTTTGTCTGTTCTACAGATTGAAATTGAAATTGACACGGGTTAAATGATTTGCTTGAGGTCACTAGAGTTAATGCCAGAGCCAGACATGGAACCCAGGAATCACGATTCCCTTGTTATCCTTTCATCTGGAGACAACTCTCCATAGTCTGTAAATAATAGACCTTCTCTCCTCATAAAATACATACATTGTTGTGCCATAAGGCTGTGATCCCCAGAGCCTGTGTTTAACTGCATTAGTTGGTTAACCTCATTTTTAGAGGGTTTAATAGCACTCTCTTTCTAAAAATCGTATAGTTTTGCTTAAAATGAGAGGCCCAGGATTACGAGCCTCCAGCAGTGTTCTTGCATCAATAATTTGTTTCACTTGCATTTATTCTTTCATTCTACTTTGGATGGAAAAATATTGAAAAATGGTGTATCTGGTTTTGAATGGACTATAGCCCACAGTCGGTGTGAACAGGGCCAAAAATAAATCATAGTGTCATAAGGGCAGAGAGGCATAGGAGAACTTAATTTTTATTTAAATAGGCAAATTTTTTTTGTGCATTTTGGCTGCTTATTTCTTCACATTTTAGCCTTGTACATAATTAATGTCAGTCCATTCACTACTTGATTACTCTCTTCTGCCTCTGTCCATGCTCTAGTTTAGCAGTCTGCAACCTACATCCTGCAGGCTGGATCCAACCCATGAAAATCCAAACCCTATCTGTAGTGGCATAGGGGGTCAGTGGCATGCAGCTTGGCCCAGTGCATCCCCTTTCTCTGCACTGCACTGCACCACACCGCACCATGTTGCTGATGCCCTCTGCAGTTCTCCATGATGCTTTCTGACCCTTATACTGCCAGACTTGTCTGTGTGGGACTTTCCCTGGATTGTAATTTTTTGAGACTAGGTTTGGAATAGGCTCCAAATCTGATTTGGGAGATTCATTTTTCTAATGGCTTCTGCTTGGGGAGAAAAGTGAAATCTCATTGGCGAGGCCAACTCCTGGTAAGAGAGAGCTCCTTCTCATTTTAAGTCCACATTTAAACAAATGATCTGGGGACTGGTTTTGAATTCTACAATGTCTGTTGCATAGGCTATTCTGTCCATGTCCTTAATCTGCACTAACAGGCTGAGAATTGGGCAAAGTAGAGGTGTTCAAGAAGCCCGTGGTGGAAGCACTCTAACTTTTCAACCTTTACTTGAAGTGCCTCCATTTAGGTCAGGAGGAAGCAGAAGGCATGTGGTGGGGGCCTTGGTGCTGCAAAGTTGCTGGTGTAATGCTATGTAATATACATCACGATGGGATCTGTTATGAATGTTCAGTATGGTGCTTTTTGTTTAAAGTGCTGAAGTCTGATACCACATCCATCCAGAGTTATCTTAGAGTGGGATCTGCCATTTTTACAGCACTCTGTGCCGTTACCATCTGTTTGGTTACAACTGTAGAGCGCTCTCTGCACGCCTATCGCACAGTAATATAACTTTTATGTACCTGGCCTCAATTTCCACTTCCCTTGTAAGTTGCTTCTGTTTTTTTTCATTTCAGGAAGTGGAACATTTCTGTAGTCTCAGCTACTGTATACTTGGTCTTCCAACAATAAGTATACTCCCACTAGAGTACGCTTATAATGATGGAAGTATGAAAACCAAGTGTGTAATGCAGATTCCATTAAATGCAAATTCTAATTATATAATACAACCAGTAGAAGTTGCTCATGTCTGTCCAGTTATTGCTTTAAAAAAAAAAAAAAAAAGTAATGGGAAGGAAAAGAGAATTTTGGTTTTTTCCATCTTAATCTGTAAATAGAAATAAATGGCTTATTGAATCATATTACTAAGATGTAACTATCTGGATGTGCTTGTCTACAAGTACGAAAGCCATGTTCAGTTATGGGTGAATCCTTTTTTAACTCTCCTGATTTTGTTTCAGCAGCTGGCTCTACTCGGGAGGTCTTGCAGACTAACAGGCAGCCAGAAGAGCCTACAACTCCAAGCACTACTACTCTTCCTGCTCAGTTCAAACAGAGAACCCCTATGTACAATAGTAACTCTAACCCACCTGCAACTACACCTACCTCACCCCTAACACCTACGACGCCTCCAGCTATTTCCCCTGCTGCACAAACACCACAAGTGACCCCCCAAACTCAGCAGCAGCCACCACCCAAGAAAAGTCTCTCACTCACGGTACATACCAGTGTATTCCTTGATAATTGCTTTTCTTGTACCTCCTGAAAGCTCTTTACCATTAGCCTTGAGGGTATGCTAATTTTTGTTTTGTTCACTAGCCATTACTTGTTTTTTTTGGCATTGGGGCATAGGTGAGGCTTCAGATGTTACCTAGGGATAATAGAAATGCATTGCAGTTTAGTTACCATTGCTGTTGAACACTCTCTTGCATCTCTGGGTTTTACCTGTTCAACCTTAATGGTACAGTAAGGGAGATTTTTTGTTACCTTATTTCCTTACACTGTTTAAAAATGAATTACTTTTGTTTCTAACAATGAAAAGGTCCCACTGTGGCTGCTAGGATTACAAGTGAAATAAATGGAGTGGGAATGGTACATTTCCAATTCAGAGAGGAGTTGTAATGTAAAATGACAAAGACGAAAAAGGTAGTGACATATTATAAAGTCAAACTTTTAATTTTCTGATGTTGTAAAACTCCATGCACCCTCCCATCTCCTGGCTGCAGCTCTTGTGCTCCTAGTGAAAGAGCTGCATGTGTCCCTGTCTGCACATGCATATGCCTGAAGTTAAGCATGTGAAGTGAAGCACTATTTATCATAAGCATCTCTAGGCACTGACGGGGGGAGCATGCTTTAGCGGAAGCAGCAGTACATTACTTTGACCCAGCTCTGCATCATCTGTATAGATTGGGTACTTCAGCAGGGCTTGTTTGTGCTTTTATCCAAAGCTGATTCAATAGGTAAAACTGCCAAAAACCTCCCATTAAAGTGCCTGACCTGTGCAGACTTGGGAAGTCAGGTGCAACTAACACAGTGCCTTTTCTGGGCATGTGCTGGGCTTGGCCCAGGAGCGCGCTGAGTTTAAAGTGCCAGGCATTTTTCCCCTTGTAACTGCAAACAGCTTCTGTTTCCAGAATTGGATTTTGAGGAAGAGCCAAGTCCGTTTTTTTTCTGTCTTTTCAGTGTGTTACATTCACTTGTTCTAAAAAATGTACCAAGGGTTTGTAAGATTCATAATGTGCTATTGCAGAAAAGGTGGAACTGATTTAGTATCTGCTCAAGTATTGGCAGAGGCTTCAGAGACTGTGTTAGTACAATTTGAAAATTATTGAAACCACCTTCTTGTTGCTGCCTCTTCTCAAGCCTAGACAGCGGTCATTGATGGTGGGGACTCTTCTTTAACTGCTTCTTGTATATGAGTTTGTTGTGAACTCCTTCCTTCTCTCCTCTCCTTTTGACAGTAGGGAAAATAGGAAGAGGGTGTTTTTGAAAGAACTTCTGTTTGGACTCTTAAAAATTCATCTTCTGGGAAAGGCCAAGCACAGACAATAGAATATTTCTGTACTAAATAGCTTTGAAATGGTCTTAGTGGGACTGAATCCTATGGCAGTCTTAACATGTGCTGTCATGTGCCTGGTGTGGTATAAACAAAGATTGTTTGTCATCTTTGGCTTTTGAATAGAATAGTACTGTATATACTTTCTAATACTGCTTTCTCTACTGAAATACATACTTTTTATTTTAATGTGTTGCAGAGGGAGCAGATGTACGCTGCACAGGAAATGTTCAAGACTGCAAATAAAGTTACAAGGCCAGAAAAGGCTCTCATACTTGGATTCATGGCAGGATCCAGAGGCATGTATTAAGACTAACATGGCTTTATTTTGAGGTGTAGAGATGTGACTAATGCTGCATTAGTGACAACTGGGCAGCATCTTATTGTGTGGTTTAAGTATAACAATTCAGAGGAGTCTGAAGAGAGCCTTTTGTAAGGGGCTGGAGTTGCCTTGCTGCGTTCTTTGTCAATACTGTCCCTACAGTGGTAGTAGAAGTAATCCTTATGGGATGGCTGTCTCATTGGACTGCCTTGCTGCCCTAACTTTTTATTTTTTTTATTTTTGGCAGTTACAAAATATACCCCTTAGGACAAACACGTTTGAATAAATAAATATCCAAAAAGTAAATCTGGAAAAGAAGACCCACATGGACAAACTGGTCAAGGCTGTTGCCAAGTAAAAAAAATACTTGTAAGTCTTGCATTCAGTCCAGAAACGAGTGAATTCAGGTGTTCTGTAGTCACACAGTACAGAGCCTGCTCGCCCCCGTTCTTCACTATGTTAAACATAGGCACTCTTGTCTCGGATCCTGTGAATCGCTAGGAGAGGGGCCATCTTGCAACGTCAGATCTCAGGTTATATCAAGCGTTTATAGATCAAAGTCTTACACAACTATTTGGGTGTAATGGTCCCTGAACTCACTCCAACATCTCTGGCTTTGATTTTAATACTTAACAGATCTTGTCACCGTAGAATCTAAGCCCTTACAAGTAGAATGCATCACAGCGGTCGAGCCTTGAGGTGACATGGGTATGAACTGCTGTAAATTTGCAGGAGTCTCTTGTATATCTGGCTTGGCACAGATGAGAAGATGTGTTTTTTTTTTTTTACCCAAGGTATTTCCTGAGCTTGAAAGAACAAGAGAATCCTACACTACTTCCAAACTGAGCTTCCAAGACCATTTTTGTAATGTAGAATAATGCACATTTTAAGTAAATATTCTCCGGCGATCACCTGCATTCTTTGAAAGGTTAGGAAACAGACAGTGTAGTATGTGGTCATAGCCTTTAGTCTCACTATCCATACTACCCAGTGGGTGGAAACTGTTGTTCAGCTTTGAGAGGATTTGAAGGAAGCGTATTCCCAAACTGCTGAAGCCTGCTAAGACTTATAGTAAGCTTTGTGTATGGTCTTATAAAACTGATTCAGAGGTTGGTTTTTTTTGTGTAATTTTTATTTATTTATTTATTTGCTTATTTATAATGCTGAACTGACAGGGAGAGGTTTCTTCTAGTACACTTCCAAGACCTTCCTCCAGCTATCTTGCTAAGCCCTGAGTGCGATCTCTTGGGCTTGGTTTCCATTGTTATGTTTCATAAACTTAATGTCTGAGTTTTGTAAACATGTAGGTCCCAGCTTGATTCAGGGTGCTAGTGATACTGTAGTAGTTATTTGGTTTCTGCTGGTGTGGCAAATCCAGAGCTCTTCTTTACCCTTTAATTTGTTTCATAGACCGTATTGAGATTTGTGTTTAACTTTCAGTTTGATTTTTGAATGTTTTTAATTCTTGTTTCCACAGAGAATCCTTGTCAAGAGCAAGGTGACATCATTCAGATCAAACTCAGCGAGCACACAGAAGTGTTACCAAAGGCAGATGGCACTGGTAGCACCACCATGTTAGTCGATACGGTCTTTGAGATGAACTATGCTACTGGCCAGTGGACCAGACTAAAGAAGTACAAACCTATAACTAATGTCTCCTAAGGAATTCAGCAACACCAAACTGCGGACCAAATCGAGCTTAGGATCAGCCAGCTCACCTAGTGTCAGCTATATAAAATGGCATTCATGTGTAGGCTTCTTACCTTCCAGAACAGAAGTTGTGGCTCTTCAAACTAACTGGGCTCAGGTGAATGCAGCGTGAAGATGGTGTCAGACTGACAGATTTTTTGTTGTTGTTGTTGGTTTTTTTTTTTTAGTTATTTTAAAGAGGTGGGGGAAGTTAACATTTTATTCTGTGATTCAAGATGCTGGAAAGAGATCACAGCTGAATGCTTGTTTTTTCAGATTGGGAGCAGTTTACTTCCAGGCACCTGGGGAAAGAACTGCTGCAGAATTTACTTGCAGTTTACCTTTACACAAGGGCACAGATTTTACTGCAGAAATATTTACTTGGGTTCCATTTAAAAAGTGGATAGTTAAAACTGCAGTTGTCTTCAGTTATTCCTATAACTCAGTTGCAGTAAGTCTAACTTGCAATGGTAGATATTCAGTGTCCAATGGCTCTTGATACGTTTTGGCTTATTTTTTGCCAGGGTCATAGAGTGGGTTTGAGAGAGATTTTTCTTGTTAACCTTGCTATATTGTCAATGTTAATGCCCAGCATGAGTTAATCCATGTTTGGCATAAATCAGCAGAGATCAAGAAAAATTGAATATCAGCTTCTGTTAAGGAAAAATGACCATTTCCTTTCATGTCAAATTTAAGATTGCCAAAAAAAACCCCAACTTGTGGGCTGTCTGGGGGTGTTTGGTGTCTGCTGCCAGGTGAAGCTCCAGCAGAAGTTTAACATATGGCTTTTGTACAGCAGGCCCTTCAGACAGCATCCCAGTCCTGGAGAGTGCCCCTAGGGACCAGTTTAATGTTACTACAGATTTTAAAGAACTGATCCTTCCAGCAGCAAAGCGAGCAACTGTGAATGTAGAAGGCTGAGAAGATTCTCATTTCTTTTAGTGCACGTGTGACTAAGCAGTCGCTGGGCACTTGATGACTTGAGTCCTATCTAAACATGCTTTTCCTACCAATATAACTGTGTTAAGTGGTTTTTTTTTTCCACCAATACAGTTATAAACTGCCACTCCTTGGGTGGCCAGTTACACTCTCATAAAGATACCTTTTACTGCTATAGCTCTATTGCCTTCATGTACAGGAATACATAATTTCAGTATAAGTGTAGTTACACTAATACAAGTATGTCAACCCACAGAGGTTATAGCTCTGCTGTTTTACACAAATAGTTCAATTTTATTTGCATCGAAAGAACTTTAGGGTTTAGCCCTTACTAGAGACTTGCAAAAAGTTCAGTTTCTGCCAGTGCACGTTTGGGGTTGCACTTAAGAGTATGACGCTCAGGAGGAAGAAGTGCAAAGGTAAATCATGAAGCATCTGTGTGGGACTGAGCAGGAGGGGCCTGTGCTATCTCCAGGCTGGCATAAAAGTAAAACATTAGTCTGATTCTCAAGACAAAACCACGCAACCTTTTCCTAAGAGGAAAGCAAACGGCATCCCCAAAATGATAGCTCTGCATGCTAACAAGGCTTTTCGCCATTTCAGGCTTTTTTTTATAGTGGACGTTTTTATTTTCAAATTCTCAAATGCAGGGGAGAGTGTTTAATATGTGTGCTTTTATTTACAACATATGTGACCAAAATTTTTGTGCTCTTAATTTTGTTTGAGCAGATTTTTCAGAACGTCTCGCTTTATGTTCTGACAGGGAAGCTGAGTTCTGGTGAGAAAGGTATGGAGCTCGTTGCCATTAAGGAGTCGGTACTTGTATCTGCACAAGAACTGTGCAGTGCAGCCCTACCTAATTGCCCCATTTCAGCAGAGATGTAGATTGCTGCTTTTTTCCCAAATCGTTACAAGTCAGTCAACAGATAATAGAAGCAAGCTACAATGATCATGGTGGGTTTTAGTTACTAGACTGAGTTCTCTATAGGATGCAGTTGCACGGTAGCTCTAAGTTCTTTGACTTGATACCATTACACACAAAGGGCTAACGTCCGAATATGAAAGAAGCGTTCATCTTTTTAAAATGCTGTAAGAAAGAACTGATATTCCCTTTTGCATTTGCTGTCAGATTTTAATGCGCCATTTTTGTAATAAGTTTTCTATAAAATAAGCCAGTTGGACCTTTCAGTCTTCTGCTGCTGCTTTGATAAGTAGGTTTTGGACTTAAGGTACAAGATTTTTAGTGGACTGCACATCTTGTGGGATGTCCTCATCCTGAATTGTTGGTTCAAAATTCAGTCCAGTGTGGCAGCATTTAGTAGTGTGCCATCAGATAGCTCCTATCTGATATGTGAAATGAGTGGGAGGGCTCAGGCAATAGCTAATGGATAGATGCTTCCCCCCAGTCTCAGCTGTCAGCACGGAGGTGCTCCCCTCCCTCCTCTTGAAGTGCTTTTGGAATCGGAGAATAAAATAAAGAACAGGGAAAGTGTCCACTGGTTGCCCCTTCGCAGTGTGGATGGACACGCTTCAGTCTCCACGCCTCTTTGTCACAAACTAGTCCTCTGCAATATAAAACTTCTTTTTGACTGCAGTTTAACTTTATCTGGACTGCTATTGCTAGAATCAAGACGAGAACACTCCTACAGCAATTAGCTTTTTAAAAAAAAAAAAAAAAAAAAAAAGGCAAAAGCAGACTTCTCTTGGCTGAGTCTGGCGCTGAGCACCAGAATGTTTCAACTTGCTCTGTGTATCGTGAGGTATTTTAAATTAACTTTCTGAGGAAAGAGTTTCCATTTCAGTGCTTTAGGATAATTACACTGGTAAAAAACCTAACTATAGGTAAACCCATGGCTCATAAATTGAAAGTTCTGAGCCAGCAGTTAAGTCTGAGTAGGGATCGTGCCAGGCGGTTCAGGAGAGCGCAAAGCAAACACTTGAATTCCAGTATGTTATTTAGGGCTTGAATAGGTAGTAGGATACAAAACAAACTTGACCCCTTGAGCTTGATATTTTTTGTCTTAAGTATTCAGTCATTTAAGATGCTTGCTGGATTCTGTACATGAGATTCAAAGGTGAATTGCAAAGTTAAATGAAAATAGTTAACTCCAGAGTGATGCACCAGTGGCCTGGTGACATGGTGCAGAAGGCATGCATATGGTTCAGAGCTAACCTTTTTTCTCTGTTGCCTCCTTTTCTTTTCACTTCGCACAAGAACAGCATTGTAGCAAACAGCCCAGACTGTGTGCGCACAGGGGGAAAGAGCATCCCAGCAAATTCCATCTTGCAGAGAGCAAAGGGAAACCTGAGGAAAAAGTTGTGAAAGCCCTTCCCAGCTTTGCTATGGAGGAGCCAATAAGTTCATAAATCTGGGAGTAACCTGAAGAATTGGCTTTACCTAGGAATTGTGAAGTACAGAAGAGTGCGACTTCCCAGCCCCCACCTTCCATCTCTTGCTCTCCATAAGGAAGAAAGACTTGCTGCCTTACAGGCTTCTTTCTAGTTGCTGGTCCCACCCACATCAGAGCACCGAGTCTCCTTTGGGCTCCAGGTTAGCCTCTTTCCTTGCAAGCAGGTGGGACCAGCAGTGGTGAGAAGATGGAATTGAGTGGATGAGGCCTTGTAGGGCTCCCTGGTCAGGAGTTGTGGTTAAAGTCCCACCACCCCCTTAGCCAAAAACATTTTTTCCCTATGATCATAGACTCTGGTAATTCCCATGCAGTCATCCAAGACTGGCTTTGTTAGGGTGACTAGCATGGTAGCATAAGGCTAGTGCCCTAAGGATTAACTTGATTTTTATTTGTGGCTTTACCATTAAATAAGATGCTAGACATGACTGGGGGAAATCAGCTTTTGAGTAGTTAGTACTAAAAAATACCCCATGAGAAACTGCTAATTTCTCCCACTGAAGCATGTCCAAGTGCGTTAAACCACTGACTGACCTAGCCGACAAACTTGATACTTTGACATTGTGTAGCTTGAGGTTGGATTGCATTTTCATAGCAAGATCGGACTGGGAAAAAAAAACTGAAAAAAATGTTAAGCCAGAGCCCACTGGGAATCTGGTGCCTTTAACAAGAAATGTCATTTGTAAAATGTTACATCTATAGCATAGCCTGTATGTTTTCTATTAATTGTTTTTGTACAGTTGTAAATTCAAGATCTTCAGTCTCCGGGTACGTATTTTCAGTGTAATACAATATGTATAATAAAAGTTTAGATTTTCTAAAGAAACTCCAAGGCCTGTTTTTTACAATCCCCCAGTGTCGCATATTGTGCCAATGGTTGATCTAGCAGTGTAAAGTGATAACCTGCTTGTATCAGAATATGCGCATTTATAGCCCAGCTTCAAAACAGACTCAGTAGTGGATTGTTTTATAGTGCTTATAATCTTGTTTTTGAAGGGTGCTTGAGCTCTGATTTTTTGCTAGCTTTCACAGCAGTGAAGTATTTATCATTTGCATGACTAATTGCACAGTAATATCTATTCCGAAGTCTTGCAATCAAGTATAGAAAAGTTTTTCAATTAAAAGTGTTTAGGTTTTAAATGCTGGAGAGATTTGTCTTGAACTGGACTTCAACAGATAAAATTAGCCATCCAAATACAGGATCACTCGGTTCCTGTACACGTGCAGGGAACCTGCTCCAACATGCTGGAAATCCAGCGCGTCAGAGCAGATGGATTAATCAAGTCTGCTGGAGCACGGAAGTAAATGGACTCCAGCAGCCTCTGGCATCATGTGTATCAGCATCCCCGCACCAAGAAATAGCGGTGAGGTGCTTGAATTAAAGCCTGTTCAATGAGCTTTAGTTTAAAGTGCCCCACTGCCATTTTTCAGGGCAGGGGACGCTAACACATGATGCTTGGACACTTTTAATTAAAAAAACGCTCACTAATTAAAGCACCCCCCTGTGCTTCCCAAAGCATGTGTAAAAATACCCACTGAATCCATGGTCCAACTACCACTATGCTGCTTATTTGTTTCTCAATTTTGTGTGGTAACAGTGTCGTTTCTTGTGTAAAAGAGAATGTATGTGTGGGGCTGTCAAAAATGCTGTGATTACAGTTGCTTCTGAGAGGTTTTTTTTCCTCCAGCAGCAGAACCACGTTAAAAAGCCTTCCAGTCTTTCAAAATGAAATTTAAGTATGTAACCACTCTACATTTTATCTAGTTCAGTGGAAAGCAGCTGAAGAAATTCTTAGATCAGAAAAGAACTGGTCACCCCTGCCCTTGTCCTTCAAATAAGCAAGAAGGACGCTAAGGTGCACGGTTGGTGGCCCAGCAGTTGCAAGCAGAAGTGCTCACAGTGCACCCTTGTCGCATCCCAACAAATCTGAGTTCTGCCAAAGACTTTGTAGCAAGGACACGAGAAAGGAGAAGTGCTGATGTTCTTTAAGGACAGCACGTGTCAGGTTCATTGTTTAGCAATAAGGCAGGACAGGTGGCACCTTGTGCTAAAAACAGACAACTGGTTTGACGTGGCCTGGGATATGCCTTAAAGGTGTGGCCTAGCTGTTTATGCATTAGGCTTAAATGGCAATTAAATCAATTGGTCACAATTGTTGTGAGGTGAAGTATTAATCTGAATAATTCACAGGTAGTTAATGTGGGACACTGAGTTTGGTTGTTTCTTGTGCTGGGTCAAATCCAGACCTTAGACACTCTGATGCAAATCAAAACTGGTATATTTTAGCTCTTTGACTCTCTGAACCATTTAGTCTCTTACACTTTCATAGGAGATTGCCAAATGAACTAATCAATTCCTAGCATCCAAAGTAGACTGTAGGCTGTCCCTTTATGAAAGCATACGTCTCTCTGAACCAGTTAGTCTCTAAGGTGCCCCCTATCCTGCCTTCTCCCTGAACACTACCTCTTTGTTTTTAAAGTAGTGTAGCCAAGAAGGTTGCAAATGGTAAGTGTACTTGCTCCTACTTAGGTTCTTTCTTGTTGAGAGTTAAGGTCCCTGGTATTCATGGGTGAGATGCCAATATTAAAGCTACCATTTTAGTTATGGTGGGGTTTTTTTGTTTTTTTTAATTAAGTTTCCTGGGAAAGGTGCACAAGGAAAGATGCTTTACAACAGTGGTTTTCAACCTTTCCAGACTTAAGGCACATCTTGTTAGACTTAAGGCACCCCTTGAAAAAACACCTAGTTACTTTTTTTTGTTATTAGGAAGAAATAATACAGCATGTTTTTTCTGTTGCAAAGAACTTGGAAATACCACAGTTGGTCAGAATGTTTTAATACTATGGATTCTGATTTGAAGTCATTGGGTTTATATTGTGAATTGTCTGTGCACCTCACAGTGCTAATATTCTCAGCGTCCCTAGCTAAGAATCACTGCTTTATAGAGAAGTTACCAGTCTACTGGATATAGCTTTCATTACACCAACATACATAGGAGTGTTTAAAAACTAAAAAAAAAAAAAAAAAAAAATTAACAATGTAAATATGTACAACTAAAATTGCTGACTACATAAAGTTTAACTCTTAGTTTAAATAAAGGATGCTTCCCTTTTTTACTATTAAGCACCTTGGCTCTGAAACCTGTACAAGAGCATAGCTGTCATCTGTGTAGGAGCAGAACAATCCAAGTCTGCAGTGCTAACAAGGCGCCCGTAAGTGTCTCGAAGCAGTAACAGCTGCTGTTGGAAAATGGCTTTTGAAGTCACTCCAAGATTCGCCAGGTTTATGCACCTTCACATTGGCAATGGGCACTGATGGAGCCACTGAATTTAGCTTTCATCAGTGCATCTCCTTCACGGGAATTGGATCAAACAACTTGTGGAGGCAAGGTCAAGACTTCTGGCCTTATTAGGATCTGGCAGTTGGCAAGCCCTGGAAGAAGTGCAGGAAACTGGCAAATGGCACAAGGTGCCCCAGACGGGCTTCAGTGGCTGGAGTGTCAACTTGCCCAGGTTAGTCAAACTGTTTGCCGCTTTGTGCTGATTTTCTGTGGTCTGTGATGTTCTTAGAGTAAACGCTTCTGTTATGGAAAAAGTCAATATTTAAGGGTACGATGTGTGCCTGGGGATTCCCATGGGGTGGGTTTCTGTAAGCATGGGAAGTAGGGGGTTCCCTGCTTGCAGAGAGATGCCCCAGGAAACCTCTAGGGCATACCTCTAGGCAGGGAAAGCTGCTATGAAGTGACAGGAATGATTACCATCTTTTGTCACAGCTACAAATTAGGGCATTTGTGATGCAACAAAGGGTATAGACGTTTGTTTGCTTTGTCTTTGTGCTGCCATGAAAATGGTAATGGAGGCACAAAGGCTACTTCTGTTTGCACCTGAACTGTCTGCAAGCAGAGCCCCTGGCCTCAGCAGTTGGACTGACTTGGAATATGCTGTCCTTCGCCTTCCCTTCCTCCCCCAACCCCCCCTCCCCCCCACATACTGTATTTTACTCTAATTTAAGACTACCTGACCAATAATTAGACTCTATACATGGAAAAATTATAATTTCCATGTATAGAATGTGACCATGGGGCAGGGGGGGCATCTTAAATACATCCTCCCACACTGCAGCTGGGGAAGCATAGTAGGGAGTGGGGAAGAGCCAAGTGACCTGCCCCCTACCTCTTCCCCCTGCAGTCCCTGATGCTTGTCCCCTCTGGCACCTGCCTCTTGTGCCACCTACTCCTGCACCACTCCTTCCCTCTGTCTGCTACTGCTGCTTACCCTCCATTGAGGCTTTGGCCCAGGGTGCAGAGCATGTGCTGGTTCTGCCCCTCCCTAGCTCAGCAGAAGCGGTTATGGGGGCGTGTGGTAGTGGCAGCAGCTCCACAATTGGGTCAGGGCTCGGCCTGGAGCTGCTGCTGCTGCCATCAGGTCAGGTAAGGTTGGACCCCGGCCTGAAGGCAAGCCGTGGTGGTGGGAGAGGTGGGGCAACAGCTGCAGCTCTGACCAGAGCCTGGGCTGAGGCTGGAGCTGCTGTGGCCGTGACCAGACTGGGGACAGCAGTGGGCACCAGCTGCACCTCTGACCCAGATTGGGAGCCAGAGCTATAGCGCTACTTGCCCTTTGTGGCTGCCTTGCGCTCAAATCCAAGATGCCAGAGTAAATACGGTAATCCTCAAGGGGCTGGCATGCAGGGAGCTTCAAACCTTGTGACCCACCTGCAAGGTGGTATTTAGTGACTTTTCTCCTTTGCTGGAGGTGTTGATGAAGCCGGGCCTCGCGGTTGGGGTAGGCAATAAATGAAGTATTTCAAGTTCGTTAATGTTGCATTTGCTCAACTGTATGAAGGAAAAACATTGGCCGTTATGCAAGACGCGCCCAACATAGTCGAAAGCAATGCTCGGACGCTACTCCCCATGGGCCTGCCGTACGCAGCCGTTAACGGGAGCAGTAACTTTCGTCTAAAGGAACTCGATAGTTCTGCGCTGTTCCCACCACTGCCTAACGTGCTGTTTAGTGACTAAACCAGTCCTTACCAAATCTAGTGGTGACTGCAGTGATGGTTTTGGTCTGATGCATACCTGTCTCCTGTCTAGCTTCGTTGGAGTTAGTCTGATTCCTAAATTCAATATGCAAATCTTTACAAAAACAAAAAAAACGGAGCTGAAGATATGTGTGTTCAGTTTTAAAGCTAGTTCTGTGGCTGCCTTGACTGTCGTTGGTTGGTTTGTTTTTAATATCCTCCTTTGTCTTGGTTTTGTTCTGTTTTATGCACTGCAGCATGATGGGATACTTTGAAAAAATAAATATACCCCTGCTTAAGAAACCCATCTCAAATAACTGTAGTGGCCCTGACTGGACACAGCAGCATGGCCCTGTCTGAGGCTGTAGTGCCCCCGTGTGGTTACTTTGTCAGTACCTTTGATACTTTCCTAGGAACAAATCACATTTCTAAATCTTCTGGCTCATTGATGTGGTTGCCTAGAACAGATCCAGCAGCACAACTTTCCCATGCTGTGCCTGGTCGCAGCACCAGAAATGCTGCTGTCCTAGTGTGCCAGAATTGGGATCCTGATTTCCAGGTAACTGTACCTAGTTGACATCACTGTAAGCACAAATGAGAGGGTAGTTTTACTTGCCCTTTATTTTGGGAGCTTTTGTGTTGCCTTTGCAGCCTTTTTTCACAGTGAGAAGCTTTCTGTTTAATAATTATCGTTAACCACCTGACTCCAAGAGCTGGGGCGTCAAAAAGAGCAGCAAACTTACAAACCGTGGTTATTCCTGTCACCAGTGGCCTGCTTCTCTGTCTGAGTATTTCCAATATGCTCACTGTTTCAGAAACACCTTGGGGTGCTAGTGACAGTGGTAATAGCTTTTACGTTGGGGCTAGGGACAGACATTCAAAACGCCTGAGCCTGAATTGATTCACTCTTTGTAGGTTAGTCTAAGCTGCACAGCTTAAACTGATTAATAACTGCACAGACATTCTCTGTTAAATCAGGAAATGCAGCCACATGCCCACTAACTCAAGCCAGAAGCCAGGAGGTGCTAGAGCACACCTGCCAGCCACTGCCAAAGGGGAGGGAAAAGAGATGCCCTCCAAGGCTCTCACCCCTCCCTGCTGGAGCGGAGGCGGTATGGCCGGGTACCAGCTGGGGCTAGCACACCACACAGGATGCCAGCCACCAACCTGGGGGGGAGAGGGGGGGCAGCTGCTGCCAGGCAGACTGAAGGGTGGGCAGTCCTTTCTCTGAAGCAAGCATGTATTGAACACAGCAATTTGCAAAGCATGCAATGGGGAACTACCAAAAATCTCTGCTTAAGCTAAGATATATACAGCCCAGCAAAACGCAGCACACACCACTTAGACTAACTTAAAATGTAAACCAGGACGACAAGAAAAAGCCTTGCATGAGTCTGAGGGCAGAGCATCTCCTTACAGCCAGGCATTCAGGAAGGCTTTGTTTAGGTATTCCCACCTCTTACAGGCTTGAATGTCTTGAGGTCACAAACCAGGTGAATTCTCATGCTGCAGTTGTTTGCATTACCACAGCACCTGGCAGCCCCACTTACGATTGCGGGCCCAGGCCCTGTATGAACGCAAAGTGAGAGGTGGTTTCTGCCCTTAAATGGACAGGGCAGAGACCGTGGGAGCGAAGGGATCAGAGGGGATGCTCCTGTTAATGGGGAGTGCTAGAAGGTTCTTGGACTCGGAGGCCCCAGGTCCGGCTGTAATCATTAAACATGTTTTGAATAAGAAAATACCTAATGCTAGCAGTCGGGGGCAAACCGACCCCTAGCTGGGAGGGCTGAAAAAGGAAAACCAGGTCCAGGTTGTGGCTCATCGGTAATAGTTTGCAACACGCAGCATGTGGTGGTGATCCAACACCTCTCGCTCCTCAGGATCACGGTCAGCCTTGCGTTTCATCCCCCAGAGTCATGTGACAAGGTTTTCAAGCATTTTCAAAAGCTTTAAAAGTTTACAAGAAAATTTTAACCCTTAACCAACATGGATATAGGCCAGGTCAGTGACTTTGGCCAAGGTAGCAGCACAAGGCTTGTGTAGGGTAGCCATCATGGAGGAGATGACCATTCAAGAGAAAAATAGAGGGCGTGAAGGCGTCCGGTTTCATATTCCTAGCGGACAGAGGACAACTGGACTGTCCTCTCTGATAGACACCCTGGCTTTCTGGTATACTTTAATCCAAATGGCTGCCAACGACCACCTCAGTCAAGAAGGCTGAAGCCAGGCAAGGCAGTTGCCATTTTCCGAACAGCCTGGCTATATGCTGACCGGAGCAACACAAGCCCAACACTTCCAATGTGTATTTTAAGTTTGGTTCACTCACCAAACAACCTCTGGCATCTCCTCGGAGAATAAGAACAGGGGTTTGGGGGGGGGGGTTGTCTCTCCTTTCATTCATGTGATCTCATTCCTGGTAGTAGGTGTCCAGGGATTTAAGACATGCTGCCTCAACACCACGCAAGAAAGGAAGGAAAAACGCAAAACAAGCCAGTCTGAGAGTTGAGAACTGGTTGGACATCTCGTGTGCACAAGCATCGATGCTGAGGGAGGTCCCGTTGCTGAATTCTTGTGCACTGTCATGGATGGGAGACTCGAGCTCAAGGTGCTACTAGATGTGGTACTGAGGAAGCCTTTCCAATGCAGTATTTTCAGGGCAGATGCCTGTTGTATCAGCTCGGAGGTAATTGCAAGTTTCTTGCTCCACTCCTTCAGTGTACAAAAAACTGCCCTGTGCAAACGTGGTGGAAGATGTACACTAACGCTCTCCCCCCACAGCAATGCTGTCTAAGTTAACTGCTGCTTATTTAACATAATTGTGGTTCACTGCAGGGGCAAGCCGGTCAGGCTGTGTACTCTCCCTGGCCACCAACTAGCAGAGAAGTAATGAAGTTTGGTAATGCTATGTATACTGTGAGCAGACTCTCCCTATGCCCGGAGAAGTATGCTTGTGCCAAAAAGCTTGTAAAGAACAATAATTCCAACGATTCAGTTGGTCTAATAAAAGATATCACACTTACCCAAATAACCTTGTCTACGTATATGGTGATGCTCCTGTTAGAGCAGAGTCAAAACCTGGGGAATCAGAACTGCCTCAGATGAGTTGTCTGTTTGCAGCCCTAGAACTCCACAGGACTTTCCTAAAAGGTCACTAAATTCGTAACAAGAAACACCTTCCACTCCTCTTTTGAGAACAGATAAAATTAAATGAATCGTGTACGTAAAACTAGGAAACTTCTGGGGCACCCACTCAATTCTGGTGCCTTTTGAGAGATTATTTGGGCTCACGACACACAAAGAAAGGGGACCCGAACAGGGTGAGTAGATTCAGGGGTGACGTTTAGGGGGTGCACATGCACCCCCTGCACCTGGTGGTGCACCTCCTGCAAAAAGTCGCCACTGACAGTCGGTGGCACCTGCGGGCAGTTGCCGCTTGCCACCAGCATGTACGGGTGGTCCATGATTGCCCCTGGCCGATGGCGCCTGTGGGCAGTCGCTGACCTCTGGTTGGTACTTGCCATCCCCTGCCCCTGCCAACTTCTGCAGGGGCTTCCTGCTCACGGCCTCCGTGCTCCTACTGCTGCCAGCACAGCTGTGCCCCCCGCCCCCCAGCTGTCAGGGGCATGTGCTGTTCTGCATGTGTAGGTTTCTGGTGGGCGGGTCTTTTCTGTGATGGACAGAGGGGTATGGCAAGTAGTGACTGGACTTAAGGGCAGAGGTCCAACAGAGAGCTCACGGTATGTGAAATTCAGTGCACGATTCAGATTCACCTTCAGTAAAACCTGGGGCTTAGAGCATTTGTGTGTTGCTTTGAAAGCAGAAATAAAAAAAACAGAGATAACAGGAGACCAAACCAACCCATTAAATATTTCCTTTTGTTTCTTGTTTCCAGACAGAACAAACAGGGCGTGTGGTACTGTCAACCCCACTGTGTCAAAATTCATGAGATAAGCGCTTAAAAATCAAGAGACTTGGAACGTAAATCATGAGATGCTGTTTTTGAAGGGTGCGTTGGGGGGGAAGGGGAGGGGGCTGTGGGT
>NW_017728948.1:14343079-14345150 GCF_001723895.1 Crocodylus porosus | reverse complement strand
GGGGGTTTAGAGCCTGGGGAGAAGAGGTCCCTACATACCCTGGCAGGATTTGGGGTACTATGGGTCAGGGCTGGGGGAGCTGTGGCTTGGGAGCACATACATACACACATGCACGCACGCACATCTATAAGCAGACAGATAGGCAGCCACCCATGGCTCTGTTGCATGGCTCACCCTGGCCCCAGGCCCCATTCATCCCAGCCCCCGCCTCACTCCCTCCCTCACCATGGGGGCCTTGATCTATACCACCCACCCCTTCTTTCTCCCCTTGCACTGTCCTCTCTATGGAGTTACCTGCTCGGTGCTCTCTACACGCATCAGAAGAAAAAATCCCAAGATTTGATATATCAGGAGATCATGAGCCTTGTGATTTTTTTTTTTTTTTTTTTAACAGGAGTTGGCATTACTGGGAGTAGAAAAACAGATTTGGGCAATGGTTCTCAACCTTTCTGGACTCAAGGCACCCCTCGCTGGAATTGACTTCTGTGAATTGAGTGTCACCCAATTCCAAAACTAATGTATATACTAAAGTACTTTCCTCTTTGCAGAGGAGCTGGGCAGTAGGGATGGGGAATCATTCACCCAGGGACAAGCCTGGACCTGCACTTATCCGCTTATCTTCTCATACCTTGTTTATGCAGATAAACCTCAAGGCACCTTTCAAAGAATCTGGCATCAGCCCAGCGTACCCTGGTTGAGAACCACTGAATTAGGGCTTACTTAGAGAAGATGATTTCAAGTCAGCACCTGCATCTCAGTGCTGCTCAGCATCCCATATCCTGGTGAGCAAAGGGGGCAGGGGCAGCTCTGATTTTTCTATGATAAAAAATCAAATGCAAATGCCAAAGTGTATACATATTTAGAACTTATTTAATATGATAATAGAGGCACTGGTAGGCTTCCAAATTGCTTTAAAATGGTACCTATATCAATGAAACATTGCCCAACTTATCTCTCTCTATATATACTGGCATTTCATTTTAATCATGGAAGAACATAGATTTTCAGTATTTTAATGAGAGAGTTTGGGGTTTTTTGTCAGAGAATTTGCAATTTTAAACAGGGAACACCAGGATCTCTGCTGGTGAGGCAAGTGGTGAGACCCAGGCAGAGGAGCTTGCCCAGGGCCAGCACCAGGGACCCAGCTGGAGGGCAGAGGTGGCTGACCTGGCCATCTGGGGCAAAGAGGACATGCTTCAACAGATGCATATCAAAGCATATCTTCTGGGTGACAGCTGCCCAGGTGGCAGAGTAGGTGCATCAGAAAACATGCCAGCAGTGCTGCAAAAAGGCCAACTGTGCACGCATGGCCCATTAGCAGCTAGGATGGAGGTGCAGGCATCTCTGCTTCAGTGCCTGTACAACTTGCCCCACACCAAAGTACACGTTCAGGCGCGTGTGTTGAGGCACAAATCTCTGGCACAAATTTGTGCTGCTGCTATTTGAGCTGCTGCAAGTGCACGTGCCTGCATGTGTGGTCATGCTCTAGGGTACTGAATGAATTAGCTGAAGTAATTTTAGAGCCATTGGCTGTCCTCTATGAAAATGTGTGGCAGTCATGTAAGATCCTGGATGATTGGATAAAGGCAAATTTAGTGCCCATCTTTAAGAAAAAGAAGGAAGATCCAGGAAATTACAGATTAGTACATCTGACAGATAGCTGGATAGTACACACATCCACAGGAGGCCTCAAATGCCTCTACACAAACGCTTGTAGTATGGGTAACAAGCAGGAGGAACTCACCCTCCTGCTGGCTGACGCCAGCCCGGACATAGTGGGGATTATGAAACGTGGTGGGACATGAATGTCAAGGGCTATAGGCTGTACAGGAGGGACAGGATAGGAAAGAGAGGTGGGGGTGTAGCACTCTATATTAAGGAGGAGTACACATCCTCGTTAATTAGCAAAGAGTCAGGGGAGGGGCACTCTGAAGTGCTCTGGGTTAGAGTACAAGGCAGTCGAGGGGAAAGAGACTTAACAGTGGGAGTCTACTACAGACCTCCCAACCAGGGAGAAGAGCTTGACCAGGAATTCTTGGGTCAGCTCACAGAGGTAGTGAAGGCTAAGGAT
>NW_017728948.1:14335748-14343068 GCF_001723895.1 Crocodylus porosus | reverse complement strand
TTGACCACAGTACTCTTTCCTGCCATGGCAGGGGGTTGGACTTGATGATCTGCTCAGGTCCCTTCCGACCCTAGAAACTATGAAACTATAATAGAGCAGGTTGTCAAGGAATCAATTTTGAAACATCTAGAGGAGAAAAAGGTGATCAGGATGCCAGCAAGGATTAACCAAGAGCAGGCCATACCTGACCAACCTAATTTCCTTCTATTATGAGGTGACAGGCTCCATGTATGGGGGGAGAACAGTGGATGAAATGTACCTTGACTTTAGTAAGGTTTTTAGCACCATCTCCTACAACAGTCTCATTAATAAGCTAAGGAAATACAGATTAGATGAAAGTACTGGAAGGTGAATATATAACTAGTTGGATTATTGTACTCGGTGAGTAGTGCTCAATGTGTAATTGGGAGGAGGTATCAAAAGGGGTTCCCCATGGGCCTGTCCTAGGTCTGGTATTATTTAACATCTTCATTAATGATTTGGATGATGGGACTGAGTTCATACTTAACAAATTTGTGGATGACATCAAGTTGGGTGGAGTTGCAGACACTCTGCAGGGTAGGGCTAGGATCAAGAATGACCAAGATAGGCTGGAAAAATGATCTGCGCTCAGCCAGGCGAAATTCAACAAGAACAAGTGCTAAGTCCTGCACTTGGGACAGAACAATTGCATGCACAAACTGACTGCAGTCCTGCTGAGACAGACCGGGGAGTAACAGGAGACAAGCTTAATATAAGCCAACAGTGTGCTCTTATTCCAAAAAAAGCTGACGGTATCCTGGGCTGTATTAACTGGAGTGTCACTTGGAAATGCAGGAAGTGATTCTTCCGCTCTGTTCAGCAAGTGGGGTGGGGAGGGGAGAACAGGGGACTGTGGGATACGAGTCCGCTCTCCCTGTATACATGCAATAATAGCTCTCTTCTAAAGAAGTACTGTTCTGGAGTGCTTCAGCTGCTTTTGGAACATTTCAAAGGGCATGCACGCTTGTACAGCTGATCCTTCGAAACATTTCAGCTGTTGCTCCAGTCCACACTGAAGGAAAGAGTGCTCAAGTACTAGATTTACCACTAAATGACTGGCAATTTGTGATACCTGGAAAGAACAAAATGAAAAAAATGCACGTGCTAAATTGCTCCTGATCTCTCTCAGTTAATTAACACATCAGAGATGGGTGCTTTTCAGTGCCTAGCATTAGAAGCTGCAAGTGCATGGGAAATCTAAGAAGGATTAACTTTGCATTCAATAAACAAGTAAGAAAAAAATACTTAAACTACCAGAAGTGAAGGAAAAACAAGAATGAAAAGCCACAGACCTTAGAAACACAACTGCAAGTGGGGAAATTATTTTGCAGATCCTGCATCCAAATAAAAAAAAAAAAAAAAGCAACAGTGGTGGCAAGCAGTCTAGTAACAAAATCTCTCCTTGCATCAACCACTGTATGGTTGTCAGTCACTAATCAACCCTGGCAATTTTTGTCATGCTAGTAAATTTGTTTAGGTTAGTCCCTGACATAATTAAGGGTACTCTTAGTTACAACATAATTGGCTGCAGTTTAAAAAAAAGAAAAGGAAAGAGGGACTCTGTGGGTTGTTGTGTGTTTTTTTTTTTTTAAATGAAGCAATGGTTGCTGAAGTTAAGATCTGGGGTCTGGACAGCAGCCAGCTGCTGAGCCTTTCTGTACCCTGCGTGTGGCATCCAGCAGCTGCTCCTTTTGCCTTCAGCTTTCAGAGCTCAGTGCTCTTGCCAGCGCTTCAGTCCAGAACAGGAAGATCATCAGGCTCAAGAGAAACCTTTTTTACATTATATTTATTTTGGGCTTGCACTTTCGAAAGACAAGAGACTTGTGAAACAAGCCCGCCTCTGCCTGCGAGTAATCCCTGCTGGGTCTATTGTGGAGGTTTGATGCGACTCAGCCACATGACCAGTCAGGTGATGATATTGGGAACAAAGACTAAAGAGGATAAACTCTTAGATCCAGGAGATTAGTGGCTGATCCTGCTTGGTGAGGCGCTTTATGGTACACCCTTGGAAAAATGGGTCCGTGGCCCAGGTCTCTGCTCTGGAGTTTAGGCGCAGCCTGCTTGATAGGTGAGTAACTCCTTTTTTTAAGTGCGACGTTTTGGTTTCCATGATCTAAGAAAGTTTTAGGCAGTTGTAAGCTTCTGCACGAGGATGGGGCTTCTCATATTCATGCAGTTACTGGTTTCTGCTGCACTGTAAAATGCAGAAGGGGAGAGAACAGCCTGCAAGATAAGGAGCCTGGGAGTTTTGTAACGGACTGCACGCGTGTAACAGCACGGAGCCGGGAGAACGTCCCTAAAAAGGTGATGCGGGTGGACGCTCGCTCGCTCTCTCTTTACACTTCAGATATTTATGGATGAAGACATTAACAAGCGGAGCCAAATTCTGAATATTCTGCAACACTTTACTTGCAAATTTGTAACAAAATGGAAATAAGGTTTAGAAAACAGCAGTTGCAGCTCCCAGATGCGCTGACGAAGCAGAGTCGTTCTTCAAAAACAATTTAACAGGCTCTAGCAGGATCTTAAATACTTAACTCTGTTACAACAGACCATACACTACTGGCCAAACTCCATCCTTGGATGCACAGCCCAGTGCATTAAAAACATGAGAATTGTCTCCATGTATCTGAGGACAGAATTTGTCCCTCCAGTTCAGAAACTGCTGATATTTTCACTCTTCTGGATTCCAAGAATTTTATATTCTTGAGAATACGTACGAGGCAGAGCCTGCACATGGATAAACCCTAGAGGCCAACTTAGAGTGCGGAGATAATATTTTTGTTGTAATGTTGTGTGTGGTGTCTGGCCCTGGCTCCATCTCTGTGTGCTTTTGTACCATTGGAATAATACTGAGAAACCAGAAATCCTGAAATGAGCACACTTGCCTTTATAAAATTGTTATTCAGAGGGCTGAACTGCTTAGATAAATTACTTGGTCATCTTAATCTGTCTTCAGCGCGCATGATTAACAGATAATGCATTAACTGGGTGAGAGTCCCTGCTCCTTTTGGAGCTGGCCAAACGTGGAGACAGTTCAGCTCAAGAACAGCTTGCTCATGTTCTTATTCATTAGTAGAACAAGAGACATGTGTGCGTGTACCTGGGGAGGGAGGGAAGGAGGGCATATATTCACCTAAATATACAAATCTAGATTCAATTTGGGTTTTCTTGGACTGAGCCATCAATTTCTCCCACTCAGCAGACCTTGGAGGAGTGTGGAAGAGAGGATTAGAAAAAAAATTCAGCAAACCAATATGACAGCTCTTCTCTTGCAAACTATAGACTAAAGTCTGCTTTCCTTATAGACAGCACGGGTTAAGCCTGTGTGTACGTCAGGAAGCATGTGGCCCTGTAGCGGAGGAGCGTTCAGAAAACTTTCACAATCGACTCAACTGTGTCCAGTCACATTTTGTGCTTAGCACATGAATCGGCGCCTTGGCAGCGGTTGCTGGCAGTTCTCTTTCAACTTAGGTTTGGAAATATATTCCTTCTATTGAGAGAGCAAAATAAATCGCCCCAAGAACTTCAGAGTAGACACAGACTCAAGGTTGCTTAAATGTCACTTGGATGCAGATTTGTTACTAGAGCGAGTAGCAATGTCAGCCTGCTTCTTCAAAGTGTTTCAAGTGGGCCTAATCTCTTCACCCTCTTCCAGACTTATTTTGCCAAAAGCGTTATTCAAACTGTTACTGAATTTTTCATCTACCAAAGTCAGGAAAAGAAAAGTTTCAGGAACTGCTTTGATTAGGTGCAATTATATTTTTATTAAAAAGGTCGCATTTTTCTTTGTTTTTGAAGCCTTCAACAGCAGCAACTTTTTGCCAACGTTTTTTTCAAATGGTCTTTTTGTCTAAAAGAAATGCAACTCCCCTATTCCTGGTCTCCTTCCCTTTTCCCACCAGGGTGGGTAAACCATGTTGCAGGAGCAGTGGCCAGGGACGCAAGTCCCTGAATCAGGTAAGAAACGTCCTTTCTGCACTCTTGCCCTCCATACTCAGCGGCACCTCCCGTTCCCTCCACTGCCACCTTCTCCTAGCCCTCTCTACGTATGCCTCTGGCTGCAGCAAGGGGAGACATGCCTACTACCATCGCTGTCCTAGCTGCTCCTATCCTGCTCCAGCAGAGGCTGTGGGGCGGCTGTGTGGGGAGCTGGGCTTTCCTGGGGAAGTTGGTGGGTGGTTTCTCCTTGCACCTGCTCTTGGGCTGGTGGGGAACCAAGCAGGGATGGGAAACCCACCCACTACTGCTGCTGCTGCTGTCCCTGGTGGAGCCTGGATCCCTGCACAGACCAGCTGGAGCAGGGCAGGAGTAACTTGGGAGCATCTCCCCACTCCAGAGTCAGCTGGGAGCAGAAGTGGTAGGGAGGGGAGGGGAGGGGAGAAGGTGTGTTATTCTCAAAAGACCAAGAACTTATAAAACAATAAAGCTTGTTTATTCAGAGAGCCTTCTTAGCCTACTGATCTGCTGTTCCCTCCTGTAATCCCGGAGGCCAACATAACAATTTATACGTAACACTCTTAAAGGTATCCATGCAAACAGGAGGGAAGGAGATGATGGGAGGTGCTGCTGAGCCTGGGGGAGAAGAGAAGGTATGTGATTCTTACCTGCTTTAGGGACAAAGTCTCTGGCTGCTGCTCCTGCCGCATGGTCTGAAAGGTGGGGGAAGCGGGGGGTGACTGTGCCACCACACCGCTCTGGATCCCCGCACTAGCAGCAATCCACGTGCACAAAAATGGGACCATGGCAGCTCACTGCAAAGTGCTCCCAAGAAAACAAACAGACTTCAGATGGCAAATAAGGAAGACCAAGCAAGGAAGAAGTTTTAATGTCTAGGTCCTTTTGTCTAAATGTGGGGGCCAGAGGGAGCTCTTTTGAGCTGCTGCTGAACCTGTATGTGGTCAGAACCAGCACTGAGAAAATCTGATGGCCCCAACGTCCTTAGACTTGAATATCTGGTACTTAATATGCCACAAAACTATTATGGCCCACCTAGTGCACAGTGGGTGCTACAACAACAGAGCATACAGACAGCAAAGCATCACAAGTCAAACCTACAAGAGCTGACGTCACTGACTCTCAACTGGGTGCTACAAGGCATGAGGAGATGAGCACACTTAGGCTTTTCTCCCTGCTTGGCTGCTCCCCACCCTGCTGCAAGGAAGCCAGCACACACTTGTCCCAGGCAGTTACTCCTTTCCTCACCCCACTGCTGTGAGGAGGTAAGCACGTTAATAAATAAATTAGTTGTAGAAGTGGGGTGCTCAAGTCACAAAAGTTATGAAGGAGTGGCCTTGAAGCTAAAAAGGTTGAGAACCAGTGGCTCACACTTTGAGTAGGCATGGCAAACAGCAATCCATAGTAAGCATGTCTGGAAGACAATCAAGGTATCAGGTACTTCTCTGCTCATTTCATATATTTTGTGTACTGCCCAATTAAATTGCAGAGCAATTAAGAGGTAAGTGTGGCCATGTCTGCAACCTCCATGGTGTGCAGAAGTGGGCTAAACTCAGTTTTCCTGTGATTAAGAGACCACTGTACTTAAAGCCAAACTGTCAATGGACTCATTTGAATTGGTTGCCTGAGTGGGTGGTGGAAATTAAATTAAGTATTTCAGTTATATTTCTTGAATGTCTTGAGGTCACAAACCAGTTGAATTCTCATGCTGCAGTTGTTTGCATTACCACAGCACCTGGCAGCCTCAGTTATGATTGCAGGCCCAGGCCCTGTACGAACGCAAAGTGAGAGGTGGTTTCTGCCCTTAAATGGACAGGACAGAGACAGTGCAAGCGAAGGGATCAGAGGGGTGAAGGGACTTGCAACAGCAGGTCGGTAGCCATAGCATGTTGAGTTAGGTTTGAGGTTTTGGTCCTCTCTCTTCGAAGTGCTCAATGGCTTGGGCACAACATCTCTGAAAGGTCACCTGGATCACCAGCATGAGAATGAAGACCAACAACTTTGCTCCTCATAGAAAGCTCTAAAACAGGGATAACGCTAATTTGTACAGGAATCGCACCTTTGCTAATGGTGGCACTGAGAAGCATAGCAAGCTCATCGAGCACCCAGGGCAGGGGGGTAAAGTCTCACCTGCCTCTGACACCGCTCAGCAGCGGCTGTGGTGGTACCCCATGGCTGAGCTTCTTGGGAGCAGATTCTGGTGCCATGTTCACTCCCCTTCCCTCTCCAAGACCTACCTATTGGAAACAGGGCTGTGCCTGCTCTGCCAAAGGCTCCCTGGTATGGGGGCAGCACCATTCTGCTTGCCCCACTCCCACCCACCCCTCAGAGACACTGGTGGTGCCCAGCTCCTGCGGCAGGGGCAGCTCGGGGTTTCCCATGAGCAGGGGGGGTTCTGGGTGCCCCCTCATAGTCAGTGTCCAGGGCGGGTGCCCCACTCGCCCCGTCCTAGTCGTACTACTAGATGCACCAAAGCTAAGGAATGAATACCTAAAAGGAACAAACACCCTCAGAAACCTAATCATCTGCTATGACTGCAATGCAAACAGCATCTGTATTTCAAAAAGGAAAAAAATGCATACTAAAGCAAAACCACGATTCTTACTGAACTCTCCCTTTGGGCAGATAATGCAGAGAGAACAAACCACATGCGACAACTGTTGTTAATCCTACCCACTACTGAAAAATACCTACGGTGTGAAGAGATTTAGCAGTTAAATCAGTACTGAATAATACTGGTGTAAGCTATATAAGTATGTAAGTTATATATATATGCATACTCCTACGGCAGTAGAAGGGGATCAAAATCATTGCAGCTTTAACCCCGTTTCCCACGTGGAAAATATTAACTGAGTCACTAATAATACTTTCTATTCTGTTTAGGTATGGTTGTTGGACAGACGACCACTGCCCAGATCTCTGTGGCCTCAGCATCGGCATCAGCAAGTGATGGGGGGTTGCCGGCTTCTCCCACAGCAAATGCTGCCCAGGTCTCTACCTTACCAAATCCAGTTGCAACACCTTCAGCCATTTCCAATCCTGTGGCGAAAGCTGGGGAGCCATCAATTACTCCAAGTATAACATCAGTTGAAGATTTTTCTGCCACTGTAAATGTGACAGTGTCCCCTGCCGCAAATGCGACTACCGTTCAGGTTCCTACAGGAGTAATGTCAACTGGGGGTCCATCAACATCTCCATTCGTAAGCAGCACAGAGTCCACAAACTGTAGCGCAGTGAACACAACAGCATGTATGCCTTGCTCACCAGGAACGTTTCCCAACAAGGGTAAGTCCCAGAGGATCCTCTTCCCTGTCCCAGTCTTCTCTCTTTTTTTTTTTTTTT
>NW_017728948.1:14215223-14335689 GCF_001723895.1 Crocodylus porosus | reverse complement strand
CCAGGAACGTTTCCCAACAAGGGTAAGTCCCAGAGGATCCTCTTCCCTGTCCCAGTCTTCTCTCTTTTTTTTTTTTTCTTTTCCTATTACAGGGCAAACATTTGCCATGTGTATTTGGGGGTGGGAGGCAGGGATTGATTTTTCTTGTTGCTGTTTCATGCAAAGAATGGCTGGACTTATTTACCTACTTGTTTCTTCACATTGGAAATCCAGGTTTTATCTGTCCTGTTTTCCCTGGAAAACATCATGGTTAAGCTATATTCCTACCACTCATTCAACTACACACAAAGCAGATGCAACGGCAACTGGGTTAGTTAGCAGATGTGTGACACAGGGGATTTATTTTAATCAACGGAGATATGGACAAAATACAAGAAGTTTAAAACTATTTCTTTAAGCCAACTGTAAGAAAACTCCATTAAGGACTTTGCATTCCTGCCTTTACAGTAAGGGCTGAGAAAACAGCCCTTTGTGGTGTCTTTTTTTATTTTTAAGAATGGTTTTTGTTTTTTCAGCAATGAGACCAGGCATTTCTGATATTAAAAAAAAAAAAAAAAAAAGGTTAAAAAAAATCAACAAGGAAAAATAAATGTCTGCAAACATGCTACTAAAGAGCAAGACAGCCATACGTTTCCTTTTCCTTCTCCCCATTACATGCCACCTTTAGAGCAACAGTCATATTATTAAGTTTTTATTTCTTTTAGGCCTTAAGTGCTGAATTGCAAAGCTCTGAGGACTATGACGCTCAGAAACAAGTGGCAGTTGTTTCCATTAGCCAGATTACTGGGGACATAATCCCCATTCCCACACAGTACTTGTTAGTATCAAAGTATTTAGACCCACAACCAAAGGTCTCCTTCATATGCTATGTAGTCAGATGGTGGAAGTCACAACAGCTGGGGGGAGGCAGGTAAATAAGCATACTAGTTTTGTGGTGTGTTTTTTTTTTTTTTAATGAACTGGATAATTTTAAGACCAATGATATAACTTTTTTCACTCTCTAAATAAGCACTGACACTCAAGATTTATGGTTCAGAGCATGAGTTAATCTCTGCGGCCAAGCAGAATTGGTATTTCTCAGCACTTGAGTATTATTTTGCCCATCCGGGTACGTTTCCCTGTCCTGCATAACCTGCTATGACATAGCAAGCCTTGGTCCCTGCCAGAGACAGGATAAAGACTTGATGGACCAGCAAGCTGTTACAGCAAATTTTACATAATTATTCTGTGTAGATTAAGCTGGTTTTGTAGAATCAGATGGATCGTATTTGTACAGTGCGGGAATGGTAAGTTATCCACGCTCAAAGACGTTTCTGCTTAAGGCAGAATCCTCTGCTCTGAGGTTTTTAGCTTCAGTTCTGTTTCCTGCCAGGCTTAGATTAATCAAAGATCAAAAGCAACCATACACTTTTGCTTCTTTTTTTGGATTAAGGATGAAGAAAAACTTCCTGGCTTCTCAAATTAAAAGCAGGAAAAATAGCCTTGTTAAGCAAAGATTCCACAATTAAGCCAACAGATTTGAGTCCCTTGAGTACTGACTGTCTGCTTAATAATTATTCTTATGCCTGTCTGCACCAATTTAAGTGCTGTGAGATTATTAAAATCTGATATGCAGCATTAATTTTTTCCCTTCAAGATTTGCTTGTTTGAAACTATCATTCCTGGCACTGCCCTGAATTTTTATTTTAATACTTTTATCTTTGGCAACGACTAAAAGTTACAATTCTAATTGTTTAAAGGCTTATTTCACTTTAGAGGCATCGAGCTGTCTCTGCTGTTCAGAAGGCTCCTGTGCAGACCGTGCCGATTGCACATCCTGCCCAGCAGGTCACTACCAGCCTCTAGCTGGACAACAGATCTGTTTGCCTTGCCCGCAGGGATATTACACTAAGTAAGTACCTAGACCATTGTTGGGATTGGGATTGTATTTGTGGAACCAAACTGTATTTTAAAACCATTAGTTAATACATTTTGAAGAATGTAGAACTAATTTTTTCCCCACCGCAGTGAGAGAAGGAAACTGTTGAAGAGGCTTCCCAATAGCAGAAGATACAGTTATATGAACTCAAAAAAACAGTGCAGAAAGGCCCTCGGACTCCAGCTCCTTTTCTGAGATGTCCGTTTTGAATTCTCCATGCATTAGGAGGAAGTAAGGTTTTATGACTGAGGAACGAGATTAGCAACTGCCAAAAGTTTCCTACAGGGTATATTGAGCAATTAATTAAATGTCTTCTGCACCTTTGTATTTTCATCCCATATTTCAGTGCTTCAGGGGGGCAATTATGAAGCTTTATTCATTAATGACTGTGAGATGCTGCAGTGAATCACACCATGAAAATGCCTCCGAATAAATTTCCTCAAAGACGTCCTTAAGTACCATCAGTAAATTTTTCAGTTCAACCTTAAGTACCACCAGCAAAGTTTTGTCATATAAAGTAATTATAATACATCTGTTAACGTGTACCACTGACAGGTTGTCTGCGTACCACTCGTGGCACCTGTACCACAGATTGGCAACCGCTGATCTAACCTGTTAGTAAAACTTCTTAGTCAACCCTGACACAATCCCAAGACCTAGTATCCTAACCTGCCACAGATAAAACGGGGACAAAGACACAATACCCAGCAGTTCCCATTGGGATCCAGTTTAGATATCAAATGCTTGAAGCCTACCTTTAAGTGGGCTGGTTTGAAAATCTTGGCTTAAGCTTTTTGAAGATGGGTCTTTATCGTGTGGTCTCTTCTGCCTTTCTATTAAGCATGTAGCGAACTGTGGGAAACATCTATCATTAGTACTGAGAACTCCATTTCTTAGCAGAGCAATTCAAGCTCAGGGTAGTCTGGTTGTTTTTGCTTCACTGATTGCTGGCTTTCATAGGGATAAGGCAAACAATGTCTTTGAGCTCCAAAGCCTTCTCTCAAGCAATTTGCATCAGGTCTTTCTCCTCATAACAAACATACAAAGCTGAGCTAAACCCTGTTCTTCTCTCTTTTTAGTTTTACACAAAGTACTGCGTGTCTCCCCTGTCAGCCTGGCTCTTATTCCAATGAGTCGGGGGCATCGGCTTGCCGCATGTGTGGAAAAGGTATGCTTTGACTTTCTGACCTCAGCACAAACATGGGGTGTGATATCACAGAACATACAGGCATGGATTACTTAAGAGAAAAGTAGCTGACAACGATCATTTATTTTTCTGTTTTGAAAAATTGAGGCTGCTCGGGCCCTGCATGGCATGCAGATTGGCACAAAAAAGCCCTAGGAGCAACAGGGACTGGACAACACCGTGGCAGCGTCTGAAAATGCCAGTGAAGCAAGGCACATCCTGGCATGGCTGATCCCACTGCGAAGATAACATCTTGTTCAGAGGGGCATAAAGCTTTTGTCAGTGCAATAGGTTAAGGTGCCACCCTGTCCTGCTTGTTGCACAACTTCAGATCAAAACAACTAACTCCCTTTCTCTTTCCTGGGTGGCCAGCACAACTCCACCCCGCAAAGCATCTACTTGTCCAAGCTGACTTGTCTTTTCTGGAGCCTCCCTCTTCAGGTCTTCTTTTGCGGAGGGGAGACCAGGTGTCCAGGCCTTCAGGAGTCCTCAGAAAGACCCTGATCAGAATTAGTCTAGCCCAAGTGCTTTCCCTCACTCCGGACAAAATGCTCACCCTCGTAGCTCTTATACGGGAAGGAAGAAAACTAACTTGTTTTGATACCAGTTAGTTGACTATACCCATTATTGTAGATGATTATACCTATTATTTTCCTTTCCAAACAGCCCTTTCACTGAACACCAAGTCCTCAAACCCTGCCACCATGAACTTTGATGGGTCTGATCCCCCAACACCTTTAGCAAAGAACTTACATTTCCCGACACAGCTTGAAATCAGAGCAATAGCATTGCAGGTGAAGTTAAGGTGACATGGCTGAGCCTTCTAGACATCACATGAATCAAGTAAATGTCTTCATGAGCTTTCCATTTATTTCTATAGGTTTGCTACCAAATCCACAAAAATTGCCCTCAGAAGAACACACACGTTTTACACATTAATGGTTGGATATTAATTTAACACTTACAAAACAGACGCATCTGAGTAACTAGCAATGTTGCCAGAGCTAAGGGCAGATGCCAGGGGACTCACTCTCTTCTCTTTCACAGGGTATTTTAGCTCCCAGCACAACTCAGCATTTTGTAGTCCCTGTCCTCGTGGATCATTCTGCAAGTAAGAACTACATTCGCGACTGTTTGTTTGGGGGTCTGGGAAATGATAGCAAGTTTCTCTTGGTGTCACTAGCTGACTCAGGAAACTAATTCACCTTACCAAAAAAAAATCATCCCTATTTTTTCATCCATGAATAGTGTTATGTGAAGGATCTGATTACATGTGGGAGGAGTGGGGGCAAGGTACTCCTGAAGGTTTTCATACTCCAATCTTCCCTTTACTAAACTGTAGCAAAGACCCATGTCAGACAAGGCACCCAAAGAAGTCAGTGGCTCAGTGATGATGAGCAGGGGTTAGTTAAGGTGCCATGGGCACTAAGATGTACCGTTGACAGCCCAGAGGTTGCAAGTTTGAGGCCACTGCAGAAGTACTTATGGTACAGCCCTGTCAGACTCCAACAAATCTGCAAATTCTGCGAAATACCTGGTCACAAAGACCTGAAAAGGAAGGAAGTGATAATGAGCAAATGTTTATAATTTGTGTGCATTTTGGAGCTGCTTGCCCAATCCCAGAATCTACACTTACCTTCAAACTGCAACATAAGGTTGGCCCAATGTCAGTACACCTAAGCTTAGGCATGGAGGAGGCTTAGCCTGGGGATGCACCCGGGGGTCCCCTTCTACCTAGAGCACAGGCAAACTCATGGCCCGTGGAATCAGAACACACCTGACAGCCGTGCTGGGATTAATTGGTCATTTTATAATTAGGATTGTGGTCACTTAATAAACAAGTTCCAGTGGATGGGGAGTCCTCGTCTGCCACGCTGGACACCTATGTTCAATTCCCAGATACAAATGCAGCCGTGGAGCCACCACACTCAGCCTGGCCTTCGGATTCTGTCTTAGGCGCGTAAAGGCGGGGTAGAAGGTCTGGGCAGCCTCTACTCCTTCCAGAAAAAAAACAACCCAAAAAACAAAACTGTGCCTAGGCATCCAAGGTCTGGGTGACCTCTCATATATACACCATGATCTGGAAGGATCAACGGTTGCCAAACAGTGGATGGGGATTTGTAGAGAGCAGCAGCATAACTCCTCTGCACAAACTCCTGTGAGTAATTTGAAGGGAGTGGGGTTTCTGAGAATGCATTAGAGCAATTCCTCTGCGGAAAGGAACGGAGAGAAGGCAAATAAGTAATTATCTGGAAAATGTGTGCCTTTTTACTTTAACAATATTGGGCAGTTTGGTGATGATAAACTAGGATGCTAGCAATTCTCAGAAATTATTAGTTTTTGGATCACCTTTCTGCCTCCCCTTCCCAGTCTTTTGCATGACTCACCTCTAGGTTTAAGTTCTGCTTAGCTTTGGTGTGCAAAGCCCAACTGGAGACAGGCTGCACCAGCGTAACAACATCTGACTGGCACTGGCGTAGCTTGTCGAGTGCAAGGGTCTATACTGGCAGTTTGAACCAGTACAGCTCAGATGGCAGCTAAGCCTCTAATGAGGAAAAAGACTTAAATTTTCGTATCTGAGGCCACGGGAGAACATAAAGTCATTAACATAGTATAACAGGAAGGGACCTCAGGAGGTCATCTAGTCCAACCCCCTACTCAAAGCAGGACCAGCCCCCCAACTAGATCATCCCAGCCAAGGCTTTGTCTAGCCAGGTTTTGAAAACCTCCAAGGATGGAGATTCCCCCACTGCTCTGGGTAACCTGCTCCAGTGATTTACTACCCTTCCAGTGAGAAAATTCTTCCTAATATCTAACCTAAACTGCCCTTGCTGCAACTTGAGACCATTACTCCTTGTTCTGTCATCTGCCACCACTGAGAACAGTCCAGCTCCATCCTTTTCCGAACCCCACTTCAGGTAGTTGAAAGCTGCTATTAAGTCCCCTCAGTCTCCTCTTCTCTAGACTAAATAAGCCCAGTTCCCTCAGTTTTTCCTCAGAAGTCATGTCCCCCAGCACCATCACCATTTCTGTTGCTGGACTCTCCAATTTGTCCACACCCTTTCTGTAGTGGGGGGCCCAAAACTGCACACAGGACTCCAGATGTGGCCTCACCAGCACTGAACAGAGGGGAAGAATCACTTCCCTGCACCTACTGGCAACACACCTACCAATGCAGCCCAGGCTGCTGTTAGCCTTCTTGGCAAGAAGGACACACGGCTGGTGCATATTCAGCTTATTGTCCACTATAACCCCCAGGTGCTTTTCTGCAGAGCTGCTGCCCAGCCAGCCAGCCCCCAGCCTGTACCGGTGCATGGGATTGTTCTGTCCTAAGTGCAGGACTTTGCACTTGTCCTTGTTGAACCTCATGAGATTTCTTTTGGCTCAGTCCTCCACTTTGTCCAGGTCACACTGAATCCTAGCCCGACTCTCCAGAATATCTACTACACCCCGCAGCTTGGTGTCATCTGCAGACTTGCTGAGGGTGCACTCTATGCCATCTTCCAGACCACTGATGAAAACATTGAACAAAACCTGCCCCAGGACTGACCACTGGGGCCCTCTACTTGATACTGGCTGTCCACTAGATATCAAGCCATTGATTACTACTCTCTGAGCCCAATGCTGCAGCCAGTTTTCTATCCACCTTACAGTCCATACTTCTGTAGCTTGCCTGCGAGAATGCAGTGGGAGACTATATCAAAACCCTTGCTAAAATCAAGGTACACCACATCCACCGGTCTCCCTGCATCCAACATCACGTCCCCTGCAAGTTGCCTGGGTTTTGTCCCACTCCCTACCCAACCTCCATGCTGCACCAGGTTGTTGTTATATCCTATGCCATTTTTATACCTCTTTTTCTTTGTCTTCTATCTCTCCAAAGCACAACCAACTGCAGCACCTGCACAATTTGCCCTAGTGGAGAAGAGGCAATCAGTGAAGCTTCTGAAGAATGTTCACCTTGCCCACCAGGTAATTATGCAATTAAAGGTGAGGAAGAGCACTTCCAGGGCAAGTCTAGCCAGGGCAAGAAAGAGCTAGAGAGGAAGAGTTGCAGAAGACGCACACTGTGAGCGCACTTACACATGCAATTAATGCATGTTAATGAATAAACTCCAGCACATTTTGCATTGGAGTTTATTGCTCCTGGGTCATGTTTGCACATGTGCCTGGGACTGCAGCACATTGAGATGTTAGAGCAGCCCTGACTGGTAGGGGGCTCAATGTGCTGCAGCCAGCCTTGCCACCATCTACATGTGCACTGTGGCACACTAAATAACTCTGCCACAGGATAGTACTTGTGTTTATGGCAGAGCTTATTGGTTTACTAGTTTGTTTACTGAAGCCTAATAGGGCTGCATGTGTAGCCCCCGAGACTTTAGTGCGGAGCTAATTAGCTGGCTCTGCGGAAAACATCTCACATAGCGCCCGTTAAGATTAAGACCGCTCTCCACTGACCAACAAGCTGGCAGCTGACAATTATTGTCAACAAGCCGTGTGCCTGAATAGATTTATCAGCTGTCGCTTACAGAGGAAATCGTATCCATCTTAGTGGTGCAGACAATTCTTGCGACCTGATTCTACCAAGCTAATGACTGAGCAAACTCTTTTCAGTGCCCATTTATCAGGATCCCCCGCTGATAACAACAATATTCATTACAGCAATCAAAGCACTTTCAAGGCTAAACCCACACTACAAGGTTTTGCTGGCATAGCTGAGTTGGAAAAAAGAGGTGAAGAAGCATAAACCCTGACATAGCTGTGCTGACAAAAGCCTTTTGCTTGGTGTCAGTACTGGGAAAGCAGGGTTTTGTTTTGTTTTGGTTGGGTTTTTTGTCAATAGCTTACTTTGCTCAGGAATAAACTAAGTAGCGGCTAAAGCTCAGTTTTGTGGGTACAAGGTGCATTCGCACTGGGCGGTACAGTACAAAGTATAATACGCACCAGTGTAATTAACTATACCCATATAGTAGTGTTGGCTGAGAATATAAAGCAGAAGCAAGAGGGAGCTTGTGAAGGCAAATGAGGACATTTTCTACAGACTGCAGTCGGTGCTGCCTGATGCAACACTGAATCACATGGCATGACACTAAAATACACAGCGAGCCCCTGACACAGCAACAGTCTTGAGCCACTCCTCAAATCACTAGTTGAAGGACTGCATGACAATGTTTCACAGGGCCATAATGTTTTTAAAACATCCAAAAAGCGTTAACATTTTCAAATTCAGCCAAGGTACCATTTGGAAGTTCTAGAGACCCGTTGTTCTCATCCCGTGAAGTAAAGAAAACCCTTTTTAAAACTTTTCAAACACTATTCAACATCTTTAAACGGCTAAAACATTTCAGTCCGAGAGATGGACTGAAACCAGAGTTACAGATGTAAATACCTCGGACCTTTGAGCCCAGCTCAGAACAGGACAGCTTGCGCTCACCACTGCTTTTAGAGCATGTGAAAACTCAGCGTGGTTATTTCCCTTGCACTGAACTCATGCCTCAGACTTAACTCTGGCTATCTGCTAATCTAAAAATGCATATTTCTTCTTCCCTTTTCTCCAAACTCACATGCTCTCTTTTACGGTCTCCTTTTTCCCTCAGCACAGACTGACTCAACACTCTGATTTTACTTATGTGCACAAAATATTTTCAGCAGCTTTCCTTTCCCATTACCAGTATTTTGTGAAGCACTGATCATACAAGGATTGTCAGTGAAAGCCCCAGTGGCCTAATCCTACCCTCATGTTGTGCTTCTTTTGATATGTAGGTATGTTTAAAGCTTCTGGTGACGACCAATGCAAAGTCTGCAAGACGGGAGAATACCAATTACAAGTGGGCCAGGAGAGCTGTGACATATGCCCAGAAAATCACTACTGCCCTGTAAGTCTCTATAAACTACAGCAAAAGCCTGGCTTAAGAAATGTAGTTGATTCATGAAAAATGCAAGGCATTTTAATTAACAGCATCTTTATTTTAACTCCCAGTATAAGTAGTGCCATGTTAGAGGGAAATAGTTATAAATGTTAACTACCCCTAGAGCCATTACCTGTCCTCACACTCCCCATAAAGCTTCCACTGGTTTCAGGGACATTTAGAAGAAAGCTAGAGAAGGCTCCATGGACTGAGTAATTTGAAATAGGGACAAGTCTCTAATAGATGGGATTTGCTGTTCTCCAGCCTATGGTAACTAAAGCATGTAATTAAAGTGTGGAACTCATTGCCATCAGATGCTGTGCATGCTGACAGCTTAGCTAGATTCAAAAAAGGAACTGGACAAATTCTTGGAAGAAAGATGCATCAGTAGCTATTAAGCACGGGAACTGGGGATACAGCCTTTGAATTAGAACTTCCTAGACCTTAAATGGTGGAGGCTGCAAAGAGAGGGGAACAGTGGAAATAAAGAAATAACCCTGGTCATACCCAGTTCACTCTTTTTCAGCATCCGCTCTCTGCCACTGTGACAGGGCAAGATGGATCCATGGCCCGACTCAGTAAATGGCAGTTATTACGTTCTTATGCTGACTAGTGCCATCCTGGGTAAACCTAGTTTGCCACTTTTGCTTTTTCTAAGTTGAGACATGGGATGCCTGTTCCTAACCTCCAGCCTGGCTTACCAAAAACTCCATCCTCAAAACTCATGTTAGTCAGTCAGTCTCTTTTCTACCCTTCACATTCACGTGACATCTAAAAACCCAATCTTTCTTGCTGAAAGCACAGTTCAGTAGCTACTCTAAAAAGTTATACCTTCCTCCAGATTGTCTCTGGTGTTTCTCTTAGCTTGAAAGATATTCAGTGCAGGGACAGTCTTACCTAGCGTCTTGCCTCATGCAACACGATCAGTGATGGTGCTTAAGCAACAAGTCTTGCTTGTCACTGAACATGCTACATTTTTATTTGAACAGAGCCCAGATGTGAACCCCATTATGTGTCCTCCTGATGCCTTCTGTCCAGCTGGTAGCACTCGACCACAGTACTGCATGGAAACGTTTCTTCAAAAGGCTGGAGATTCTTGTGAACTGGCTCCTTTAACTATTGTACTACTAGCCATTTTATCAGCAGGCAAGTAATGAACATTTAATGTTGCACTGAAGCATTCCACCTGCAACTGGCACCCTTTTGTTTAAACAGCAGCAAAAAGGCTTCCTTGATGGTTTATTCTTGATTAATCTCCAGATAGCTTAATACCTAATGCAAATTATTTTCTGACTTTGGGCCACATTTTTGCAGTCCTCTTTCCAGAGGAATCAATCTGCTACATTAATTATGGTGTCTTTGTGTTCTCCAACCTACTGGAATACAATTTAATGCCCTGTTCTTCATCGGGATTCCCATGATCTCCGAAATGCTGCCCCAAAGCACAGTATGATAGATGTATAGAATAGTAACCTTAAAGACAAAAGCTGGATAATGAAATCCCACTTTTAGTACTGTGATAGGAATTTAAATCACATTTAAGAACATCAGCCATGCTTTTACAGTGCCGAATTCTTGGTTCTTATTACCGAGTGGTATTCTAAGGAGAACATACAAAGGAAAATGTAAAAGGAGCCCTCCTATAATTCAGTTTTCCTTCACAAGCAAGTAGGCCTGTGCTCTAGTTACTAACAAGCAGAAACAGTAGCATAAAATTAATTTCCTCATGGTGTATGCAATATACTATGGTTCAAAAATCATGAGTCATGACTTCAAAACAAGGTTTTTATGGTTGATTTTTACTGTATCCTCTGATCACTGAACTTCCCGAAAAAGTCCCCAGCGTGTAGGATTGTTACTTACGGTTTTTTGAGATGCTACATAATTAGTGTGAACCCCTCCCTATACACACATACACCTCAAGCACATGAGGTCGGTCTTTTGAACAGCAAGGGTTATTAGGGTTGCATGCATGTTTTTTCTCTCCTTATTCTCTCATACGAGTATAAAAGACAGGGTGACAACAGGAAACCCAAACCCTGTTGCCTGCGTGCAACAGAGGAAGAGAAGAGGCAGACCCCTGCCAGGAGCCAAACGTTTGGGACTTCCAGGGAACAGCAGATGCAGTAGGCAGCTCAAAACAGACTCAGGCTTGGAGACCAGGAACAGCTAAGGAGCTGCCGAAGGCTGAAAATCAGGGGAAGCCAGGCAGCCTATTAAGCTAAATAGGGACACCTGGATGGCTCTCTGCCTGGGGCAGCAGCCAGGTGAGGAAGGAAGGCTGAGCTTAGGGATATAAACCTGGCTGGAGCTGGGACCAGTATGGGAGTGAAGGGAACTCCTGCAACCCTGAAGGGTTGGGAGTGGTTTGTAACAAGGTGATTAACCCCCTTTGTTTGGAATCAAGTTAAACAATTGGAGGACTGGGGCACAGGAGGCCACAAGCAGGGTACCTGGGGGGCACCCTCTGCTGCAGGGCTGAGCCCAAGACCCCGAGACCCAGGGCCTGAACAGTGGACCTGAACTGAGGGGTCTCCGCTAGAGGAAAAGCAGCTGAACAGGCTGAAGTCTGAACAGAGGCTGGGGCTGGAGAGACCTCATGAAGACTTTTGCATAGAGAGACTGCGAGATGGGGAGTCCTGACAAAAGGGCATAGAGAATCATTGGTAAGGTGTGTGCGTGGTTACAGAGGCAGCAAGGAGGCCATGATAATAGCCCTAGGGCACCAAGGAAAGGACTGCTATCCTTGTCTCAAAGGATGTATTTCTTCTGAATACATACTGGTTACCATCAAGTCATAGTAGCTGAGAAGCAGGAGGTGGAGTAGACTTGAGGGAATACTGTCAGGAAGAGGTGGGGCCCATGGCCCAGACCTGTCACAGTGACCTGCCTTGGTTTCCTTGCAATTCAAAGTCCACATTGCTGAGCAGCCTAAAAAGCATGGAAGAAAGGCTGATAATGTATTTGACCCCAAACATCATCAGCTCAGTCACTGTAAGATAGCAGCCACCCTTTTTCTTCACGGATACATCAGCGAAGATCATGCAGTAGGTGACTGACAAGCAGCCACCCCTCCAGGCATTGAGGATGAGGGCCAGCCACATCTAGTCATGATTGGAATATTGTTCGTCCAAGCTTGGCATTGGACCATACATCTTACTGGAAAGCATAGTGCTTGATAAAAGTCAGTTGGCTGTTCCATATTGTTGCTTTACAGATCTCAGATAATGGTATGTTTCTGAAGGAGGCCAAGGCACTCCATGTGCCCCAAGGAAATGCACCCTGAAGTCTGGAGGAAGGGAACCACCACTTAACTGAGAGATGGAGACACACTGTGTGGTCCATGTAGAAATTCTTTGTAATAAGATGGTTTTGGTCTTTTGATGAGCAGGAAATCTAGCCACAAAGAAATGGTGAGATAGTGATAGGGGTTCTTTGCGTACAGGTAAAAAGAACCAGGTTCTGAAAACATATTGGGAGCAAAAGGTAGCTTCTCCCCCATCATGGATTCTGGTTTCAGAAAGAAGACAACCAAGTTAATTGATTAAGTGAACCTGAGGCCTACTTTAAGGGTGAACTAAGGATATGGATAAGTAATCAAATGCAAGCGAGTCAGCTAGGTTGGTTTACTTGCCACAGAACGCACCAGCAACTCTGTGTGCCCACAAAGGCTTTGCAGTAGAAAACTAAACCAGGACAACTGAAGTCTGCTTCATTTAGTTGCCTCAGTTTAACTTTCCAATTACTGTAGGGTCATTGCAGATGCATGAAAAGTTACTGTGTACCAATAGTTCTGCAGGCAATCCCCACCCCTGTTAACTTGTTTTTATTTGTGGTTTGCCCATAACCTTAGGAAGAGGTCTCAGGTATATCTTATCCCTAGAAAAGTGTGTTTAAGGATATTTGGTCACAAGGGCTTGGAGCTGGCTGAGCCACCATGCCAGTAGAAAGATCATCCTGCAGGTAAGATCTAAAAGCACAAATAAAGGCTCCAGGAGCTCCAGAAGTACAATATGAGTTCCCACATAAGAGCTGGGCCTCTAACTAGCATATCTGCAGATGCCTCAAAACCATTGGATGTGAAGATGCACATAATACGACTAACTTGCTGTTACTTCTACTAAATGAACTTAAAAGAACTAATGGACCAGTCCACCTTGTTTTAGCTGTATTAGCAGAGGTCCATCTGGGTCCATATTGCGAAGAACTGTTTCCATTTGGAGAAGTAGATCATCCTAGCAAAGAGCTTTTCCTCCATTGCACTGTCATTTCTTAAACCAACTGAAAACCGTCTCTTTCAGAGATGCTCAAGCAGGCAGCATCTTAGCCACCAGCTGCAGCCTCTCAACGTGCTTCTGTGATACTAGGTCCCGGCAGCTCAGTAAACGAATGGGGTCTGAACAGACATGTGCTTTCAGAATCAGCATGACTTCGTCCTGTCTGACTTTGGATATTATGCTATGATTACAGCCAAGGTACACAGGAAGCTCAGAGACAACAGTAACAGGAAGGTGTCTGGACAGAGCTTGGCCTCATGCAACCTCTGCAGAAGAAGTTGTGCACTTGGGGCTGTTCTCTATAGCAAACGCTTACTAAGGGAGTTCTCCATTGCTGAAATATTGAAATGATGGATTTTAAGTCACAATTTACAGTTGGTTATCTGGCTATACGAAGTACCTATAGCCCTTATTATTGTAATATTTGAACACCTAAGTTTCTCCTCACAACAGCCTGCTGTGGAAGAAAGGCTATGATACCCATTTTACATGGAGAAGCAAGATACAGGAAGGCTAAGTGGTTTCTCCCAGTTACACAAGAAGTCTGGGGAAGAAACAGTTGAACCTAGTACCTCCAAGCCATAAGTAATTCTCTTTGCATCTATTTAAGAAGTCTAGTCCAATGGTTAGAGCAAGGATGGCTGGTACCTGCAATTGTTCAGATCAGTGGGGTTCCTTGTAGTGATGATACCATAGCTACAATCTCATGGCTTCTTGATGGGGAAGGCTGAAAGCCTTGCTGGTTCATATAGTGCACTGCGCTCTGGACAATGTCCATTAAAACCTACATCATGGAGCCCCACAAGGCAGGCAGTAACAGCATGGCCAGTTGCTTGGCTTTAACTCCAGAGCATGGGAAGTTTGAAAACTAGAAAGAACATCCCTGGTCAGCAAATCCAGTTCCTGGCTCTTCAGAACAGTCACAGACATCTTCAAGGTGTCCTGGAACCTGATGTCCTGTACATGCAGTTCATCTCAGTGGGCATTTCAACTTGTTTTGGGGTATCGGTGAAGAGTGTCATAGTTGGCAATAGGATCAAAAAGGGAATCCTTTCGTGCATTCTCCAGGGCCACCATAAGGGGAGTTCTTGTAGGATCTTAAATGGGACCCTATCATGGGATATACCTGATCAGAAGAATGATCTCATAGTTGCAAGGTCTGCAATTGAGGTCTGGCAAGTAACATCAGGTATATGAATGTGTGCATGCTTATAGCAAGCTGAAATCAGCTGAAAAGGGAGAGGCAAGGGAGCTGTAGAGGAAGAAGAGTGGAACTGGATGGGATAGTCAGGACTTCTAAACATCTGTCTCATGTCACAGCAGACTGTGCCCAGTGGAGTGGTGCCAAGCAGCTTCTCAAGTAGGCATACTCTGGACTGCATCCTGACTGTCCCTTCAGATTTGCTAACTGTACCTAAGAGCAGGATGTGTCATGGTAGAGGAAAAAAGCTAGTGATTCTAGTTGTATATGAGATTATATTTTGGTGTTGGGGGGCATCTGTTGTCACAACTGGGAATGAGGACAGTGCTACTTCCAGCATGGGGCTGCAGAGCAGTTTGTTTGCTGAATTCTATCTACGCTGTGATCATTAATCATTGCCTGGACCTTCTCAGGGATACCTGATGGGGCGAGCCACAATGCTTTGCTACACATCGCCACCACCCATACAGAACTGGTTATAATCTCAAAGGAATTACAGCAGCCTTGGCCAACAACTGGCCTGCTTTAATCACTTCCCTGAGTTTCATCCTGCTTTCACAGGCAAATTTTTATAGAAGGGGGATCACTCTGTCCCAAGTCAAAGAGCTGTGGCTACACAGAACAGGAACAGAGCCTAATCTTCAGCTCATTCACCCTTCCTTTCCTGTGCCACACTTTAACCCTTTCATAGCTGAATTGTCAGAAGCGCTTGCCTGCTCAGGCAAAAGCTGAAACTGTAGCTGCTGCTGAAGACTGGACCTGATGAAAAGAAAAGGAGCTAAAAAATCTGCAGGGCTGTGAAATAGATGAGACCAAGAGTAGCTAATAGACAGCAAAAGAGCTAGAGAAAAGATAGCTTGATTAATGGAACAACAGGACTATTTTAAAAAGAGAGGGTTGTTAATACCTGTGGGCTAAAGAGGGAGTAGCAGGAATCAGGTAGATGATGAGCCATGAAGTCTATTCACTCCCTCAGCACTGCTGTAATAGAAATGTCACTGCCGGTGCCAGGCATTTGCTTTTAAACTTTGGCTGGAGGAGGAATCAAAAGGATGAGAGTACATCATAGCACCTCCTTTGAATGTGCCCCTGCTGGCCTCTACTTCTCCCTCCATGCAGCTGCTAGAGGGAAGAGAAGGAAAAACAACAGCACACATCTTACAATGTCTCCGTTGCATTTATCCTGGGTAGACCAGCTTCCCTGGTTAAAACATGGATCCTAATATTGGAAGGCTAATTTTGGGGGAAAAGAGGAGTATGGCACATGAATAGATATGGCATGTTGTTTTTCCTTTGTGCCATCTTTTCTGGGCTGATATTCAGGGTTGCTTGTCTGCTAGATGTTGCCTTTGCATGATGCGGGATTAACTTACTCAACCTGGGATATGAAATGTCTTTTGTAGGGGACGTCTTCGCATGAATATGGACAGACTTTTACAGGGGAGTCTGACAACGAATATCAAGCCCAGATCGATCAAGTAACATTCACAGCAGTTTCATGTCAGAGAATTGAAATACTACATTTGTTTTAATGACATTTTAGAAGAAACTTGATCAAATCCAGAAGTGCTGGGCACTCACTAGGTTCCACATTGCTGCCATGGGGTGAGGGATGGGAGCTCAAGGCCCATGTGCAGTGCAGGTGGATTCTATGCATTTAAAACGCTGTTTCACTCATGACCATGTACAGGTGATCCCCACTGGAAGTGTTGCCAGTTTTCCCAAATTTACAGAACGATTTTGGCCTCTGCCACCTCTTCACTGATGTGGGACTTCCTGCTTCTCTAAAAGCTAAAGCACTGGTACCCACAGACCTATCCTGTGCCCCTCAAACCTTACATCTGCACAGTTCCCAGCTCAGCAATAAGTTCTGTTGCCAGTCCTGTCCCATTGTTCCTCAGTACTTCTGTTTTTTCAGAGCTTTTCCTTGCTTCCCTTTCCTAAGCACTGGCTGCTTCTCCTGACCCTGGGTGACCTCCAGACCTGGCCACCCAGAGCTTGGCATGACACACTGATTGAAAATTGCACTGCAAAAACTGGCAACACTGTGTTCAAAAACCTTTGTGCAGGTTCTAGTTACTTGATATCAGGCAGGAAAAACAGACAAGAAAAAGCTTGTCGGAAAAGTGTGTCCAGTTTGGAATGACCCCTACCATCCTTGGGCTTTTTCCATCAGAAATGCTTGTTAGGAAAACTGTCCATCATGAAGTAGTTACCTTGTGTGTTTCAAGGAGTATGGCCAGCAGGAGAAAGGCTAAATGTAAAAGGCAATACGAGTTGCCAGAAATAGAAACAAAAAACCCAGTGAAGTTTTCCTACAAGTTCAAAGACGAAATTCATAGTTCATTTAATAAATCCAGCATTTTACCACAAGCTTATACACCTTCTAAATGTGGACATATCTGGCTGCTTTTAGAAGGGCATGTTGTTGGACTGCAACAGAGGAGCACAAGTCAGTTATTCAGCTCAATTTTCCCTGCTGTGACTATGGTAGAAAGCTAAAACTTGCATTAAATGCCTTGGTATTTATCCAGTGTTTCCATACTGATTGTGCTTCATTTAGGGTTTTTGTTTGTTTGTTTGGTTTTTTGGAGGGGTTTTTTTTTTTTTTTTTGATTTTTGTGGGAGGGGATGCTGCAGTGTCAAGCCAGAATCTAAGAGTCAGTCTAGGTTTTTCTCTTCCTGTGAACCACAAAGTCATAAGGACTCTGGAAAATGAACTAAGTTTCTCCACCAAGTCTTGCAAAAGAGTTGCATGTAACTGGTTTGAACTTGGTAAAGATTGTGGGGGGTATACGGTAATACTCTTTCCTCTACTACTACAGCACAACACACACAGTTAACAGAAAAGGCATAGTTGAAGTCTGACGATTTTCTCTGAAATCACTTTTTAGACTCAAGTTGCACTTTCAGAGTTGCTCTGATAGTTGATGTACCTACCCAGAACCGATTTTGCACAAATCTAAATGAATGTAAGACCTCAGGTTACCAAAAAAAGTACTGCATTTCCCAAAAGTCAAAGGACAACCACTGCTTGACAGTTTACTGTCACTTCTGAAAATACTTTTCATCCCTCCATTTTTCAGGTGGAGTCCTGGCTGCTGCTTTAATAATTCTGAAACGAAAGCAAGAATATGGCTGGAAAACCTTGAAGTCTCCATTACTGTCAAAAGAATCAGTACCACATACAACTTATGGTGTAACTGGGCACACAGAACCAGTATATGCTGGCTGGTAGGATTTCCTGGTGTTGGGGAAAGAAACCTCAAACAATCGCAAGCACTTTCTCAGTTCTTTTTTTCCATGTCTGATGAAATGATAAAAATGTGTTCAGGACAGTATGTATGGGCAGAGTGTAATATATGAGTAAATCCATGGGATTTTGTTTGCAAAGCTAAAGTGTTAAGTGTACTCCTGACAAATACATTAAAAAAACAAACCTTTGATTTCTGCAGGTCTGTGAGAACTTGTACTAACTCACTACTCTAAAATAAACTGGATAATAAGACTGCTCTTTTCCCCCTTGCCCTGCTCCACAACAGTTGCTTGTTTTAATTCAGGAAAAAGAATAATTACACCCTTACATTCTTGATCCCATGGCCCGGGGGCAAAAGTCATATGCCTTAGCAATTATTTCCACTTGCTGTATTGAGCAAGCATGTGGTTGGTTGCATTATGCATCATAGTTGCTTTACAATATGCTAATTATTGCTATCAGGGCAGAAGCAAACATGAGCATAATTCTTCTAAGAATGTACTTTTGACTGTTTCTTTAAATTAAAGCAAGGGTAGCTCTGCTTTTGCCCCACAACTGTTGGATGATATCTGCAGGTAAAGAGGTGCTCAACTAGAACACCTCCCTCATGTTACCTTCCCCATCCCTAACACAGCTGGCTGCAAGAGCAACAGGGCTGGAACTTGCTGAGGAAAAAAAACGTCATTTCTTCCTAAGTCCTTAGTAAAAAGCAGCTCTGCTGTATTACAGGAGGCAACTTGAGCTGCCTGTAGCTTTAGCAAGGAGCCACAAAAGTGAACTGCAAGGCAAAGAAAAGATAGGGGACAGGAGCAAGAGGAAGAGACAAAAAGAACAGAAACGGCAAACTGAAGAGGTTATTATGGCTGCATCTACATGAGATGCTGACTGCACGGTCATTTAGTACTTGTATAAACAGTAATGCACATGCACAGTAGCGTCGCATCACGCTTCCTGCCATGCAACGCTACTGCACAGTAGTATCAAGCTACTATGCAGTCAGCATCTCATGTACTCACTCCCCAGCCACTATCACTTGAGTAAGGTCATGGAGCACTAATATGACTGAAATCACTTTTCTGTAAGGGAGGACTAGATACTCTGACAGTTCTAGCCACTACCCCTACCCATGACAACTGGTTAATCATATAACACATTTTGATTCATCTAAAGTGGAACAAAGGAAGCTTTAGACACTGCTAACACTAAATCAGACAGCCCTGGTGATATACACTGATGCATCTTTTGTTAAAGTGATTCCTCCTACTAGCCTTGCCTCCCAGCACATCTAAGAATGGGTAGATCCACTCTGTTGCGAGGGGCCTGCTCTCCCTGTACCACACAGGGAAACGTCACCAGCTTTCAAAGCTTGAGCAAACAATGTCAATGGAAAGAGGAAGGGCAGTGTTATTTTGGCTAAAGTGGACCCATTCTAACTGCACATCCATGGAAAAGCAGCAACTTTTGCTTGTCATCCTGTGCTTCCAGCTTCGCAAACGCATTCAGGCCCCTCATCCAGCTGGTCTTCCCTTTACTGAACCCTGGGCCTCCTCGAAGGTTCCTCACCTGGTCTCAGTCTTCCCTTCATCTGTACTAGGTCTCAGTCTTCCCCTGTCTTGCTCCTCACTCAATCTCAGTTCACTCCTAGTTTGATCTGGCCCCTACTTCCATCTCTTTCATGTTTTTCATCCCATTCTACTCTAGTCTCCGCACCTAGAGAAGTGTTTGGTGGCATGCTATTTTAAAAACTCATTTATTTATTACAGTGCTTACCTCCTAGGGCAGGGGCTTTCAACCTTTTTTAGTAAATGTACCTCCAGCAGCGGGATGCAGAGTGGCAGCCGCCACCACCACCACGTGGAATTTCCACCTTCCTCCCCCACGTCCCGTTGGCTGGGCAGCACCTGTGTGGCTCACAGAGGGGTGCTACTATCCTTGCCCCGCCCCTGCTTCTGGGAGGTGGTGGCATGGGGTGGTGGGTAGCAGCACTCCGTCCCCACCTGCCCATACCCCCTAGGGCCTTTCCAAGTATCCCAACAACTTTTGTCCTAGGGGAATGGCCTAACACATCACTTACCTCCTCAAACTTCCTGCAGCACCCTTCAAAGGATCTTGAATCACCCTGGCTGAGAATCACTGGTCTAGAGCAGTGTTTCTCAGCCTGTGGGTCACACCCAAAAGTGGGACGCAAGAATATGTGAAAGGGTGACAAACGAACTTTAAAAATGGATTCTCCTTTAAAGGAGAAAAACGTGGGAAACTGGCTTTTCCCTTGCAGGTTGGCAGAGTTCCAGCCTACACAGGGCTGCTTGGGCCCCCCCCTGCCCCACACTGGGGGAGCTAGGGGGCAGCAGGTTGGATGTAAGGGGCACTGGGTCAGGACTGGCCATGGATGTTTACAAATTAGAGTGTACCGATGAAGATTTTCTTGGCCCATCCTGATAGCCATATTGGCCAATACCAACCCATTAACAGATTTACAGGAATGCAGCCCAGCAGTTTGGAGAAAAGACTCCTGCCGGTAACTCTGTGGGGGAGGAAAGGGGTGTTGCGGGGAGGAGCAGATCAAGGCCCTCATGGTGAGGGAAGAAGTGGAGCAGGCGTTGCTCAGCCAGGGCGGGGCATGGGGCAGAGTCATAGGCAGCTCATCCAGGGGGTGGGAGGGTGGCTCCCTGCTGCTGCGCGAACACTTTGGGTACGGCATGGGGGGCATATGTTCCCCTGGATTTGTATGCAGGGTGAGGGCATGCTGCCTGCTGCAGGATTGGGGCCAAGGGCTATGCCAGACTCTTTCCAGCAGTGGGGCTGGGGCTACACTTGAGGCGGGGTGGGCCTTAGCTGTGTAGGGTGGGTGGCAGCAGCACTAGGGGGAGGCTTGGAAGACTATGGCCACCCCAAAATTTCCCACAGCCAACCCTCCCAGTGATGCTGCCCACCTGGCGCAGCTGAGCCTGACCTGCCTTCACCAGCCCTGAGTGCAGTCAACCCCCACCAGGAAAAGGATGGTGCAACCCCTGGCCCCAAGCCCACAGGAAGCAGCCCACTGTCACCCCCTGCACAAAGCTGGGGGGCATATGAGCATGCCATTCTCCCCCAGCTTTGTGCATGATCGTACCCTGGGGGTGCACGCAGCAGCGTGGAGCTGCTCCCCCTCCTCACCCCCCTACAACCCCTGCACATGCTGCCAATAGCTCTGCCCTGTACCCTGCCCTTGATTCACCAACCTGTTTGGGCAGCGCCTGCCTCTGCCCCACTTCCTCCCTCACCCTGGAGGTCTTGATATGCGCCTCCTCACACCCCATCCCTCCCCCATAGACTTACCAGCTGGATGCTGCTCTCCAAGCTGCCAGACTGCATTCCTGGCTGTGTGCATGCTGCAGCTGCATGCACACATGCACCATTTATCGGTGACCTTATCAGCCAAAAAAAGCCAAAATAATTTTATTTTCCCATTATCGGTGCTAACCCCACATGCAACTGATATATTGGTACATCTCTATGTACAAGTGGGTCCTGGTACAAAAAAAGTTGAGAACCACTGATCTAGAGGGAGCCTAGGTCCTCTGCACTGGAATCAGGGAGCTCCACCTGCAGTGATGCCCACATTCAGGAGGGGCGTTAAGACTATAGAGAATGTCTCCTTGTTCTCACTTTTTGACTAGGGACAGAAGTTACACATGAAACAATTTAAGGAATTGGAAACTGGTTTAAACCTGTAACAGAACAGAAGTTCAGTGCACATTAACTGCTTTCAAAATGGCCTGGTTTAAGATAAACCTGGATGGATGTAGTTATCAGACTCAACTGATTTAGGTTAAACTGGTTTATGGAACATCTGGCTCAAATCTTCCAGAATCAAGCTCACTCTCAGTTCCCCAGCATCCCAGAAGGCTTTGGAGTTCTGGGCTGTGCTGTCAGCTCCAACAAAGCAAGGTCAGCCCAATCTGCAGCTGCCACAGAGCTGAGGCATTCAAGCCTCAGCTTCCCAGTCTGCTTACTGCCTAGGCCCCCCTAGCCCCAGGCTGTACAGCAAGGAGCGGAAAAGTCCCTGCAGTGGCGGTAGCTTTTTGCTTCCCTGCCCCCCTTGCAGCCCAGTGAGTTGGGCAGGGATTGGCTCAGCCCTGCCCTTTCCATAGTTTCCGCCTCCTAGAGGTGGGGAATATACATTCCTCCACTCCTGCTTGAAACTCACTCCTCCAGGTGGGGTCTGTGGGGAAGCCCCTGCCCAGAAGCTTCTCACCTGCCCCCCTGCAGCTCTGAGCCATGCTGGGATCCCCCAGCCCTTCCCCAGCTATCACCTCCAAGAGGGGTGGGGGAAAGGACAGGGGAGGAGGTTAGCCCACCCCCCCAGTCAACGTCTGCCTGGCATGGAGGGGAAGGCACCCACCGGTGGGCTCTTCCCACAGCTCAGAACTGGGCTGGGGAGTGGGCTCAGAGGCTGACAGCTGGAGAAGGGTTAGGGATAGTGTGAGCCCAGCCTGGCTGGGAGGGGGGACAGGACCTCTGGTGGGTGCTTCCCCCCACCAAACCCCAGCTGCAAATCAGGCCTTGGCTGCTGGTTCAGCAGCCTTAGGCAGCCTGGCCATGAGGGGTGGTGCACGAGCACTCCCAGGCTTCTGGCCTGGGCCAGTGCAGGCCTTGCCCACTCTTGGGCAGTTCAGTTTGTTACTGGCTCAATCTAGGCAGCTTAGAAAAAACCGCATATATTGAATCCATTCTGCCTCTGGTATTTTGGTACTTAGCCCTTGTGCTTGATGTTGTTCCCCCCTTACCCCCTGCAGGAATTATTGAAGACAAATTCTTCTGTTCAGTCCCTGTGGCCCTGGGTTGGAGCATGCTCTGTAGACATTTTTCAGAGACATTTCAGAGAATCCAGCCGTGAAACACCCTCCAAGTCAAATGTCAAGCTCCTTCTCTGGACCTTGGGGACACCGGACCTCCTCAACAGTACTAAGAATATATATTTTAACATGGGTAATCTTGTTCTTGGAACTAAGTATTTTTGCTGAAACTTTAACAACACCCTCTGGCCTGACATGGAAAATTACAGCCCAAACAGTTAAAAACGTGGCAAGTGACAAGCAACTGAAAACAGGATCTTACAGTGGGGAATGTTAGGTTGCATTGCCACCACTTGCTAAAGAAAAAACATAAAAGCAGAGTCTAAAAGCATAAACATATCACTTACAAATGAAACTTATAAAGTCAAAATTCCAACCACTTAGTAAACCCTGTACATCTCAAATTTGTATGATAAAATCCTAGTATTTTTAAGTCTCATCAATATAGCAACAAAGTGATGCATTTGCACAATACATACTGTTTCACTTTTAAATAATTACTGTAAGAATAAAACCCACTATTTATTTCATTTTCCAAACAAAAACTGGCAATTTCAAAATAAGATAACTAGGAACGAACTTTAATAAGACACCAAAATTTTCAAAGGGTCAGACAAGGAATAATATGACTCAGCAACGCAGAGCATTCCCATTAATACTTCTCCAAATAACTCCAGTATTTAAAGTATTTCGAAAACTCCCCTAAAAACTGGCTATGGCTGCAAACTACAAAACAAAGCTGCAATCTAATTTAATTATTCTTTCCAAAGTGTAGGAAAAAACTTCTGATATTTTTTTTTTTTTTTAACCTGAAACTATCACTTCCATGCTCACTCATCTGATCAAGAAGCAACAGCATATTTGGGATTTACCTAGTTTATACCAACTTTGTACAAGAGAAGTAACCAAAAAGAGAAAAATTGCCATAATTTGATGGATATGACAATAAGTAAACATTTTGATCTAATTTATGATGACCTATTTAGGTTGCAATTATTATTTAGAAGATTTTACAACCAAATGGCCAATCTTTACATATGATGGCTACTAAAAGCTACTGTGTCATTTTTACACTTTGGTTTTTAGCAGGAATATTTCCACTGTATTTGACCTGTGGAAAAGGAAAGTGTGGACATGGCTCTTTTTCAATTAAAGCAGATTCTTCTCATTCTAAGACAAAGTGTAGAAGTCTCAGTGAAAAAAGAAATCCAAATTCTCCTGAACCAGGTACTAAATTATATCAAATTACACTTCAAGCAACCCTGCTAAGCTAACAGGATATTAAAGGCTTTGAACTGAGACAAAATTTGGTCTTTATTTTTAAGCTATCAATTTTTTAAAAAGAGATGACCAATAAAAGCTGGATTTTCAACTAATTTTGCTAACTGTAAGCGCACATCTATAATTTGTTCTTCTCAAAGATGTACGTCACTGTCGGCCCAAACATTTTAGAATTCTTGGTTAGGTGGGAAGGAAGCAGAAAAATATAGTCACATATAACCAGCAGAAAACCACTCTCCAAAGGTATATGTGTGAATTTAATGTGCATGAGAAAAGTACGGGAATGATAGCCCTGGAGACTGAAGTCTTTATTTTCCCACAGACAAATACAGCATGGGTGACTGTAGTGCATGCAGCCATGCTGAAATGCTGTAGATCCTGACCTAGAAGTGAAGTGGGAGGTTTCATATTTCATGATCATGCAGTTACTGATCTCAGCAATGGTGCCAATTACCACCAGTTGTATGGTGATTGCTTTGACATGGATATCTGCCCATTAGAAACCAGTCTGTAACTATTCCAAGGCACTGGAACTCTTACAGCAAGATGAAGAGGTACAAAGCTATGAACAAGGTAAAAATGTAATACAGACATTTTTAAAATACTAAAATGTCAAGGTAAGATTTCATAATAACTTATTTAAAAAGTATTTTTATAAAGTCGTCCTCACAGGGAATGTTATCCAAACAAATATCGAGCTATATGTCTTGATAATACCAAATTCCTTCATTTTGCTCTAAAGTGATTTTTGCTTTTGCTTCCCCCCTCCCTTTCCCTTCAAAAGAATATCTAAGTTCCCTTCCCCAACGTTGAAAAAATATACAAAACATCTTTTTGGTTTTGATTTCAGGCACCTGGCTATGCTTTAGCCTTGGCAATGCAAGTAAGAACTTTAGGACAAAAGAACAGTCCCCTCAAACATCCTTCAGAAACCTTCACAATTTTTCCGCATGTGCAAGGCTTTGTATATTTATCTAGTAAAAGTAGAAATGTCATAGTGCTAACAAATGTAACACTCTCCTATAGTGAACTGGCTACTTTCAGCCAAGGATTATTTGAAAAAGGGAAGAACAAACCTTCCAACAGTATTTATAAAATTTTGATCCACAAAACAAAGCAGTTGCTCTATTACAAAAGAATTTTTAAAAAAATCAGTTCTTAGCACAGCATAATGGTACATTTTAGAACTTCTGCCATAAAATCTAATAAAAAAGTAAACATTCTCATGTACTGGGAACAGATGTAGATTTCAATCATTCAAATAACTAGAACTGCAATTAAACCCTGAAAAATACTTTGAAAAAATATACACTTTATAATATAGCTATGCTTCATTTAAAAAAAAAAAAAAAAAAAAAAGCTACACAGAGTTTCTGCACTATTAAAGGCACACTAAGCTAGAGCATATACAAATTATTAAATGGTCATGAAGGCGCACATTGTGTTTCCATGGGGTACGTAATGACTACACAAGTCAAAACTTGTTTATAACACTGCCTCACTGCACACCAATTACACATATAAGGTAGGAAATGGTAAGCAAAATTATTTAAGATATTTTCCTTCACCATTTTTTCCTAGTTCTACAGTGATTTCCATTAAACCTAAGTATTGTATATGCACCACACTGCAAGTCTGGAACCTAACAGGGGTCAAGAAAATAAAAGTGTTACTGAAACAATTTCTGAGCTCTTCAGTGAGAAAGGAATGACAAAGTCTGTTCTTGAAGTCAAGCAGTCAGTTTTATAAATGCTATTTAGAAAGGGACAAGGTAGGTCACATTTATTATTTTAATAATTGTGTTTCTTTAAAATTCCAGTTTATTTTGACAATAATTTCTACTGACTTATTCTGCAGTTCACTATCAAGTCACTATTTCTCACACTATCACAAAGCTGCAAGATTTGGATTGAGTGCAAAGAAATGCTTGCCTGTGAACTTTTTTATTGGTTTTAAGAAAAAATAATGAACTATTCTCTTAATATTAGGTGTTGTAAGATTCTTTTTATTTATTAAGAACATAAAAATCCTAAATATTGGGCTGAGATTGTAAAACAATATCCCTTTAAGTCCAGACTTGTCAACTCTGTAAGATCAAGTGTATTTCTATTTACCTGAAATGAAATACAGGAAAAAACAGTATAGAAAAAAAATCTTTTATAAGGTTCTCCCTCTCTATGACAGGTGAGCTTTTTTTCACCATGCACTGTACTTCTCGATGAAGGATATTAAAAATATATTTAAGAACAACTAGACAATCATTTTATAAGAGCAAGAACAAATTAAAAAGTGTGTTAATTATAATCAGATAAGCACCTGGGTTGTAAATGGCACTCAAATACTTGCTCAACAATTCACTCAAGGCAAGCAGATATAAGTTGGGACTGCAGACCAAAAAAACTTGACACCTAATAATTTCTTTCAAGGATAAACTATTTTAAACATCGCTGGATGGCAAATACTACCTCAAAACCTACATTTATAATGTGCCTACCTGCTTTGATTTAACCTACCTCCAACTTGAAAAATATTGGAGGGAACCTTATACATTCGTAACAATTCAAGTGTAACTGTAATGCTGAGTAATAAGTTTGGTTTGTCCTGAAAAATTCTGAACTATGTATGCCACAGTTCGTTATCAGTGCAGATGCAGCAGAAGACTGCTGTGGTTGGCTCAGTGGATTAAAAAAAACAAAATAAAAAATGCTTCCCAATCCCCTCCCAAAATGTAACCTTTACAGAATATATGTAAAACCATGTCCCTCCCTGGCCCTATTCACAACTTATCTACAAGATAGTGTTGGCAGTAGATACTGCAGTCCATTACTATTTGCATTCAGCTCTCATCCATCTGGTCCTTTGTCTTCTCTTGCGCTTCAACTTGGTCATTTTTCTGGGGTGTCTCCGAGTCTTCTGAGTTGCAACAGAAGCTACCCCAAGAACATGTTCAGAGCAGCATAACTGTCCCTTTAATGTAGAATTTAGTACTGTCCCATCTTGGTGCTCCTTGCAGAAAGAATTTGGGCAGAAATGGCAAAAAGACATGGAAGGTTTGCCACACACATCACAGTGGTGCCACGGACACTCCCACTTTCCTGCAATCGAACAAAGAACAGAGGAAGAATAATGTTTTTCTGTTCAGTTATGAGAAGAAAGCTTCATGTTGCAAAAAGGCCAGAAAATGCTGTGTGTTGAATGTCTGCTTTAAAAAGCACAGAAATAATTATAAAAAGTGTAAGTGGGGATAGCAATTTTTCTGGCTAAAGACTCGCTGAAAGCTAAATGTGATGCCATACCTCTAGATAAGCTGAGCAGACTACTTTACATGGACTGCTTGACCCTTTACCACTTAAATACAACACAGATCCAGTCAACATAAATAATTCAGTTCCCTGAAATATTTTCTAATGAGTTCCAACCCAGCACATTAAAAGCTTTCCACTTTTCAGTAGAAACTTCTGTTTCCATGTAAAGTAAATTAAAATGCATTCAATCTCTTTCATTCTGGCTAATACATGGTATCCAGAAACCTCTCCCCATTCCAGATGTTACTGCACAGTACCAAATGTACTTGTATTGGTCACATTTTTATGTTAGCCTGTCTTCTTTCTCTAACAGCTTCTGACCTCTGAATGGCAACAAACTACAGAAAATGAACTATAAGCAGAGCTTCTTCTGTAGTACCAAGTGAAGAGTGAATGCTCTCTTAACCTTATCTGTGTGGATTCTCATTGTAGGATCCATACAGCCTTGAACCCATCTAAATAAAAGGTCCTTGTAAAAGGTCCTTGTAACTGCATATATACCCCATGGGCCACCTGAGGATATCTTAAGATGTTGTAACTTCAGCTGTTCATTTATAAATCACTGTAGGTAACCACAAAAAAAATGCAATAGTGCCCACTGCTCCCTTCCAAGAAAACTTTGAACTGGCACTGGAAATTTATCTTAGAGGTTACAACATTTAGTATTTAGTCTTGTCATCTTTTCACACCCCTTGGTTATTTTCATTTAAGATGCCACTGAGCCTTGCCCAGGGGGCATCATGGGGCTTTCAGCCACAGCTAGTCCCAGTCCGCTGGTATCATTCCACGCCCTTTCTGTGAACTGAAATGATGGAGAAAGGTGAACATCTTTGGTAATGTCCAATACAAAGTGCTTTTACCAACAACACAAGGAAAGCCCAGCACAGAAATCATCTTACAGGAATGCGTATCTCAGCATTTTCTTCCAGCACCAATCAGCTGGAGGAATCAACATCCAATTCATGGTTTCAGCCGATGAACTCAGGGACTAAAAGCCAGATGGGTTTTAAGGTTCTGAGAACAGCTACAAGTATATGGATTTAACAAGTTATTGTTGCTGACAGGTCCTAATAACAAGGAGTATGGCAAGCCATCTTCCAAGAACCTGCTCAGCTTGATTATACTCCTCCAATTAACAGCAGTATACATTTGGAGAAGGGGGCACTTCATTACTGAGAGCAGCATGAATTTCAACAATGAGTCTAGGCAGCAGACTACTGTACTTAAGAGTCTCTTTCCTTTTTGAGCCAAGTTAAAAAAAAGCAGGGGAATTAAAAAAGGAATCATGAATCTCATGACTTTTCCATGAATGGAATTGTGTTTAATATATTGCCCATGCCATAGTGAAGGGGTTCTAGGTGCCAGGGGCCTTCTACTTGACATGAATACCCCTACCTTAATTTAGTGACGTGGACTTAGGTGCCTGGCTTGTCTAGAAAGGGACAAGAATACTAGGCGTCTCCCTATTCAAAAGAAACTCTTGCCGTATTTATAAACTACTCCCTGAAGAATGAGAACTTTCCTCAATTTTAAGGAAGAATTCTTTTAAAGACACAAGCAAATATTTCTTGTAATCTATTGGTTTACACATCTGCAGCACAGGTTTCATCACAAACAGCCTCCTCCCCCACCACTTCATACGTGCTACTCACCAAAAGGACGTTTCACCAAACCAAGACAGGAGAGATGATAAGTTTTAGTACAAGATTTCCTGTCACACAAAACAAGTTGTCCTCCATCACCGCAACGGAAACACTCGTCTTCAGACTGTTTCTTTCCTTCACTTTTTGTTTTACGTCTCCGCGTTCTCTTTTTGGTCTTTTTGCCTTTTTCTTCTGAAGCATTAGTGGAAGAATTCTGTGGGAAATTATAGTTTTTAAAAAACCAAAAAATAGAAGAATTAAGGTATTTCACTGAGAGAGAAAAGAAGCCTATAACAACCAACAGGAATTTCCTGGTAGAAGAAGTTAAGCTAATAGTGCTTCAAGTTTCCAGGAGAACTCTGTTGGTGTCAACTCCCATAGAGGCAGTCTCACAAGCAAAGCTTAAGTTTGATTCAACACAGGGACCAAGGCAGCTTCTAGTCCCTAGAGGATATCCTTGTAGTTCAGAGCTAACACCACTTTGCTAGGACAGCATGAAGAAGCTTGCTCATGACCACCTATACTGTGCATATCCTGTAGATAAAGGCCATCAGTCTTGGGCTGTCAGCTTTTTCTACTTGCAGGAAAATATTAGACAGAAAATAGAAATATTTCAGAAAGCAAATGTTTTTCAGTGCAAGCAAAAAATGCTGTAAGCAGAGGCCTGCTGGCTGCTCCCACACAACCCCTGATGCACAAGAGCAGGAGGAATGCTCAGTAACACAGGTAACACCAAGATGGAATAATACCTTTTAACACAAAATATCACTTATAATTAGCCTGGTCAATCTCAATGTCTAAAACAGTGAAGGAAGTATAAGTAAAGGATCTAATAATGACACGACCTAATTAATTAACCATAGCCCTAGTCACACTACAAGTTAGAAAGATTTCAGATTTTCAAGTAAAAGGAGATTATTGGAATATTACAGCCTGGTTTGAAAAATACAGATTGTAGAACCACGAGTTCCATGTATCAAGACTACGAGTTCTGGTTGGGTGAAAACATCCATTTGAAAAGCATTCACTCTAGCATCAAGTGATGGAGAAACCCTTGATTCAATGGTTTGGTGTACTAGTGTTCAATGATTTAGTATCCTGTTAGGCATTTACATTTTTCTTCAAGGACAGTTAACTTCAACTTATATTTGCTGGATCTTATTATTATTACTTCTGGGTCTAAATTAAAGAACCTTCTTGTATCAAGAATTGTCTTTCCATGAGGGTACATATTTCTGTTGGGTCTCTGTTGCTGCATCACGTGGAGATTTTACATGCAGACAGTTAACTGTCATTGACAACATTATTTCAGGATGTGGATGTAGTCTTGTATATGCAATATTATTATAACTTATTACTCAAATAAGCATACTTTATCTAGCAATCCATACAGCTCTATAGAGATGAGTTACAATTTTTTTCCTGGATCAGTGCATAAACAGATGACAAGCTGAGGTAAGATTATTCCTCTTCTAAAAAGATATAAGTTGGTGTATTCTGCAATTGTACATCATCCCTCTGAAGGACCAGTCACTGAGCAGTGTCAAGGACCATGTTACTGAAAAGGTGGACAGTCTTTTCATGGTTAAGAAACTGATTTTGTTTTCCTATTCCAGTCCCTTCAATTCCACAGTAGATTTTCATTCCAATGTCTACATGTGACCAGTGCCAGGAACATAACGTTTAAGCAAATCTAAGGTAATTCCCACAGGTCATTTCTAGATATAAGTACTGAATGGAGGAGGGAACCTAATGATAGAGGATGGGGAAAAGGCAGAAGTATTCAATGCCTTTATTATCTCAGTCTTCACAGGCAAGGTCAGCTCCCAGACTACTGCACCAGGCAGCACAGTTTGGGGAGGAGGTGAGCAGCCAACAGTGGTAAAAGAACAGGTTAGGGACTATTTAGAGAAACTGGATGTGCACAAGTACACGGGGCTGGACAGGATGCACATGCGGGTGCTGAGGGAGTTGGCCGATGTGATTGCAGAGCCTCTGGCCATTAACTTTGAAAACTCATGGTGATTGGGAGAGGTCCTGGATGATCGGAAAAAGACAAACATAGTGGCCATCTTTAAGAGAGGGAAGGAGGAAGATCCCGGAAACTACAGACCAGTCAGTCTCACCTCAATCCCTGAAAAAATCATAGAGTTCTCAAGGAATCCATTTCTAAGCATCTGGAGAAGATGATTAGGGACAGTCAGCATGGATTCACCAAGGGCAAGTCATGCCTGACCAACCTGACTGCCTTCTATGATGAGATGACTGGCTCTGTGGATGCAAGGAAACCAGCGGATGTGATAAATATTTAGATTTAACAAGGCTTTTGATACAGTCTCCCACAGCATTCTCGTAGGCAAGCTAAGGAAGTACGGACTGGATGAATGGACTGTAAGGTGGGTAGAAAACTGGCTGGAGCATTGGGCTCAGAGGGTAGTAATGGCTCGAAGTCTAGTTGCCAGCCAGTATCAAATGGAGTGCCCCAGGGATCGGTCTTTGGGACGGTTTTGTTCAATGCCTTCATCAATGACCTGGAAGATGGGACAGATTGCACCCTCAGCAAGTTTGCAGGTGACACGAAGCTGAAGGGTATAGAAATGCTGGAGGGTAGGGCTAGGGTTCAGAGACGTAGAGAAATTGGAGGACTGGGCCCAGAGAAATCTCATGAGGTTCAAACAAGGACAAGTGCAAAGTCCTGCACTTAGGACAGAACAGCCCCATGCACCGGTACAGGCGGGGGGCTGACTGGCTGGGCAGCGGCTCTGCAGAAAAGGACCTTGGGGTTACAGTGGACAATAAATTGTATATGAGCCAACAGTGCACCCTTGTTGCCAAGAAGGCTAACAGCTAATGGCCTGCAGACTGAGGGAAGTGATTATTCCCCTCTAATTCAGCACCGGTGAGGCCACATTTGGATGGAACTGGACCAGTGGTTTTCAACCTTGTGGTCCACAGACCCCTGTGAATCCACAGACTATATCTAAGGGGTCCGCGAAAGATGACTATGATCGAAGTATGTGAATATCCACTTACAATTCAAAGTGGTCCGCACCTCCATTCAAAACTTCCAAAGGGGTCCAACGCCTTCATTTGAAATTTTGATCTCACAGTCATGCCTCCTGTCTTTCATGTGTGGCATGGCAGGAAGTGCAATTGTGGGGAACATGCAAATACCATTGTGCTTTTAACTGCATGTCTGCCAAGGGCCTCAATGTCCCGTCTCCCCTCCCAGAATAATTGCAGCAATACATGATGCATCTTTCACCCTTAACAGTAACATTTCTGTAACGTCAGAGAAGTTTGATAGTTTTCAGAGTATGTTGCTTTATTTGCTGAAGTTTTTCTACAGGTATTATAATTTTTCACTAATACTCTAACCCCCCCACAAAAAACAACAAAACAAAATCTGTAACTTTTTTTTTTTTAATAGCTACAGGATTTTTAGTTTTGAAGGGTACTTTTTAAATTCAGGCTATATTTTAGATACCTTTGGTCTGTCCCCAAGAAATCCACTGCAGTTTGGGGCACCACATTTACAGACAGTTTTTTCATTGCCCAGACAGTCGAGATTGTAGTTGAAAGTCAGCTCTGTCCCTGAGTAAGAGATAAGACTGTTTACCATACGCTTTACTAAACAAAGTACAAGGTAAGGACTATCCACAATCAGCACTAATCCACAAATAAGTATCCTATTCTGCTTTGCCCATTTTAGCACTTGCTCTGCAATTAGTATTTCTAATTTTGTCTCTCCATCCTTTACAAGCACTGATCATTATTAGGTACATATCCAGCAGAGGCTTTTCATTTTTTTCTTATGTCAAATATGTTTTTACATAATTCACTTAAAATCATTTATATGCACAGGGCTGAGAAACAAACATTTCTTTTAATATACTGTTTCCTCTGTTCCCCTTTACCCGCTCCCTGCAATTACCCGACATGTCCGTTCATTACACCTAGTCTTAAATATAGTTTAAATTCCTTGGAAAACCATATTTTGCTGTACTGAAAAGCTCAATATAGGTGGTAACTGGATCCTTTAGGAGCTTCCATCAGATGAACAAAAAGCAGCCATTTTAAGGTTTGTCTAAGGCTCAACAGTAAGAAAACATTTACTAGAGAAAAAGAAAAACTTGGCATTCTCCACTCCATGAAGACAGAATGCACTGAGTTCCATGGGGAACTCTGTGCCCAAAGTAATCAATTAAATCACACCAGAACTGGCTTGCATTGATTTTTATCTGATGCAGACAGGCAACAGGTTTAACGTTTCATATTAAAACCCCCAGACATTCATATACCTGCAGGAATATCACACACAGCAAACAGGCCTACACGTGTATCTCCATTTACTGTCCATTTTAGAGTCTCACAATTTGGTTGGCAGCTGTGATTCATAAAACGAGAATAGTTTCCTTTGGGACCAGCATCGATAATACGATCCTGAAAATTAAAATAGTAAGAGAATGATTTTTTTTTTCTCATGAAAATACGTAATTTCCAGAATTGCATACAAACATGTAAAGACAGACAGTCTTGTCAGTCAGCAATATATAAGTACCTCTATTTTACTTGTTGTATTGAAAACTGTAGCGCCTCATATGAACTGGAATGGACGCTCCCAAAGCAATACCATGATCTAGCTCACGCTTCCACAGTATTTATCACAGCCACATGGCAGGATAAGCTTTCTTGTGAGCAAGTGGTTCAGAAAACAAAAGAAAAACAGCCTAAAAATAATAAAACCTAAATGAATCAGTTTTCCTGTATCTGAAACCTTATTATTTATTTTGTTAAGTAACACACTGAATGGCATTGATCAATTTGCTATTGACTTGCAGACATTACAAATTCCTTGCTAGTTTTTTTTAGCTTATCCTTGTATAAACCCAAGTAAGTTTTTAGTAAGTAGTCTTTAAGAAAGTCCAACCCTACATGCAACTGCCTTTTAACCTCTTTCCACCTCCAAAGCTAGAAAACACAATAAAAAAATAAAATCTTGAAAATAGCTGACAGTTTTGATTGATTCTTTGACCAGCTGTTTAGCAGCCCTCTCCATATCTCCATGAAAAACAACACCACTGTGTCTCTTAAGAAAAAGACAGTAACTCTGGGGACAAATAACACATTTACAGTTCATGTTTAGGGGGTTGGACCTTGGACAAATAACTGATGCTGCATTCTGCTGAACTGGAAAGCAAAACTATTTAGAGTTTGTGGCATGCAGTGGTTATGCTAAAAGCAACATATTACAAGCAGAACGTGTTTTAATTACCTTACTAAAGTTTCCTCCTGAATTTAGGGTGAGTTGACATTGCACATGTGCAATTACTATGACTATGTGCCTGGAAATTAAGTAACTCTGTTGGCAGATGGCCATACAGGCTTAATGGTCATTTACATGCACAAACAAGGCACACAAAGGAGAAGACTTATTTAAAAAAACCCTGACCCTTACTGACCGATCATAGGTTGTCAGTTACCAGTTACAAGTTCCAGAGCCCCAGTACTGCTATTTAACATACTGTATTGGTGTTTTCTCATCCTTTACTGAATTACTTGGTTGATCATGGCAGGATCTCCATCAGGCAATGACCTACTCCTTTTACAATGCTAACAGGAGAAATAGTGACAGTAGCTGCAAAGACACAGAACACTATCCTCATATGCATTGGGAAGACAGCGAGGGCTGAGCAATTATACAGCCGGTAACACTAGGAAAAAGCTCCTACAAAAAGGAGCATGGTGTGCTTGGGGTCATTTTTTGCAGATCCAAACTTTGCTGTGAACAAACATAGAAATGAAGATGGCTTACTGACATGCTCTCAAGGTTACAATTTCCCACCAAGCCATTTCATTTTTTAATAAAAGTGGTCTGTTAACACTGGTGTTATTGTTTTGTGTGCACTTCAACTGTCTCCTTGCTATATCAAATAAATGTATATTTTCCCCACGATTTTAATCAGGTATATGCTTATCTTTGTTGTACTTGATGACAGACAGCCAAGTGCAGCCAACTGCAATCTGCATGATTCTACCATAGGTGTTTCTGACATGCTTATCACCTTGTAGATAGGTGTTGAAATGCAGAAGTCACAGAAAGAGTGAAACACACTGTGAACAGATGATAAACCAAAGCCGATCAGACAGTTTAGTCTTTGGACCCATCAGTTACTGCACTGTTTTTCCACAGGAAAGCAAGTCAAATGTTTATCAGAATGTATTATTAAATAATAAACACATTATTACATGACAAGAGAAATATTAAAATATTGTACCTTATCTATAGTGAGCATATAGAAGTGAGTGATGTCATTTTCATGTGCGTATTTGATTCTTGCCATACACTCCTCTTCATCAATTAGTTCACCAACATACTCATTCACAAACTCTCCCTGAAGGACAGAAGAGCATTGCTAGTAAAGGAATAAACCCAACCTAACAGTGCCACAAGTTAACAACTCTTTCTTTGCAGGGATGAGGGTAGGAGGGGGCAGGGAGCGGGGAAATTAAGAGCTCCACTTTGTTAGAGAGATGGTCACAATTGAGCAAATACTATTCCAAAATTACACTGCACTTACACAAAAGGCAGATTTGAATCTTTATCCCGAAAAGGAATGAATGCCATAATGTGGAACGAGACAGGGCTATAATCCATACCTTTTTTATGTCTCTCTTGGCAACCAAACCCCAGCCTTTGCCATCTGTTTTGATTATCTTTGTTTCAGGGTACTGACGTTTGGTAAAGCACTGATTCTGGCAGCGTTCTCCAGCTGGACAAACTTGTGGGTGACATTCATACATCAGCATCCGGTTTAGGCATTCAGAATCAAAGCCACAAGGGTTTTCATCTGTGGGTTTGCAGTTGCATTTGGGAATCTCAGAAATATCAGCAGTATAAATCTGAACCTTACCACAAGGTTTATTCACCTGAATCATACATAAAAATAGACCAAGTATTATTGTAAAACAGCCTGGTTTTTCAAGTGAATCCATCATAGGTTATTATCTTCCTGCTGTCACCTCAATCTCAACATGATGAAGTACTTAAAAAAAAAAAAAAAAAAAAAAAAAAATCTTTCTTCGCTTCCTTTCCCTAATTTTAAAAAATGACATTATACACTCTGATTCTTGTAGCCTCAGTGACAGACCCTTTTTGTTTCATGACTCTCATTAAATCCTGCAGCTTCCTCAAGATTTTTAAAAGTAATTTCCATTTAGTACCATGAAAATTCTTCTGGGTGTTCTCTGCTATTCTTTCGCCATTAGCACAACTGTCTTCTTTTTTATCTTTCCCTAGCTCATCCTGATCCCTGGAATCTATGCAAAATGCTTTAAAATCATTATGTGCTGGCTGAACTATTTAACCTGCTCGGGAACCACTTCCGTTTCACAGCATGTCAATTAAAGGTCTGGACTTAATTCATATCATTACTCAAACACATTCTTCTCCTATGAAGCCTTCCAGCAAAGCCCTCTGCCAAAGACAAGCTAAAATTTCTTTTCCCTCCATGGCAGAAGAAGGTTAGATCTGCATCCAGTTTATGATAAACTGGCCAACTGAGACTGAATTCCTTGAAGCAGAGAACACTGCTGAAGCGACTGGGTTACAAGACACCTGTCCTTACCTTTATGTGTTTGTACGGTGGTGGTTTACGTTCATTCTCCTGGGTTTCTTTGGCTTCTCGCTGAAGTTTTATTTCTCGAAATCTAGCTTCAGCCTCTTGCAAAGCTGGAAAAAACAGAACACCTGTATTGTTAGGACCTAGAGAAAGATTATTCCCTGCAACCTAGTAACACTCCCCCTCTTGTTCCTTCACTTTCCTTCTACTTGGGTTACACATCTCTATAATAGAGATGTCAATGGACTAACTAAATTCCTTTACAGCTCTTTTAACACGACTAGTATTTATGCTCATTGATTGTTTTCCAGACAGGCAAAAATACCACCATATTGGTTAGACCAGGAGTACTCAACCCCCAGCCTGGAGAGCTGTGTGATGCAATCCATGGGGCTCCCCAAAGCTCCAGAAATTTGGCAGTGGGGAGTGGCAGCAATTAATGCCATATGTGCAAGCCCCATGGGCCAGATGACATGGCACTGTAAGCGGGATCTAGCTGGCCCAAGGCAGTGCACCTCCCAGCCCCACGGACTCAATCTGCCCTGCTGACTGACCCTGAACTACTCATTTAGCCAATAAGGCCAAAAGGTTGGACATCACTGGCTTACCCTATATGATGCTAGAAGTAACAAAACCCATATATTCAATTCAAACTAATGGTAGTGACTCATATACTGAAACACAAAACTGGTTTTTCCTCTTTTACACTGCAAGACAAGATTACATAAAGTAGTTCTGGGTTCAAGTACAGTATCTTTAGAAAGCAAAGCGTGCACAGACACTTATTATTTTTGCTTTGTTTTACCATTTTTGAAGACTTTTCCAATTCCTTTAATTCCTTGGTATCTACTCCCCCTGTCTCCCTCCATATATGGAAATACACGAGCTTGATGAGTCCAGTAATAATCCTTGGAACCAAAGAAAAACACAGGAAACTCTCCAATTTCATGCTTCATTTTCTGGATATTTGGGGGGACATTTTTTGGATGGCAAACTTCTGCAGGCCACCATCTATCATAGGAGCACAAATAAATACAGCAGTTTAGTTAAATCCTTTCTTCACAAGACAGTTTAGCAACAGTAATCAACAACAACGACTGAACACTGTAGATTGAGCGCTGCTTAGAATCAGATTTAAGAAAGCAAGTCACCAGACAACACAAAACAGCAAACCAGCTTTAAACCTACCATTGTTTAAATTCATTAAACAAGAAAAAGAATTTGGATAAGCAAAGTGAGGCCTCACATTTGCTTGGTGGCACATCTCTCTCTGTCTCCCTATGCAGCAATTACTTTTGGACACCACGTGCAACCAATTCCAAAATTATAAAGAAGTTCCAGGCAATGGGCAGAAACTGACTGACTTAATGGATATTTGAAAACCAGAAGAGGGAATCAGGCTACACAGCCTCTCCCGTGTCTGGCTAGCAAAACCAGATTCTGTCTGTGGACAACCATACATGACTATGACTGTCTACACTACACACGAATGGTGTCACCTTCCAGTGTGACACCACTCAGATCAGTTCTATCCACGTCCCAGTGGAGTTTAAAAGGCTGACACCTGAATGGCTAATCCCTCAGGCAAAAAAAGAAACAAATGTAATCAATTACAAAAGTTATACACACTTAACTATTTGAACATATCTCTGAAACTGAGGGTGTTACATAAGGGTGCAACCTCCAAACATTTCTACGCACAAATTAATTTTCTTCCAGTTATATTCAGCCCATATATAAGAACTACAAGTGCATTCATCAGACCTGTAATTTCCTAGTTTGACCCAAATGATATCCTGGAAACGGAGTTTCTTCCCTGCCCTGCAGTCATTGCAGTACCAGCTACCATCTGGCATTTCAATGTTTAAACAGTCTGGGTGAAATGCTGCAGGACATGACTCGCAGCACAACAAGCTACCGCCTGCACAAAGAAGACAAAGTCAGAAGGGGAGGGGAGGAATTTAGCATTTCAGTGCAATTTAAATCTGTATAATATGCAACTATAAATACAGTCTTTAAACTAGTTAAAACATACTGATTGGTAACAAAGACCTATCACTCATTTGTCTGTAAAAACCAAAGACAAATCTAAGTAATTTCATTGACTGGAAGACTCAGATTACTATATTATACAAATTAGCAAGTGAACCAACAATCAAAACAGCTAGGATAATGCATCAAATTGTAATTGGTTCGTTTTAGTTTAACAACTGTAGTTTAATTTATGCTAATGCTTCACAGGATGTGAAATTTTAATAAAAACGAGCCTCCACAGAATTTTTTCATTAAATCTTTGTTGAGCAGAGGAATGAGATCACTGTTTTGTGTGCATGAATTATCAAGTAGGAAGTTAAGCAAGCTGTGGCTTAATAAGCTTCTACAATGTGTGTTTAATTTGTCAGCAGGTCAGGTAGTTTGTCTCTCTATGTTCTAATCAGCTCTGCGCACAGGGCTGTGCTCAATAAGTAATAAAATTTAGTGCCGAATGTAAAAGCAAAAACCCATTAATTAGGAGCATATCAGCAATAACTAATACTGGCTTAATTTGCTGTTTTCCAACTAAGCCAAAAGCATCTCTTAAAATACTTATATTTTTACATATATATTAACAAAAGTAAATACAAAAGGCTTCAGTATGTTGAACACAGGGGAAGGAACATAATTAGGTCTCATTATGCCTCCCTGGCTAGCAATTAAATCAGATGTAAGATAGGCAGAAGTATAAGGAAAAACATTCTTTAAAAAAAATGTCTGCTTATCACCAGATACTTTAATATCTTCAACAAAATCTGATTAAACCTGAAGTGACTGTGCATGTCTTTGGCATTTTTATTTAGAGATCTTACTGAAATCCAGGTGAAACAGAAAAAAAATGACACATTTAGATGTTGATGAGGCTTACAGCAAAGTAATAAAGAGCTTTCCATCAAGTTACCTTTTGAGCACACAAAGCACCAGCTCACATTGACATGCGCATGATGACTTTTTCCTTTCATGGCTGTGAAATGATTGGTACACACAATGCTGTTGGAAGCGATCACAGCACAGCCTGCAGCAATGCAAATGTCTCCAGCGTGGTAAGCCACAGGGCAGCGAACACACCGTATCATTTTGCCTAGCAGAAGCACAATACTTTAGTATTTATCTTTCAGACTGCTCTGCAGATTTAATCCAAGCAATGCATTTTAATACTCTATAACACTGCTGACATATAGACAGTGTATCAGCTATTATATCTTCAAAACAGGTGCATTTGGATTCAGCCAAAATACTTAACTAGCAGGGTTTTTTTGCTAAATGATATTTAATTGTACTGATCTTCATATACTTATAACAGTACAGGAAAGCTTTCTGCAACTGTGCTTATCAATCAATATGTGTTCAATTGTTAGAAAACTAGGTATACATACAAATAAGTACAAATAGAGCTTCAATGGACTAAAGTTTTATAGGCATACATGGATAAACTTGTCTATCATCCTCTTTATTTGTCATACCTACATTTTATATTTCGTTTCATTAGAAAGATACTATGTCTAATTACTGGTAACAGTTCTGTACTGTACTGTTGCTAGTATAATTAGAAAAGAAGCTAAAAAATCCCCTGTAATGCTGATAGATAATTACGCATTTACTCCAAATGGTTTTCCAGGTAACATACTATTGCGTGCATGTCTGCATTACTGAAACTGGCAATCTACACATGCTAAAGGACTGGATTTTGCTACTCTTAAATAATTACTTATTTTGTATGAATGGTTCGATTGCAAGGAATGGGACTAAGTAAGTGTGGAAAGAACAGGTTATGAAATGGTAATAAAAGCAGCACATTGTGTCTTGCTATTTTCAGCCCATTTAATTCTTCTTCAATCACTTTTCTAATCTGAGCAAAGCATTCCTCCTCGAGTGGTTCTGAATTAGGAAGGAACCAAAAAAGAGTACAGAAAACCAAGCATATAAAAACTTCTCATGTTCACATTTTTCAAAGAATCCTGTTTTTTTCCACCTTCAAAGCATGTTGCATAACGTTGTGGGGGTTTTTTTGTTTGCTTTTTTAGTAACTGGCAGGTGCTCAGAAAGATGGGAATGTAATTATATTATCTATATAAGAATAAACATTAAAAAGCCACATGGATTTTCATTCAGTGTTTAAAAGTTTATCATAAAATATTAAAGAACCCCCACATAATGAACAAAGTTGGGCTTCAGTAAAAAAGCCCCTTTCATTACAACTAGAACCCTCCTACTAAAGAATTATAATGGGCAGAGCAAGGCAAATAGCTGAATTAGCAGAGGTGCATTTTATTCCTTATATTCTGCAATACTAAGCTGTAACTTAACAAATGCAGCTTAAAACTTTTTCCTTAGATCTCTAACAGTTTAGCAATACCTTTTGACACTCTTGGATTTGAGGGGTTAGTAACATGACAGCTCAAGCAACTGTGGAGAGGACATCGAAAACCTCTGTTCTCAAACACAGTAAGATGAAATTTTTTTACACATGCTTCATGGTAGAATTTTCCACAGTGGGATACAATACATCGTTTCACATCTGCCTTTCTCTCCTTACAAACAAAACAGGTGTGCACACCTAATGATAAAAACAATAAAAATAATTCATGACATTTTCATCCTAGCTTCTGTGCTTAAGTCATATTTTGACTTACATTTTTTGGTATCAAAGATCTTCTAACCAATCTGGCCTAAAATGTACCAGATACAATTCCAATGTAATATAATGTTTAATAATCAAATCTTCATATGATCACTGACTTGGTAAAAGCCTCTCTCTAACAGTAAGTCAGTAGTATAGGCTGTGATCCTGCAGATCTTCAGATAGATGCACAAACTCCGTGAGAAAGTTTGCTAAGTTTCTTGCTGGCCCACCTGACTAAGAGACCATAACTTCCACTATCTTCGAACACAGCATTTCCGTAACAAAGTTCAGCACGTTCACCGTCTGAGAATGTCAACAGGTGCTCAATATCTTTCATGTCACACTGAAGTATCACCACTACTATATAGTAGGTTGTTACAAGATCAGAAGCAATGGAGACTAATAGCTACAGGCTACAAGCAAATTTCTTAAGGAAAGAAATAGACTGAAAGAAAGACACTGGAGGCAGAAACTAGAGAGAGGAAGAAGAGGAAAAAAAAGTGAAAGAATTCTTTTGCCTCCAGCCTTCACTTAATTTGAGGATTTTCTTGAATCTGTGAGAGTTTTTGAATCTTCCATGATTAAACATGACAAATACCCTGGTCATATTACAACTACTATGTACAGAGTAAACCAGCTCCTAGTGCAAGAGGTCTTTGATGAGAAAAACGTGGCACCTGGATTTCCCAAAACTTATGCATTAAGGTAGAAAAACAGGAGTTCTCATGCTGCATGACACCAGAAGAATAGCAGGTATTCAGAAATACCTACTCTGAGCTAACAGGATTGGCAAGGACAAAAAAAATCTCAATAATACAGTGTTTTTTTTTAAATCAAAGAAACAATACTTGCCTGATGTACATTCACTACAGATGAACTTTCCTGCTGGTCTCCCAGACAGCCCAAGGCAGCTGACATGAAATGCTCCAAAACATATTCCTTCACAAAGCAGGAGATCACCTGTTTTTTCACATAGCTTTTCCAACATAAAAGTAAGTATTGAGTGTTAAAGAAAAAAAAAATGCATGTGGGAGAAATTACTTTCTCCATTCCTTCTCTCATAAACCTCTCCCCTCACATACCATTTTATTACTCTTAAAATCAAACAGCTTTACATGCGAAGGAAAGTAAAATCATTCTACAAGTATCAAAAGATTACTTTATTTCCAAGCAAACCAGGGACAGGCCCATATGATACAAGAAACAGTAGGTAAAAGGTTATAAATGAGGTAGACCAATATTAACAAAAATATTTTACACAAATTCTCAGGATGAAATAAAAAGCATTCTTTTCTCCCCCTTAGGGAAAGGACATTTTGGCCACTGGCAGATGTGAAAAAAAATCCAGCACTTTACTGGAAAAGGAAGTGTATCAGCTTGACCTGGCTCCTCCATGTCTGTATAGATCAGACTTGAATTGGGCTTTTTGGTGTTTTTATCTAATAGCTGATTCAATCAGCTATTGAATCAAAATGCCAAAAAGCCCTGCTGAAGCATGTGATCTATACAGACGTTGGGTGAGCTGGGTCAAACTAATATGATGTCTCTTCTGGGCATGCACTGCACTGAAAGTAAAGCTTTGGGGGAGGGGGTGGTTCCCATATCTGTAAGTGGCCCTCATGCCTAAACTGTCAGAATTAGCATGTGCTAGCTACCAATAGTCAGATTCCAACTGAGCACCATTTGTTCAGTGATTAACCAGCATGTTCAAATAGTGCACCTGAGATTAGATTTATTTTCAAGGAGCTGGGGAGAATTTTCTTGTTTGATCCATTACAGACAAACTTATAGCATTACTTCATTTCCTAAGCCACAACTTTTAAACAAAGAAACCATATGAACACTATTACTACTGCAAGCATTGCTATTTATTTGCATTATGATAATAGCCAGAGGCTGCAAATCAGGAGCAGCGCCACCTCACTCTGCTAGCCACTGTCATTTTACAAACAGTGGAGACAATCTTTGCTTCACTGATTTAACTATAAAGCATTACCTCTCAGCATTTGTTTGGGGGTGGGACAGCAGTCATTTTACAGATCTGCTACCTAAAAAGCAGCATGGCTAGGTGGATCCACTTCAGGTCTGAGAAATTATGCAAATTTAAGCTGCTGTCTTCAATCACTACACTGTTCCTTCCTTGAGAGGTGTAAAATAACTCAGGCTTGGACTAAACCTACCTAAACAACTTTATCGTCTACAAGCATCTCAGGAACGAATCTGGGAGCAATGAACAACAGCTCCAACTAGTCTCTCACCTGACATACATATTCTTTTTTTGCTGCAGCTCCTCGCTCAGATTTTTTAGATGATATAGATACTTCTGTCTGAGTCTCATCTGCACTTTCATAGGGAGACTCCGACCGCTCATCTCCTTGACCATCTGAGACCTAAAGATTAAATGTATACATTAGATAACATGGCAGATATATAGGGACAAACACTGTAAAGGAAGCATAGAGATGCAGTACTAAACTAAGATTTTCTGATGTTTACTTGCCTTTCCACCTCTAATAAGTTTTAGTTAAAACTACAGGTATGTGCTTGTGGAAACCCTGTAAAAAGAACTATACAATCATTGTTTTTACAAATTAAACAAATCATATAAATAAAACCTCACAATATTTCCGTGTGACATTTTATTTTAGACCCAGCGCTCTACTGCAATTAGCTGATGGCCAGTATGTTGTGTATCCCATGACCAAAAATGGATGGGCCGTGTATGAAACAGAGACATACTTCCATGACTGTACTTCGTTGAAGAATGATGTCAGCATATTACTGGGACTGCAAAAACAGAGCAAACTTCAGATCTAGCCAGTAACAGGGTATAGCATCCCTGATTGCCTTGATTCAGTCTTAGGAAGACGTAAGTGAAATGCTGGGTGACTCGCCAGGGACAACACTGGGAGGTAATTACTTTTCCCAAGGTAGCCTCTGCACATTCCCTGCTGTGGAACTCTAACAAGCAATGAAATCCACAAGGAGGATGAGGCACTAAGTTCTAATTAAACAAAGATTGCAAAAGTCTCCTGTTACAAGAGAACATAAAAAAATCTAGATCCAAACCAAACTAACAGTGCAGCCTAAATGTGCATAAAAGTCCTTGGAGAGCTCTACAACAAAAGTATTCTGGAGCCTGGATTTCAATCCCACTTTAGCTCGACACTTAATTTGAAGCTGGAGACCACAGATACCTGTCCCCCTAACCAGCAGCATGCGTCTCAACACCCAGTTTAAGTCTCTTAGGGGAAATCCATAAAATTAATGGATTTAAAATTTATGGAAAACCATATTATTCTGTCTACACTGATGGAAACATCTTAAGTGCATCTGCCAGCAAGTTCCATCAGTTTGAAAAGTATTATTTTTTACAAGGGACTACTAAAATCATGAAATAGTCTATTCCTATAGTCTGGAAACTCATCCCATCTAAATCATGGCAAGCTAAAATCGTGAATTCAGAGGTGCACATTATTCAGCCTATGAATCCTGAGCTTCTGTGGCATTTAAAACTACATTTAATTTCATAGAGTAGGGGTTGCTAAAGGTAGAAAGAAACCTGGTAGACATAAAAAAGAGCTTATTTAAAATGACAGACGTACACAAAAAAAATCTGAGCCAAATACAGCAATGGATAGAGAAGCCAGTGGATGAAGGTAGGGGAGAAAGGTGTTTGAATATGTTCACGTAACTTTGGAGTAGCTAAATGAAGTGCAACGTGATTAACAGATATCAGGAGGCTATTGTTTGAATAGGGAATTTCAAGAAACTGAAGTCCAAAAACACCAGTTATGGAAATTTTAAATGAATGGACAAGAAAAGGGGAAGATTGTAATTTTCACATATTCATTGAGTTTAAGACCGAAAGAAGCCATTAAGTGATCTAGTTTTACCACTCATATCTCAGAGGCTATACAATTCTACCCAGTTTTACCCCTGTATTCCACTCAATTTGTATTTAAAATATATATTCTAGAGTTCTTGGATTGAAGACATCAAGAAAATCCACTACTTTCTTTGGCCAGAGACTGACATTACACTTTTAACGCTATAGGTTTAAACCAGTCTATACCCATAACGGAACAGAAGATCAGCACGTAGACTGCTTTAAAAATGGTGGACCACGATCTAAGATTTGCACCCTCCCTGTCCCACCCCATCCACCCCGCAAAGGGTGAATGTGTGTTCTGTTTGCTATCAATCTAAACTATGCTGCTTACAGAAAAATCACATAAACTTAGACTGATTCTGCCTCAAGCTTTTTGAATGTCTATACCTAGCCCTAGTCTGCTTTATTTCCATTAAGAGTCTGTCTACCTTCAGCTTCAAGCTACTGATTTTTGCTATGCCTTCCTCTCTAGAGTACAAGAGCACTCTAGTACCCAACATTTTCTCCCAGTGCTGGTATGCAGTAAACAAGTTCTTTCAGTCTTATTTTTGATAAGCTAAACAGACTAAGCTTCTTAAATCCCCAAGACATCTTCCCTGGTTCTCAAATAGATTGTATGGTTCTTTGCACCATCTACATTTTTTTTTTTGACTTTTTAAAAATGTGGACAACAAAACTGGATGTAGTATTTCTGTGTCTCACTAATGCTCCACCTAGAAGTGAAAAAAAAAATCATCTTCCTACTTAGTACTACCCTCCTTATACAGCTTAGGATTGCAATAGCCACATTGGGAGCTCATGCTTAGTTGCTTGTCCAGTGACCAGAAAATCCTTTCCAGTTAGATTGCATCTGGTTTTAAAATATTTTCTTGGAACAGTACAACTTGTCAAACAATCCAGACTGCTCTGAATTACTTCCTTATCTTCATTTACATTTCTACTGACCTTAGTGTCAAATGCTAATTTATCAGAAGTGATTTTATTTATTTATTAAAGTGTTGACTAGCATCAAGACATTTTATTGATCTCTGAAAAGCGTGACCCCATTCAGTGCTAATACCCTATTTACTATTTCTTTTGTTTTTGAGATTTTTAGTTACCCAGTTTTTAAATCTTTTTCACAATTGCTTTGATATAATGCTAACTTTTTAAATAGAACAGACTTTTGAAAATTTAAAAAGTTCTAAGTATATTGCCTCTATACAAAAAGCATATTCTGTCTATGTAAGAGCACAGCTTTAACGCATCCTATTAATCTACTAGGACGCTGCATATTTTGTTTTACTTATACTAAAGATTTTTCTCTATTTCAAAAGATGCAAAAACATTTTTGTTGGCAGTTTCAAAAGTGCCAGCATTTCAAGGGTTAAAAGAAAGTCTGTAATTGTGAGCAAAGCAAATCAGTCGATATCGGGAGATGTACCTCATCTCAAAGGAGCTGGAAAATACTCTGCTTCATACAGTTTTATGTTGAAAACGGAATTTGAGTGTATTGCTAGTGGCAGCCATCTTGCTGAAAAGTGGCAGTTTGAGAAAGGCAGTATTGGAGTTTGCTGAAAAACAAAACAGTTTCCATCCTGGTTTAAATAATCTAACACACTTTAACAATGCTTAAACCTTTCATGTATTAAGGCTAAGTTGCACAAGCAGTAAAATGTTTGGCACATTTTTTTTTCTGTGGGCTATTACACTTCCATTACAGCTGGTCAAAAATAGTAATTTTCAGCAAAACAGCCAGGAGCTATTAGAGTTTTCTTTCTGGTACTGAGTCCAATTGCTTTTAACAATTAAAAAAAAAAAATCACATTTGAGAAAAATTCCACAAAATATCCCACTACTAGTTTCCCCTACAAAGTCCCCTCATCTCCAACAAGCCTTCCCAATCTGAGAGAGAGCAAGCAGGAGCTGCACAGAGTGCCTTAAAGACTAACTTAACCTCTGCTGCATCAGGACAGATTTCTACCACCTTCTTGTGAAAACAAATAATCTCCCACCTTCCCCAGTTTCCTTTTCTTTTTCTTTAAGCCAGGGCAACATTAGCCGATTATCATCTCTAACCACAAATAAGTTACAGTCACAAGCATTTGAATTTTTCTATGCTGATCTTGATCTAGAAACTAGTAGAGACACTCAGACTAGTTATTGGTGTGATGTGATTATTAGCATCATCATGAAGAATCAAGCTCTGAATATCCAACTGCAGGAATGGACTCAAACACTTCAATATGGCAACTGGACAACGGACAACCAGTCTATATGAATGCTAATACCACTTTAACCCCTTCCTGGGACTCTAACACAAGACAGAAACTCTCCAATCTAGTGTTGTTGCAGGACACTGGTATACAAGGGGAAAAGGCTTTTTATGCTACCAACCAAATACCTGCAGAGACTCATACACATGGCCGGAAAGGATGGGCATGAAGTGGCATTACAGTATCCACTAAACAGGGCTCTGCTATATCTGCATTATTAGAGCCCTTAGACACTGAGCAAACCCGACACTATATTCATCTTATTAACTATCCATCTTGCACTAAACTACATAGAGTGAAGAAGGGGATTCCCTATTCATTTATAGCCCAGTTTCTTTAAAATTAACAGTGTGAAACCCCAACAGATCTGAAATCTTAGCTTTTACTTTTTGTCTATAGTACAGTTCATAAGCTTATTTTGTCTCTGTTGTGCACTTTATTAAAGATGGACTGCCTGCCACAACTTATTCTTCCCTCCCCCAGGACCTCTGTATTTTCAGCGCACAGCGTTCTTCAGTAGTCATTTAAAGAATGCAGCTGCTCCGCTTTGAACTCTCTCATGATAAGGGTACTTAAGCACTGGAACATTTTACCTGGGAAGGTTGCAGACCCTCCGTCTCCAGAAGCTTTTAAGTGCAGATTAAACATACATTTCTCTGCAATAGTTTAGGCAAGACTGAGCCTGCCTTGAAGCAGGGGGTTGGACTAGATGACAACTCTTTTATAATTCTATAATTATATGGAAGTAGAAGCTTCAGATGGGAACTTCCAAAAAAAAAAAAGCTGCAGACCTAATGAAACACTCAGCCAAGCATGACCCTTAACCACATCCGCAAAGTAAACTCTCCAGCAACTCTAGGTCACAAAGCTCGTCTCCAACCCCGTTATGCTGTATAGGAACAAGTATGTATATACAGCAATATCCTATTCACTACCATGGCCCGACTGTGGTTGCCCCTATGAAAGAACACCCATGCCATTACTAGGGGCAGATACTTATTCTGGGAGGGCCTTTCTGGGAGGTAGGCCTAACAATCATGTCCAGCAACCACATCCAGTGACACTTGTACAATAGACCCACTGCTATCAAATCCCTTGCAACATATCTGTTCTCATCACCTTTCACTCTTATTTTGCCCCAGGATATTCACCATGAGTTCAACACCTCCCCTCCCTCCCCATGAAATTATCCAAACAAGATGGAAATATATGGGAGTGTGTGAAGAAGGAAGAAAGACATCTGCCTGCTGTAGGTGTGGCCCTGAAGAGCTAAAGGGCAGTAAGAGAATTCAACAGGAAAAAAAAAAATCCCTCCATGAAAATGTTCTTAGAGAAGGTAATTTATTAAGGACTTCACAACATAGAGGACATCCACAGAGTCCCAGGATAGACAGTTTTGTTCTTAAGTGATACCTTATGGTGCAGGAAGGATTTGGATTCACTAGGAATCCAGAAGAATTTTTTAGTACTTTTAATCTGCAATTTTTTTTTTAAATTAAACTCAGGATAACTTACAAATCTATAATTACAAAATCAGTATGAAATGCAAGGGGTTAAACCTAGCTAAGGACAGTACTAGCTTAATTGTGTCTGGTAAATACTACATAGCAAAATAAGCAAATAGTTCAAGCTTCCAGACAGCCATGCTCTGCCAAACTGGTACAGGGTTTTGTTTTAAGTGCACATGTCCTACTTATTGGCATTTCCCTTCTGAGCACAGTATTGTAAAGAAAATCGGCAGCCTCCTTAGTAAAGTATAAGCTGTGTATAATTAACTTCTTTCCAATGTTCAGTTCAAGGGTCAGAGTAACAACCACTTACACCAGCACAAAAGCCTGATCTATAGATATGGGCAGCCTTATCCTGTTGTCTCCTTTTACTTTAGTAGTGCCCTGCATATGTATACTCCTACTTTTTATGAAGAAGTAACAAAACTAAAAAAAAAATAAATCAATGTACAATTTGGTTTAAAAGATTTACTATAAAAATGGTAAGGTTCTTCTTCAGTGTGACTGCATCCATAAGATTACAGTCTTGTAATTAGCTGAATGTTTTGTGCACAATTAACTGAATGCAGAAAGAGAGAATAAGTTTCTCATTGGTGTATTTAAGTTAGGTGACAACATGTGTATTAGTACAAGCACAATCAGACTTTATACTTGTTACAGCAGTCAGTAAATGATTCCCCCCACCCTTCCCTCCACTACAGCTTCTTCATTGGAAACTGAGGGGATGGAGGAAGGTTCTGGCCTTACTGAACTGCACGGGAATTTTGCTATTGACTTTAAAGGGCCATGATTTTTCTCCAGAACATTGTTCAGTGCCTGACCTCAATTATGTAATTTGAGTAACAAAAATTCACGCTTACCTCCTGAAGAGAATCTTATAACCCCTTGTGTACACTAACCATTATACGTTGCTCACTTAACCAATACACAACAGCTGAAGAAAATTAAGAAAGTGATTGCCTTGACTGCCTTTTTGTATTCCTTTTTTGACGTGGCATTACGTCAAAGTACCTGATTTTCATTCAGTTGTAAGATTTTCTGTTTGACGTGCTGTTTCTTAACAATTTTTTTTGGGGGGGGGGGGAGAGAAATGTGGGGGAAGGAGTCGTCGAGCAGAAAACAGGGTGGAGATGAACTTTACAGATAAACTGAAACAGATGCATAAGGTTTTGTGAGCCTCAGCATCTGCTGAAGTGAGCTCAGGCTCAGAAAAGCTTATGCATCATTGATTTAGTCTATAAAGTGCACATCTTCCCTGCCTTCTGTTTAATAAGTGGCATTAAGTCAAGCTAGAGGGAAAAAAAAGAGATTGTATGTAACTAAGTATAAGATCGACAGGCCTGATTCCCCCCCCATCCCCGTTTACACCCATTAGTGCTATACCATTTTTTTCAAGTTACTCCGGATTTACACTGGTGTAGGAAAGAGCAGATTGACACCACTTCTTAAGCGTAGCTGTTTTATGGGCCAGGGGGGAGGGAGGGGAATGTATCTTGTAGGCACCTTACAATCCTTTACAACAGGGACTGAAAACCTACAGCCTGCAGCAGCAGAGATCAATGGTACAGTGGTTTGGGAGGGGGGAAAGCGACCTTCTCTGTTATGCATTCTTCTGTTGCATGTTGTCAATCCCCTCGTGTCCAGAGCACTTGCTCTGTGTTGAAGCGTCCTCCATCACCCTGCGTTGCCAGATTTGTGGCTCCCCTTCGCCACTAGAAAAAAATTGGCAGAGATCAGTGGCAAGGGAGCACGGAGCAGAGTAGGCCAAGAGGGCACTGCAGGGGGAACCGGCAAAAACTGGGTCACAAGAGGCAGCCCACCATTTTTAAAGGTTGCCAACCTCTGGTTTACATGGTCACCAAAGGCTGTTTAGAGTAATCTTTTAATTAGACAAATGGCAGACAAGCTTTGAGGAAGATTTTATATATTAAAAAAAAAAAAAATCTTCACCACTCCTTCCCTATTAACAAGAATAGTTTACATCTACTAAGAACAGCTGCAGTATTTGATGCATGTCAGAATTAGAGCAGTAACAAGCCCTGAATTTTGGTTTATACTTGTCTATAAGCAAAAACTTATTGATGTTGGTCCACTATTTTCTATTGAATTCTGTACTACTTCATTCCAGAAGACTGAAGGAGGCATATACATACTAATGCAAGGAGACCTCAAAGGACCTATGAAAAAAGGAAACAATTTTGTGGGATAATGCAGTTTCCTTTCTGAGAAAACAGATGTTTAATAGATGAGCATGTGCGCATATGCCTGTTTTAGAGAAGGGAAGATTGAGGAAACAGGAGTTTCTCTTTACAGGTTGACATGAGATTTATAGCACAAGAACTCTGCAAAGAAAGTGATTCAAGTTAGCCTGTATACGTGCATATAGCCTGTATGTTTGGATTTTTAAAATTTCATTTTTTCAGTGAAACTGTTTGCTGGGTTACTTACGGGGAAAGAATAAATACGGACAGTCATGCTTGTGTGACAAACGTTAGCTTCTCAATTCTTCCTGACTGTAAGACTCTCAGACGCATGCTACAATTCTGATGTGTACTTAATCATAAAGATTTCCAAAGTGACAGGAGAAGCATTAGCACATGGGGATCACTCTTATACCTTTCAGGCACCTTATCTAAATATTAATGTGATCTTTTTTAGACTCATTTATCCAAGCATTTTTGTACTAAGTATTTTGTCAGATTCATTGTTTTTAACATCAGATCAGAAAACCAAACCAATTCACTATAACCTTATTAATCACCTGCAATTACATCTTCCCCTCAAAATTAAGGTTAGTAGGAAGCTATAGCTTGCTTTAACACACTGTTCTCTATGAGTGGTAATGTAGATTCCATACCCAGATGAGACTGAATTCTCAAAAAAAAAAAAATATAAGAAGAATTAAAATGTGCTGACAGGTGACCTGGCTTCCAGCTACACTAAAGTCAGAAGGCACAGGCTGAAATTGGATAAAGGGAAGGAAAAAAAACACCACGCCTCAGCATTTAAAAACTATTTCTGAAAATTCTATTAATGCAAAAATGAGTGTGGGAATACATACATATTCCTCAGCACATGGTTGTTAAAAAAAACCCCTTTGGCATGATTTTTCTGTAAGTTTCTCTAATTTTAAGAGACTACTCTCCAAAAATAATTAAATAAAAGTAAAACCCCCAAAACGGCTCTTGCAAAATTATTGGTTACTGCAAGTATAAAGAAAAAAAGGGGTTCAGAAAGTCTAGGCACCAAAATAAACTAAGTAAGGCCGTATACAGTCAATTTACCAATTTCAGAATTAAAAAACAGTCATAGTAGGAAAGCAAGAAAATCTGATTTACTTTGCTCAGCTGATCCTGAAACAAGTGAGCTAGACAGGCAAGGTATAACAGTTTTTTTGCACTAGACTGATGATTAATTCTCTACCAATGTAAGGATTTTATAGCACCCTCTTCATTGGCTCAATTACCATATTTTCTTTTTTTTGCAACCATATAGTTTTAAATAGACAAGAATGAGGTCAATATGTGCAGAGGCAAGAATATAAATATTAAGGAGAAGTCAAGTGTGGAATATTGTTCACCATGTGTTAGCAAATGCAGAGCTAGAAAGAGTTAAGCACATTTCTGTGCTTAGTGTTAGTACTATGACCCTTTCCTTCCCATTTCCTTTACTTAGACAAACTCTCCCAGACACAAGCCACCCTATTTTAATCTAGTAATGCTCAAAGCAAAATTGAATCCATCTAAAATACGTAGAGATTCAAGGTAAACGTAACCCCTCCCACAGCCACATTTCTTAAGTGTCATTTTAAAAGTGTTAAATAGTTTCTTTTAATGCTTACTTTATTCTTTCACTTATAAAAATGGATCCAATTTAATATCAAGATCTTGAATATTCAACAGCACTTCCCAAGCACTAGAAAGCATCCAGCTTTTGGTCTTATTTTGTATCCAGGATGTTTAGTTAATCCCCAGTTATGTTGTGTTTATGCAGTTATCCAATAAATTAAAGGAAGTCCCACTATCAGAAAAAAATTAACCCACCCACTTTCCATTCTGTTACATTCAGCACTGTGACTTTTGGAATCAGTGCTCTCCAGCAGTGGGGCCCAACCTCTTTGGCTGGCATGCACAAATAAAGCACGTGCCCTCCCCATCCCCTGCATGTCACACACTGAGGCACATACTGCACGTTGGCCACCTGTGCTGTAGAGTGCTAGCCAGAGCAATGTTTATGTATAAATCCTTGTGTTTTACAAGTTACAGGTATTTAAATTTTTTTTAAAAGCCAGGTGTGTCAGAAAAATACCATTTGATCCTGCTGTTTGGTTTATAAAAGCAATGATTTCTATGCCAGGATTATAAACGGGGAACCCATTAACTAAAGTGTCCTCCCACCCATTACCCACAGCCTCCAAGGTGTCTCAAGAAATGAGCTATTTTACTGGGATCCACTAGCAGACATCCACCCTCTTTTTGTGGGTATGTTAACACATCAAGGATTTGTAGGTACTACTAGCTTTTCATTTCAGTGCTCCAAAGACCTTGTAACCTTCAAGCTTCTTTCTAGGGTACACTACCTAATAGTTTCTTTGCCTTTTAAGACAGTTTGCCTATACATGTTTTTCAATCTAAAGTACAACAGATATGAAAAATCAGACATAAACCAACATACAAATGACAAAATAGACTGGATCTGTTGTGCACCTGCAGAGAGAGACAGAAAAACTGACAGAGCCAATTGAGTTACAGTTAACATTTCCTTTATTTCAACATACGATGTTCCTGAACTTAAGAATGATGTATTGGCCCAAAATGCTAGACTGGGTATATTATTCTTTAAATATATGGTGCCATAAGTGTACACAGTACTATAATAGTAAAAAGACAGTCTGGGACATGTTTCACATTTATCATTAGCAATAGATTGACGTTTGAAATAAGGATATATTTTGCATTTCTGAATATACTTAGAATATGAATTATAAACTATAAGAACATGTAACATTATTGGTTGCCTATGAATACTCAAGATTCCATGGTGATGGAGGTGGAATAAAAACTACTTTGTGAACATGCAATAAACAGAGTCTGCTCTGAAGTCTAAGATTACAAAGAAGAAAACAAACACACAAGAAACTCAATTTCTGTGTAGAATATGTTGCTATCAAACAAATATTCAGGGTTAGAACTTTTTTTCATGTGAATGTGGAAGCATCCCAACAAAGCAGTAACATATGGTGGGCAATATATAAGTCTCCTCAACTACTGTAGGCCCTGGTGATGCTATGTAGTAAGACACTAAAGTCCAATTACTTGCAATGTTTCCCCAAAATTACACCACTAGTTGTGTTTATTGGTGGTATGAACCACAAAGGAAAAAGATCATCCCAACTGTTACAAGTCTTAGTTCTGTGCACACAAGAAACAGACATTAGATAATTTATTGGAAAAAAGGTTGTGGAGGGGTTAAAAATAATTGGTCATTTTAGATGATTCTTACATTTTGAACAGGCCATTGTTTTTGAGAGAAAGCTAGGAAAACAGTGCCAGAAGCATGAAGTAACTTTGCAAGCCTGGAAAACTAACTTGAACTACTTTTCTTATGATGGTAAATTCTTCAAAATCCCACCTACTTTCTTTCTTACCATTTAGGATTTGCTATTCTTGGACACTTTTTTAAATGTTTTTTTAGAACATTTTATGATGAGGATTTTACTTGTATATTGTAACAAAATTAGATTCCTGGGCTGACAAATGAAATTGATATGGTGTTTTAATTACAAGTTGCACATGGTTTGTTAAGATTGCTTTCTTTAGCAAATATCTTACCTTGGTGTTAAGACTGTAGGTCTGTTTTCTTCACTGTGTGTGTATTTGCTAACCCCATTAAAAACAGATGATAACAGATCTGCCACAAACTGACAGCAACAGAAATACAGTTTAGTGTATGCAAAAAGAGTACAATTTGAAGTAGGTATCTTGGATTATGATGACATTGTAAACAGGAGAAGTTGTACTTATGAGTAACAATCCAGCTTGTTTGATACTGTAAATTACAGAAAGAAGCGAGAATTCTCTCTATAGGAGGATGGAGAATTATGTTAAAATTCCACAGGCTCGTCCTCAGGCTTCTGTAAACAGCTATGTTCTGGTCTACTCAAACTCCTTCTTCTCACAGATGTTCCCAACGAAAGCCTGGCTAAGAATTTTAAATATTCACATTCGAGATTGGTTTCTCCCCCACTATTAAAGATGTGGACTCTAAACCAATGCTTGGGAAAATACCTATCCAACGCATAATGCTGATACTGTTTTGAAAGCTATCTGTAGCTGCAAAGTTTGACTGAAAAGCTGAACTAGGTAGATGCTATCATGAACACAGTCAAAGAAGTGAGCGAATTATCTAGAATTTCTGGTAGCGTGAGATCTTTTATTAATTGAAAATACTGGTCACACTAAAATGGCACCTGTACTACCAAGCAATTTATTCTACCCATTCAATTTTTGCTGTAGAGAAAATGAAATCCATTACCTCTTGCCTTATTCTCTAAAAATTAAATGAAATGCCTAAATCTTTTCCTACAAAGACCACAAGACTACTGAGGTGTTATACCGAGTTGTGATATATGCTATACAAGGTTTCTGTCTTTATCTAAAGATTTGGTAGTGTTTTAATAACTTTCTATTTTTATTTTATCATAAATTGCCCATTAAGAATTCAATTTTAAAAACATAATCATGTTTCACATAAGATAGAGGGGATGTCAAGTGCCCTTATGGAAAATTTAATTACTTTCTCTGAAAAAATTAGATGAATGAATAGTATTTCTGATGCACAGATTTGTGTGTGTTAATTTTTAACTCTTTTGCAGTACTTTAAGTTTTTCTTGGTGACAGCCAAAAGCTTTCAAAAACAACTAGCAATCTTAAGTGCCCAATTTATAACCCCTTAAAAGAGCTTAATTTTAAGAAGCAAACGCTTAACTGCCCTTTAACAAAACCTTAAATGCCCTTTGAAAAATAAGGTCTTTTATTCCCCCAACCCCCCAAATTAGGCAACCAAACTAATCCTTTGAAACTTTTGGCCTTATTATTCACATAGGTTTTTTCCTCCACCGAAATATAAAAGCAGCACTTAAGAGTTTCAAAGAGATTGTCGGAAATACCAGGTTAGTGAATCTCTCTCTCTCTCTCTTAAAAACTAAAATACGTCCCTTCATAAAAATCAGCAGCACTGGGCTAACATGTAAGAATTTTGTGCAGTCTCCAACAAACCCCAACATATCATATGTAGAAGGCAGGGCAGAGTGGCCATCTGATAGACTAACTAATTCAGAGGGGCACAAGTTTTTGGAAGCAGCTGCTCACTTTAACAGATGCTAATGTAATATGTAGTGTGTCAAAATTCCAGAACCAACACCTGCTCATCTACTGATAAGAATCAGGGACCAGCAACTGACTTCACTGCACTGCAGATATGCCTGTGTGGGTTCACCCACACAAGTAGTGCAGGAGTGACCAAGCTGGTGTCATCTAGCCCACAGGGCTCCCCACAGGTCTGGAAATTAAATTTGTCACCATCTGCTCCACTGAAAAATTTCCAGATCCATAGGGAGTCTGTGGACTGTCTCTATGCAACTAAATGAGTCAAACATCACTGGAGTAGAGCATGTGCATTATTTTTTTTCTTCTTTAGAAAGTTAACAGGTAAGTGGTATAAAAATGACCACAAACAGAAATATAAAGAAGATGATCAAACATATTTAATATCAAGAACTGTATCCTATTCAACTAGTTTTGCAAGACGGTCCCATGAAAACAAAGATCAATTTGCTCATTACATCTTTTGCTCGTTATTTATTTTTAAAAATCCCTTCCCTTCATTAACAAGGAGAAAGTTTTTCTCCAAATGAACACCTCATGCCACATGCACATTTGGCAATCTAGACAAGTGCTAAGTAACATTACAGAGAAAAAATGTTTTTTAAAACCACCCACAAAAAACAAAGTTTATTTACATCTTGCTTTATTTGATGGAATGCATCAGCAATAAGTTCAGAAACACCTGCCATATTTAAATGGCAGAATATCTATTATTATAGAAATCACACTGGATCAGATCCTCAGTTGACAAAAAGGTAGTCAGTGTTGACCAACTAAGGAACCAGCTCACATCAAGCTACCTTTCAAAATAATTACTTTTTGTAAAGAGAGAGTTTTAAGAGGATATGCCAAGGAGAAATTTTAATATTTTCAACCTCCCTTAGAAACAAAAGTCATTTCACTTCCCTGTATTCTCTAACTATAACTCTGGCATAGTGTTATGTTAATTTGCCTCCTTCCCTCCTAACTCATTTGCTGACTGGCAGGGTACACTGTTAGCAGCCAACATTTTTGAGAGGTTCTACCTGCATGCACCATTTTTCATATTCATCTTTACGTGTAAGCAGAATTTGGCCTCCGATTTTCCTCAAGTTTGTAAAGATTGAGCCTTTGCAGAAAAGGATTTATGAAAAGTGATTTTAAATCACTATTTAGATATTGAAGAAACTCTCCTCCCCCCGAGATTACTATATACAGGGATATAAATGTAAAGCCAGAAAGCCTAGTAGTGTTATCTTGGAATGGAGTTTAACTATGTAGTCAGATCCAAAACATACACAGCCACTAGAAAGAAAGCCTCAACAGTTGTTCTCCAACTGTGGAAGCTAGTAAGACAGGAAGAAAATAATAACTAGCACTATATTACTTGGCTATTTCCCAAGCTAGTAGTTTTTGAAGGCTTTTTTTCTGGTAATACATTTACGTAATTCAGCCATATACATAAAAATTTAATATGCCATCATTCCAATTTGTGAAAATAAGTCATTTACGGAACATAATCTAAGTACTTATCTTGTACTAGTCAGAATGGTAGACAAGTACTGTAGTTTTTCACCAAAACCAAGCCACAGGAGGTGATAATACAACCTGATTGATGTCTTATATGTTCAGCAACAGATCACTACCTTCCTGCATAATCTAATACTCTTGTGTTTTTACACTCCCCTACATATAACATTTTAGCATTAGATGTTGAAGCTTTCTGCCTCTGGCTCTTAACCCAGGACTTAATAACTATGTTTCTGGATCCCCATTTCAATACAGCATGTACATGCTGTTCTTGTGCTGCTGTTTTTGGCTGGTGATCATTTTTAACAGTATAGATGACCTGGAGAATGGTTTCCATTTATTGTATGAATACACTTCTGATACATACATTTCATTTATTGTATGTCAGTCGAAGAGCATTACAGTACCAAATACGCAGACCTAAGACTATGATTAGTAAGTATCAAAAAGATACATCCTTCACTGCCTGTTTAACTATACTGGAAATGAAGCTACTTGCATCACAGAGTAACAGTACTTCAACAAACAGACTAAAAGCTAGTGTGAGTTTAAGGGGTTCTGCTCGTAAAATTGTCCATGAAAGTTCAAGACCAAATATAGAGGATCAGCAAATTGCTTCAATATAAAAGCTATGGCAACATGACAGTATTGAGTTACATAATGTAACTAATGTAGTCAACACTTACATAAAATCTGTAGAAGAAAATACAGAACACACCGGAATTTTACTTTGCCTCTATGAAAAGTTTACAATTCTAAAACTTTGTTTGTAGATACATTTAAAAACCACAGTAATATCTGACATCCCCAACGTGGACGTTCCTGTTACAATAAATGAATTTGCAATGCACACATTAACAGGTTTCACAGAAGGTCAGAACTGTAACTCATCTAGAGCACCAATGTTAGAGATTTTTTTGTTTTGTTTTGTTTGTTTTATAAGCAAAAGATTCACACCTGACATTTTTTAGAACTAAATGACTGTGTGTGAATACCACTTTTTTTTTACCTCATTCTCAGTTAAGGAAGCTGAAGGAGATGAACCCTTGCTAAAAGCAAGAGTTGAAGATTCTGCTGCTGAAGCCCGATTTCGCTTCTTCAGTGGTTTACATGCATCAGACAGATTTTTCGTTGCTGTAAAATAATTTTGGTTTACAAAGTGAAGTTTGGAACTTTACAACGTTATCTCCCTGAAGCCATTTAAAAAAGTCCTTCTGATAGGGAAGGAATCAGTTAGGTCTTCTGGTCACCTATATAGTACTGGGAGTGAACATAGATTTAGTTGTGAAACAACGGTGGGTTTTGTTATGCTTTTAAGAATAAAGAGGTCTTCTATTAAACAAATATATAGTAAGAACTGTTAAAGATCCCCCCAAATAGTTTGCTAAATTATTTTAAAATTATAATACTCTGTGCCTTATGACCTTATGGGCAGATGCTATTTGCTCAGATGAATACTATATGGGAAGGTCTAAATATCACTGAAATCTGAATCTTTGTCAACAAACATTTATATACAGAGAAAGTGGATACATTAAATTAAAAATGGCAACAAGTACCATAGATACTAAGTTCAGCTCATTCTGAGGTGTATTTATGCATACTTATAAAAAGTTACCTTAAACCTGTAAATCATTAACAAATCGGTTCTTTGCACCATTCACTGTACATTTTTGTTTTATAATTCCCTCTCACTCTCCACACTGCCTTCCCAAATCCTTTAAAAGGCATCTCAGATCACAGATGATCTTAAGAGTTTGACTGTTGCTTTACTTATTTTATCAAATAAATGTGTAATTAATTATGCATTTGTACAACAGGGTTGTTACTGCTGCTCTTTGATACCACTGGGGAATAGTTTTTATTTGGTGCCATCAAATGGTGAACTTGTGAACTGCTGCTTTAAAATCAGCAGTACACAATTTCAATTGAATATGTTGCTGCAAAACAGTAGCAGTGCAAAAGAATGCACCCCCCCAATTTGGGGTTTCACAGGTGTAACTCATTATAGGTCCAGCAAACTTTAGTTGGCTGTCTCAGACAACTTGTTTAGTATAAATGGTTTAATTGAAAAAGTTAAATTAAAACTTATTCTGACCACATTACCTGACTGGTTCTTTTGTGAAGAGGAGGTTTCTGTGACCTTAGTAGAGTTTGTTTTTGCTGTTTTGTCATTGCTTGTCTCCCTCTGTCACAAAAAAAATGAAAAATAAAAATAAAAAAACTCCTAATTTATGAGTGATTGGAATAAGGTGGTAATTATTCCTGGATTTATGTTATTAGAAAGAAAGGGTCTCTGCAAATATCCTGCTCTGTATTCTAATGTAGTTAAGTTATTCAAGGTTCCCATTTTAGTCATGTTTATTTTTTTTTCAAAACCAACTACAGCAGAGGGTAACAAAACCAGAAAACAAAACAAAAAAAATTAAAGAACAGAATATTCCAATGCCCCGCTTATCCATCCCAAACTAAAATACATGAGTATCTGAAGATAACCACATCATGAAAAGGGAATCTCCATTTGAAGCTAAAGCATTTACATTAGCTAATCTATCATTCTTTTGTCTATACTGGTCAAGCTAGAATCTTTAAAATTAGTAACATTAAACTGCAGCAAAAATATATAAATTTGAAGATCACCTCTGCACAAAATGTTAAACCTCAGATGCTTGTTTCCAACTTTACTACCTACAGCAGTGCCAGTTTTGCATTACTATTGTTAATGTTGTGCCAGCATTTCCATTATAAAACACTGTTTTTTAAAGGGAATGTAAAAATGGTATGAATTTGCTTCTGACAGAAAAATCTGTCATAAAAGGTTTTAGATCAAAATGTTGGGGGAATTTACATCAGCTGTTGGATTCTGTGAACATGCATCTGGTCAAAATAAGACACTTGGCCTTACTGGCTTAAGCAACAGACCCACTCAGTCTCTTTTCTTATCTATGGATTTATTGAAGTAGAAAACTACTTAAATGGTAGCCCTGGTTGCTTTTTCTTATATGATGCTCTTCTGATCAATAGCAGCGGCATTATGGAAGAACCTGATAACTGATATAATAAAATTATATACATTTACAAAAGGATTTTTGGTATTTTAAAGTTTTCCCCAGGCACTCCATTGTTCACTTGTAGGATTACCTTAAGGCCTGGCTACAAGGAAACAACTTGTGCATGTGGTTTCTCCTGTCGGGGGGTGGGGGGGAGGAAAAGGGAAGAAATAAGGGAGGGGGGAAAAGAAGAGAACAAAAAAACCCAATATATACATGACTTTAGCGGAAATCATTAGCAGTTTGTTTATGCATAAGCTAAACTATACCTTTCCTGACTTCTAAAAAGATTATATAAATGATTACTTATAAATGTATATAGGTCCATCAAGTTCATACATTTTTGATGTACGCTTTATGAGATGATTGAGAATCCAAGGTAAGCTTCACTCATAATGGAATCTGTCTTTGCTTTTGTTGTAAATTAAACCGTCTTTAATGTATTGTCCATTGTGCTAACATGTGCTCTACATGCACCATAAGTGATATCAACAAGCCTAATAATTTATCAAAAAGGAGTATGAATTACCACCCCAGTAATTTTACATTGCAGCATTCAAATTCCATAAACAGCAACTAAGGACACAAAAAGGTTAATAGTTACATGCTGTTCCCATGCAAGAAGTAAAAGTTCATGAGTAATCTTAAGGATTCTCACTCCCCAGGGGAGTTTAATCAAAGCCTGCCACAAGGGTGAAAAATGGAAGGGAGAAAACTTCAGTGCTCTTTACCATGTCATAGCAGATGACAGTCAAATGATTTTAAAGTTGCTTATTGCAATAGAGCATATGGCCGGAGCTATTCTGGGTCTATGAAAGGAGGGAAAGGGTAAAAGACAATTTGCATATAACAGCTTGAAAGGAACCATCCTCCAAGGTACGGGACCTTCTGTTTACAGAAGTGTGACAAGCCTTCCTGTAAGGTCAAGTTCAGGGCTGGCTCCTGGCACCGAGCTTCCTCTGACCTGAACTGGGTCAATCCACCTCACAGCCTTAACAGGTTGCCAACCACTGACTTAAAAAAAGTTCCCTTTTGCTTAACTATTGGACCCACAGCCTCCTCACCAGTGGCTCACAACACTAAATTACAGCAGGTCTTTATATAGCAAAAGACATCCAAAAAAAAAAATACTTCCACACGTTTAACTTTCCACACAAATCGTCCCACTGTGTTCACTGGGTATGTTTATATAAAGTTAAGGATGTACCCTGAATAATTACAGCATTTGAGCATGTGAACTAAGCCGATCTCTTAGCGATGTAGGAAAGCTTTTAAAGATGGCATTTAAAGAAATTATGATTCAAGCCTCAAAAACTAGTCAGAATGAAAAGAAGCCAGAGTTAAAAGCCTGAAATCTGAACCACAGTAATTTGTCCTACGTATGGCAATTTTCAAATCTAACAGATTGGGGTAAGGATAACATGTCGCCTTGAAAAGGATTTATAGATATAACTTCTATTTTTAAAAATATTTTTTCAGTATTCTTACACTTTATTTAGCATCTGATTGAGACAACCTTCTCAAATACATGTCTAAATTTTGATGCATGAAAAAGGAATAAAGGAAGAGTATCACTGAAAGCAGGCTGAGTTCCTACCAATGTCATCTTCAGCATATACTTAAAGTTAAGAATAAGTATCCCATAAGGATACCTTTTCAGATGTCTCTACCTCAAGATTAAACAAGCTAAGTTTCAATGTCCCTCAGACAAATCTATGGAAATTTGATCCAAGACAGTTAAGAGTAAATACTAAATCCTCAAAATGGAAATGCTGACAAACTTAACTATAGCAGTGTGAGTGGTGCTGCTATAATCAACCCAAACAAACCAACAATATAATTACCTTCCGATTATTCTGTTTATCCATCCTGAGTCTTTTCCTAGGTGCTTCCTGAACTTCAAAATCTTCTGTTGGTTCCTTTGTCCTCTTTTTTTGGTTTCTTTTATTTCCATGTAAGTTACCTTGGAATGGGGGGGATGGGGGAAACTTACATGAAAAATAATCTAAAGCCCACTTTGAAATTATCTTGAACTGATCTACTTAAGTTACTTTTCTTTCAGTCATTACTTTTAAAACATGGTTACCATTAACAAATCTGATAAACTTCTTGATGGCTAGGGTCCAATTTCTATCGCTGAACAACAGTTCTAAAATGCATCCAAACTCCTAATTACTAAGTAATCAAACTTGGAAGATTTTGCTGAGTAAATACTAGTGTAAAGAGCTTCTCAAATTCGTTTCACATTGTCAAATAAAATATGAATATCCTACAAGCTATAACTGTCCTATTACTTTGTAACAGTGTCTTACCACTGTACCAAAGTTTTTGTGTCATCTTCACTCTTTAATTATTCCTCCCAAAAATATAAATGAAGGTACAAGAGACATGTATTAAGGGGTCTCTGTCACACATAGGATATCACCAATTGGACAGGTCACTAGTCTTTTCTGGCATAGCAATTTCTAATTCTCTATGTAACAGGTGTAATGATCAAAACAGAAGACCATAATTGTTTTGTGAACAAGAAACTACCACTCAATTCACTAAGGTCATTTTTAACTGCTTAAATAATTCACAAGTCGTTTAACCATCCATTTGCTTAATTCAATGTAAAAGTTCAAACAACTGACTCAAATACAACATTCCAGTGACTAATCTACATAGCCATCCAGCAGGTTTAGCTATAGTTTATATCCACTACACCTCAGAGAGACAGATAATTGGGTAAGAAGTTGTTTCATATGATGAAATGACCCTAATACATTCTTTTAATATCAGACACTCCAGTACTGAGGCTATAGACCATCTTTAATATGGAGATTACAGAGCCCCAGGGCACAAATATTTACTGAACAATCTTCTCTTGTAGTTAACATTTAAAATTTTGCTCTACAGCTAAAATGTCCTGTTTTGATAGAAACATTTGTTGTAAATATTTAAAATAAAGCTGCAGCTTTAAAATGAAGTACTACTTGTCAATTTTTTTCCATATCTAATGGCTATAAGTTTTTTATCAGTTTAAATCCAAAGCAGCTCTGAATCTGCAAACAGACTGAAATGGGTCCAGGAGAACCTGCTATTTACAGAAAGCCAGCGTTTAAAAAAAAATATTTTTGCAAGTTAGGGTGGCAGGGTTTGGATGGGCAATGATTGAACTGACATGCTTTCATTTGTAGAAAACTATATATAAACGTACACTAATATATGGACTAGAAACATCTGATACAGGTACAATTCCAATTACATTTCTCGCAATATGACACTGAGGAAGGTGAACAAAATTCAGCACTACAGTGTTTAGATATTTAATTTGGGATCCATTAAAATTCTAAGTCAAGGAAGACAACATCTGAGAGAAAATAAAGAGGTTATGATATGTGGGCGATTACATAAGAGGTACACTCAATAGCTACTTATAATGATGAACTAATTCCACACAACACAAATTTCAATTACTTCTGGATCTTGATCTCCTTTTAGGTGAGTCTTGAAACACTTTACGTTTGGTCTCTCCAATATTCTTCAATGATGAACCTTGAGAGATACAGAATGTTGTGGTTTTTTTAAACTGATATCCAAATATTTGACACTTTAAAATTAAATAAAAAACTTCTGTCAGTTTTCCACAAAATGATGTTATTTCACACACAAAGAAATATAACAGAACTGACTGCCATTTTATACATTTTTTTTTCCAATTCGGACAATCTTTCAAACACTCCCTCTCATTCTTTTTGTTGCCCAAAGCAGCACCTGGTGGTTTCTAATACTTCCACAGCAGGCCCTCCCATAGTGCTGTAAAAGCACTGTGCATATCAACCACATTTATAATTTAATTTGGTTTAAGAAGGATCATGCAAGTGTCACGCTCCCTCTGTCCCTATTTTTCAAGGAAACTAGTCTCTAATCTCCAATTATCATAGCAAAAATTTAAATAAACTATTTTTCAAGACTGAATCCAAGCCAACAGCAAAAAAATGTCATCTTGCAATCTCTTAACGCTGTCTTAAAAGCTTTGAGCAGCACAGTAAAATGCCAAAAGGAAGAAAGATGTAGAAAGAGTTTGGAATACTTGCTTCCTGAGCTGATGCCTGTTATGAGGTAATGTACTTTTAGAAGAATATATAAAGAAAAGGGGTAGTATTGATTACACTTTATAAACCATCTCTAACTAGTCTTATAAGAACTTACTCAAATTTACATTAATAAAAATGCCCAATCTTCCCATTCCCACCACCCACACTTAACAGGCAGTGGATATAATGGCAGCTGCTTATAGGCAGAAGAAGAATGAGAAATCAGCAATCTCTAAACAGTAGAAGGTTTACATATAACAATTTGCAGAACAATGAGGAAGAAATGTAGACTTCATGGGTCGCTTTTATTTAACCATTGGCATTCTTTTGCTATTGGCACAAACACCAAAAATTAAAACTGGAAAACAGTGAAAGCCGTTTTCCCTACAGGTCTCAAATATGTGCTTAGTTTAAACACCTCTATGTATATATCAAATTTAGTTAGAGTACACTAGCACAGTTTTACGTTTACCAGAGTCTTCTTCAGATTTGGGAGAGGTCACTATGGCAAACTTTGTGTTATAGCGAGCTTTCTGTTTTTCACTAAGCATGTTCCACTGCGATTCAAGCAGTTCTTCAATCTCCTCACTTGAAGCATCTGGATGTTCAGCAACCACCTATGCATGCAAAATAGGGTTTATATTAAAGAGATAAACATTAAAGAACAATGAGCATACTTGCACTGCTTTAAGTAGGAACTTGACACGCACAGAATTGCATAACATTTCTGTTGTGCCCATAAAAAAAAATACATTAAGAGCACAGATTAGAAGATTCTCTGAATATTCTATTTATTAATTAATTTTAGAATCTTGTAACATTTTGCATTAGGAATAATTCTGAAGTATAGTAGATTATTCTAAAAGTAAACAGCTTTTTAAACAATCAGAAAACTGGATAAGAACGAAACCTATGACAAAATGTATTCTCTGAAAAGAGCCATGTAATTTCCTAATTAATATTCAAATGAATACCACAATAAAAGAAATTAGACACACAACACTGGAATAGACAAGTCACTGCTTTTCTATATTAATTTTAAATCAAAAGACAACTAGATCTACTTTAGCAGATAGTGATATTGCTTTCAACATCTGCAATAAATGTTCTTCCAGATCATTTTATATATTTTTATATATACCAAATTGTGTTTGTATAAAAAAACAAAACAAAACATAGAATATATACATAGTTTATTTGAATATCAAGAGGAACCGAGTACCTTCAGGATAACACAATAGCCCTTATTTGTTTGTTCACAATGGAGAAAAAAGTCCATTCAATAAAAACAGAAAAAAAAGAAAACTGATACAGCATTTCAACATAAGACCTATTTTAATATTTGAAGATAATTAAAATCAGATGCGTTTAAAATCATATCATTCTTCCGAGCAACAGCACAGCACAAAACTCCCAGACCCTTGGCATCTACAGAACAAACAGAAGTAGCTTCAAAGACTCTAGAAGGCAATTTATCCAGTGCCAACCCAAATCCTATCACAGAGTTGATGAGATACCACAGGACCTTCACGTGAACCCAAAAGCATGATACCTGAAGCCAATTAATAAAGCCATTATTTAGAGGAAAAGAAATAAATCTACAAACTGAATTTTCCTGCTGCTAAAAACGCAAGGTCAACCATCAACAGAGCCAGCACCATTCATCTTCATATTTTTGATAAACTATCTGCCCTCACTGCACCAACAAGATATGGTTCAATGCCACCTCCAACACTACCCTAAAACAGTTAAGTCCCCAAAGAAGATTCTAATCAGATCAAAAGCTGGCCCCAAAATACAACATAAAATGCCAAAGTAGTAGTTCTATTCTCAACCATCACTGATGCAAAAGATAGCTTATCCCAGGAAAAAAAAACAGAAAAAAAACATGCAAAGCTGTTAATGTGATCTGCAAAGTAAAGACAAGATAAATTTAGTATTCCCAATGGTGCACAGACTTTTAGGCAGAAACCCTATAAAACTTTCTACAAGATTTTGGAGTGACCATCCAACAATGTAACTGTAACTCCCCAAATTCCTGTTTTTTGTGATTCAACCTCACACAATGAAAGTGACATAACAGTACTTAATCTTATGATGTTCATGAAAACCAAGGGATCCTTCATTCTAGTTTTTGGTCCTAAACATGAAACTAGAAATACATTCTCCTTGGTCCACAAATGAATACTGCAAGTGTTGTGTATATGCCACTACCCAGTCCACGCACTAAATCATCCAAGCCAAAAAAAAACAAAAACACAAACCTTTCCTGCTACAAGCCAGGTAGTGAACAACCAGAACTGCTCTATATCCCCAAAGAAACCTAGACTTGGGATAAGTAGAAAACAAGCCACACAAACTCAAGGTCAATGTGCTGCTGAGTTAGTGCAAGAGTATAATCCTCTGCCATTCACTGCTATTAATGCATGGACAAAGCCACCTACTGCCTTCATACTGAGTGAAGACCACCCTGGTTCCCAAATAAAATATGCCAAGTGAACTGCAGAGGCAGAAAGTTCAACCTCTGTGCAGAACACACTGGATTCCATTTGCCAGCAGCCCAAAAACTGTTCAAGAACTGTGCCACGGCAGCAGAGGAGACAGAAGGGGGGGTTTCTATTCCTCCATAATCAAACAACATAGCAAAGCCATAGCCAGCAAACCATTTTGCATAGTGAACTCGCTCCTCTACCCAGGCAGTACAGTCAAGACACCAAACAACAAACAAGCACCAGCAGCTGTAAGAGCAGTCAGCCGATTCCTCCAATAAAAATAATCAAAATAAATTGGAACGAATCAGAAAAGAACATTCTGGTGAGGAGTCTAATTTACTTTCTACTCGGGCACCCTTAAATTTGGCTTTACCATCTATTCCGAAATGTTACAATATCTGAGCCGCAGGCCGTGAAATCAAGGCACCTCCTAACTGGTTCCCAGTTCTGGATGAATTCACTGAGAAGGCGGTACGGCAGATGAAGACAGGGAAGAGCAGCTTCACAGACGCGCTCACAAACCTAGCGAGCAAGGCTTTAAAACTAGGTTTGACGGGGGATGGAGACCAAAACCTTGAGGTAAGTAGGGCACTGTCATGGATGGGTACAAACTGTTCAGGAAGGACAGGCACGGGGAAAAGAGAAGGAGGAGTTGCACTTTATGTAAGAGAGCTGTATGATTACTGAGCTCCAGTATAAAACAGGAGATAGGCCTGATGAAAGCCTCTGGGTTACGGCGAGAGGGGAGAACGACAAGGTCATGGTGGGTGTCTGCTACAGGTCGAGCTGTCGGCCCACCTACTTGTTTCTGGGCTAACCGCTGCCTACCTTGCCTTAGATGAAATAATTGCAAGTTGATAACTAGGCAAGAGGCTGCCCATTTACTTGCCCTGATGCCAAGGGCCTGTACACAACTCTGAACCTCCCCTTACTGTGTCCCATGTCTTGCAGATGGCATCCATGGCCTAACACTTGGCCTAAGATTATATGGCCTACCACCCGGCCTATAATCCCGTGCCTTCATGCTGGGACCCGCGCTCTAGTGCCTCACGTTGGGACTCTCACTCCCTTGCCCTCACACTGGGCTCACAATCTCACTCATTCAGGGCTCCCAGCCCCTCCCTTTTGCTCAGGCTCCCTGCCTGGTTCGGGACCCTCTTGGTCCCCTCACACGCCCACACTGGACCTCACCCCCTGTCCAAAACCAGACCTCAATCCCGTACCTATACTGAGCCTCAATCCCTTGCCCCTGGAGCCTCACACCCAGCTCCTTCTTGGGGCCCACAATCCCATCCCCCTGGAGCCTCACACCCTGCTCCCTTTATATGCCTCAGGCCTTACTGTGGATCCAGGCTGTCTCTGGCCCCTTCACCTCACCTGGACCCCACCTCAGGCTCCGCACAGTAACGTGGGCTTTGTCTTGGGGTGTGCTCCCCTAGCCTTTCTCCTCCATGAGGTAACCTGCAGGGCAGTGGGGGTTGAGGCTTGCTGGTGCTCTATACTCACCCTTCACTGGAGAGGCACAGGTGTGGCATTTCCTGGGAACTGCCCTGCCACTGACAGCCCCACCACACCATCCAGCCCCAGCAGAGTGCAGTTTTAGGTCATGTCCCAAGACCAGGAGCCTCCACCTTCCCCATAGCTTTTACCCTGTACCTCCAAGATGTTATGTGAGCAGCAGCTCCAGGCGGGTGATGTTCTCCCCTTGGCTGCTAGCAGCAAACTGCTGGCTCCATGGCTCAGGGCCTGCTTTTATCACCAACAGCTGGGCCCTGTTCCCAGTCAGGCAGTTGTGCCTGCTTGGGAGTGCAGCCACCTGCAGACTACTCTGCTGCTCCCACACCCCTGTGAGTAACAGAGTACAACTTGTGCTCTGTTACACAGACTACCAGAACAAGAGGATGAGGCTTTCTTCAAAGAGCTAGTTGAAGCTTCCCAATCACAGGCCCTGGTTCTCATGGGAGACTTCAATCACCCTGACATCTGCTGGGAGAGCAACAGAGCAGCATGCAAACAATCCAGGAAATTTTCCTGGTGCAAGTGCTGAAACGGCCAACCAGGGGTCATGCTCTTCTTGACCAGCTGCTCACAAACAGGGAAGAATTGGTGAGAAATGTAGTAGTGGATGGCAACTTGGGCAGCAGCAATACAAGATGACTGAGTTAAGGATCCTGAGGAAAGGAAGGATGGAGAGCAGCAGAGTACAGATACTGGACTTCAGAAAAGCAACTTTGACTTGCTCAGGATCCCTAGGGAGGCCACTCAGGGGGAAAGGAGTCCAGGAGAGTTGGTTTTATTTTGAGGAAACATTACTGAGGGCACAGGAATAAACCATCTCAATGTGCAGGAAGACTAGCAAGCATGGCAAAAGACCAGCTTGGCTTAGCAGGCAACTCTCCAGTGAGCTAAAACATAACAGAAAGCTTACAAAAGGGGAAATGTAGACAAATGACTAGGGCGGAGTACAAGAGTATGCTCGGGCATGCAGAGATGAAATCAGGGAGGCGAAAGCCCAGTTGGAGTTGCAGCTAGCAAGGGAAGTGAAGGATAACATGAAGGGTGTCTACAAGTATGTCAGCAACAAGAGGAAAATCAGGGAAAATGTAGGTCCCTTTCTGAACTGGGGAGGCAACCTAGTGACTGATGACGTAGAAAAGGCTGAAGTGCTCAATGCCTTTTTTTACATCAGTCTTCAAGGCAAGGCCAGATCCCAGACTGCTACATCTGGCAGCAGTTTGGGAAGGAAACACGCTGCCAACAGTGGAGAAAGACCAGGTTAGGGACTATTTAGAAAAACTGGATACGTCCATGGATACACAATGCAACTGAGGGTGCTGAGGAAGCTGGCCAATGTGGTCAAAACCCAGAAAGTGCTAGTCGATGGAACTGAGTCAACATAGCGCATGGTGACCAGTGGCATCCCCCAGGGCTCAGTACTCGGACCAGTACTCTTTAATATATTCGTAAGTTATCTGGATTTAGGCGTCAGAAGCAGACTGGCTGAATTTACAGATGACACCAAATTATGGGGAAGTGCAGTCACGCTAGAGGATAGGCTGGCAATTCAGGCTGACCTGCACAGGCTCGCAAGATGGGTGGATCAAAACCTGATGACATTCAGCACGGAGAAATGCAAGGTGCTCCACCTCGGGAGAAAAACCCCACATCATACCCATGCTCGCTAGCACCATAACCGTGGTGGTCATGATTGAAACTTGGGAGTCACGACTGGCCACAAGATGAACATGAGCCACCAATGCGATGCCGCAGCCAGCAAAGGAAATAAAACTCTGGCTTGCATCTACTGATGCATCTCAAGCAAGACCCAAGAAGTCATCCTCCTGCTTGACTCAGCCTTGGTGAGGCCGCAACTGGAGTACTGCATCCAATTCTGGGCTCCACACTTTAGAAAGGATGTGGAGAAGCTTGAGAGAGTCCAGACGAGAGCCACGTGCATGATTAGGTCAAGAGAGCAGGCTTGACAGGCAAGGGACTTTTCAGCCTGGAGAAGGGAAGGCTCAGGGGTGACTTGGTGTCAGCCTATAAGTATATAAGGGGTGTGGCATCAGGAACTGGGAGAACATCTGTTCACCAAGCACCCCAAGGGAAGACAAAATCTAATGGTCACAAAATGCTGAATGACCATTTTGGACTGGACATAATGAAAACTTTCTTTACCATCCAAGTCTCTAGCACCTGGAATAGACTCCCCTCAGAAGTAGCGCAAACACCTACTCCAAATACAGGAAACCCTCATTGTTCTTGGGTTCAACATTCACGATTTCAAACATTCGTGAATGCTCAATCCCCATTTTAAATACACTTTATACACTTACAGGACTGCACTTGCTGCCACCAGGCTCCTGCTGCTGCCTGAGCCTTGTCCCCCTGCAGCAGGCACTGCGTTCATGAACACAGTGCCTTATTTGTGGATTTTGCCATTCACGGGGGATACGGGAACATATCCCCCGTGAATGGTGAGGATCACCTGTACCTTTAAGAAATGCTTGGATGCTTATCTTGCTGTGGTCATCTAACCCCAGCTGACTTCCTGCCCCTTGGGCAGGGGGTTAGACCCAATGCCCTCAAGAGGTCCCTTCTAGCTCTAATGTCTATGAAATCTATGAAATGTGATTGCAGAGCTACTGGGGGAACTCCAGACCTGTCAGCTTCACACCTCAGTCCCTGGAAAAATCATGGAGCAGGTACTCACTCAAGGAATCCATCTGTAAGTATTTGGAGAAGATGAGGAGGAACAGTCAGCACAGCTTCACCAAGAGCAAGTCATGCCTGACCAACCTGACTGCCTTGTATGAGATGACTGGCTCTGCGGATTCAGGGAGAACAGTAAACGTGATATATCTTGATGCTAGCAAGGCTTTTGATATCGTGTTGCGTGACATTCTTCCAAGCAAGCTAAGGAAGTACAGGTTGGATGAATGGACTGTAAGGGGGATAAAAAACTGGCTGGACTGTTGGGCTCAAAGAGAAGTAATCAATGGCTTGATGTCTAGTTGGCAGCCAGTATCAAGTGGAGTGCCCCAGGGGTCAGTTCTGAGGCCAATTTTGTTCAGTATTTTCACTGATGACTGGGAAGATGGCATAGAGTGAACACTCAGCAAGTCTGCAGATGACACCAAGCTAGGGGGAGTAGTAGATATGCTGGAGGGTAGGCCTAGGATTCAAAGTGACCTAGACAAATTGAAGGACTGGACAAAAAGAAATCTCATCAGGTTCAATAAAGACAAATGCAAAATTCTGCACTTAGGACAGAAAAACTCCATGCATCAGTACAGGCTGGGGGCTGACTGGGTAAGCAGCACCTGTCCAGAAGAGAACCTAAGGGTTACAGTGGGCAAAAAGCTGAATATGAGCCAATAGCATGCCCTTGTTGTGAAAAAGGCTAATGGCATACTGGACTGCATTAGCAGCAGCAGTGTCAGCAGATCAAGGGAAGTGATTATTCAGCACTGGCAAGGGCATATCTGGATAATGTGTCCAGTATTGGATCGTCCTCTACAGAAAGGATATGGACAAATTGAAACAAGTCCAGTAGAGGGCAACAAAAATGGTTCGGGAGCTGGGCAATGTGAGGAGGAGAGGCTGAGGGAACTGGGCTTATTTTATCTGGAGAAGAGAAAACTCAGAGGGGATTTAATAGCAGCCTTCAACTACCTGAAGAGGGGTTCGAAAGAGGATGGAGCTGGACTGTTCTCAGTGGTGGCAGATGACAGACCAAGGAGCAATGGTCTCAAGTTGCAGCAAAGAAAATTTAGGTTAGATATTAGGACAAACTCTCACTAGGAGGGTAGTAAAGCACTGGAACAGGTTACTGAGAGGTTGCAGAATCTCCATCCTTGGAGATGTTTAAAAGGCCTGGCTAGACAAAGCTTTGGCCGAAATGATCTAATTGGGGATGGTTCTGCTTTGAGACCACAGGGTTGAACTAGATGGCCTAGTGAGATCCCTTCTAACCTTAATTTTCAATGATTCTATACATTACTCTGGGCCAATACAGATCATGAAGTCCAAGAAAATAAGTGCAAAACTTTTATTTCCATCACAAGATTGACACTTTTCTAAATCGCAGCCCATTAATACTCCAAATAATCCACCAGGAAAATAAAAAACTATTTACTATTTTAAAAAACAAAACAGTAAGTCTACCCATAAAGTGTCCTCTTCTTCCCCCATCCCTACCAAGGCCAAAAGTGAAGTACCGCAAACTCCTTGAAGTTCACTAAGGATTTTGTTGTTGCAATCTATTTTACACAGAAATCATTCAGATGCTTCCACTATTGGTTACCAATATGCAATCCTGAGACATACCAATACATCAAAGACTGTTCATCGATCTCAGATAAATTACAAACTGATGGTGAGATATTAGGGTGACTGTTCACAGAAGTGTCTGTGAACAAAACTAAGTACCTAATGTCTCCTCATTTTACCTTATGTAATTTCAACGTATCACAATGACTCTCAGTTATAAACTTAATGTTTAATGGCATCTCGTCTCCAGGTTGATAAAAGCCTATTTTTAAATGAAATATTTAATTGACATCTAATTTCAAGAATTATTTAAATGAAAGTTTCTTTTTATAAATAAACATTTAAAACTCTGAATTTAATAATTTGTTGAAGAGATTATAAGTATAAGGCTAAACAGTAAATACACAGAATCTATGACCTCTATCAAAAAACCCTAAGGTGTAGGTGGTGTACTTTCCCAGAGATCTAACTCTTGAAGCCAAGTTGTGTAAATACAGAACAAAACAGCAGAGTCCTGGCAGAGGCATAGCAAGCTCATTCGGCATCTGGGATGGCGGGTGGTGGTGGAGGCAAGCTGACCACAGTGGAAGGGATGTCTTACCTGCCCAGGAAACAACAGCTACTGCTACCATAGCTGATGCTGTCGTTCCTATGCAGAGAGCCCGGGCAGTCACGGCAGAGAAAAAGAGTCCACCACAGCAACTCTGTGGCATGGGCTTCTAGGAAGCTGCCTCTTGGGCTCCATTTGCTTCTCCCCAACCCAGATATATGACTGGACACAGGACTACATCTGCTGTGAGGAAAACTCTCTGGTACCCCCTCATAATCATCTCCCAGGGCTGGTGCCCCTCATGCCCAGCCCTAGTTATGCTACTGAGTCCTGTACTGTATTAGAACTGCAGGGTCCCAGGGGATATTCTCACTGAAACTTCCAGTCCAGGGTAAAGACCCGGGTAGGAGAAAATGCATCATCAAGATCAGCACACAACTGGGAAAAGGAGTGGGGGCCGAGCTCTTCGACTTGCTGCTCAAAAACAGAGGAATTTGTTGAGTATATGAAGGTGGAAAACACCTTGGGTGACAGACTATGAACTGCTAGATTTCACAATCAGGAGGGTGGAGAAGGGAAGAAGGCCAGCTGAATAAAGACACTGAACTTCAGAAAAGATTTTAACAAACTGGGGGGAGGGAGCAGGATCCCCTGGGAGGCAAGTCCGAGAGGAAGAAGAGTACACAGCCAATTCTCCTGGACTTTAAGAAGGCCTTACTAAGAGTGCAGGAGCAAGCTATCCTAAGGTGATGAAATGGAGTGCAACAGGAGACTAGCCTGGCTAAATAGTGATCTCTTCAATGAGTTAAAACTTAAAAAGGAATCTTACAAAGAGAGGAAACTTGATTCACACAGGCATGCAGCAAGACAATCAAGGAGGCCAACACATGATCTAAGATGCAACAAGAAAGGAGTCTAAAAGGCAAAAAAAAGGAGGGGGAGAATCTACAAGTATGTCAAAAGTAAGAGGACAACCAAGGAAAGTGTAGATGACTTAATGAACGCAGAGGTCAATCTAGTTACAGGTGTGAAGAGAAATGAAGTATTTAATGCCTTTTTTTTTACTTTAGTCTTTATGAATATTCAACTACCAGGTGATGAGTGCAAGTGAGAACAAAGCCAGGGAAGAAGACAAGGAGATACAATACTGGAGAATAGGCCAGGGATTATTTAGAGAAGCTAGGTGTTTTCAGGTTGGCAGAGCTGGACAGGACACACCGTAGCATGCTGAAGGAATTTCAGAGACATTGGCTATCCTCTTTGAGGACTCCTGGAAGTCATGGAAGTTTGGCACATGGTAACAGAAGTGCTTTTCTTGTCCTGTGAAAAATCTACCAAGTCTTTGTCCAATTCTAAATGCTGGAAGGAGTCAGGGGAAGGGCTAGGAATCAGGAGATCATCAGTTGTAGCCTCCACACTTCTGCGGACTGGAGCTAAAAATTTTATGGCACACAGAGCTTATTATTGGGCAATCTCTCATACCTCCCATCATAGAAACCAAGGTAGTAATATTTTACCCTGCCATTTACCAGACAGAAGTTGTACAGGTTTACATATGACAGAGCTCAGAAGAAAAAACTCTCAGCTCTAACACAAGAACTGTCATCTGCTTCATCTTCAAAAATGAATGCATCAAATCTATTTGCTTGCTTAGATGACTTGTTATAAAGAACAGGTATGTATTGATTTGGGAAAATGGACTGCCAGTTTTCTTGGACTGTCTGGCAAAGAGTTGCTTAAGCTAAGTGTGTGTGTCCTGTTCACATCTACTAACATGACAACACAGAAGTAAAGCAAGTTCTAAAAAGGTTCTGGACTCAAGTTCCAGTGCTGTGAACTGGACTGGTCAATACAACTACACAGGATAAAACCTGGTTTTATAGCTTTTTTTTTAAGCTGAAGTATTTGTATTAAAATAATGATGTTAAAAGAATGTTAGGGAAAAGTCAAGCACTCAAAAGTTAGAAAGTGGCAGGATTTGTGCCACCAGAGTAATTTTAACTTGGTCTCCCTATATTGTGTTATGGAAAGTACAGGAGAAAATGCTCCGTCTTACAGGGCCCATACTTCACTCAGCACCCAAAATGGACAATGTATGAGGAAGAGGAGGAGGAAAAAGAGTATTTAAGGCAGCAGACTGAAACCTGAGAGAGATATTTTTCTCTTTCCATGCATAATTCCTATGGGACAAGACAATACTACCATTTAAATACACAGCGCTGTCCTTATCCAGAGTGAATCAGGAAGATACCAGGAGGATACAATTCCTGTCCTAGTAGACTCCTTACCATTAGAAAATGGCTACCTCCATAGAGAGATACCTGTTGAGGGTTTCTTTTAAAGACTGTAATTTGTTTCCCAAGGGTGGAAAAAGAAACTCTAATTAGGGACACAGAGTACTCTGGAACTTGGAAGACTGGGGAACGTGCCATGGTAAATAAAACAGAAAAATAACATTATGTCCTGAATTGGAAGAAATACAAAGAAGGACAACAAGGATGATTAGCGGTATAGAGGGGCTTGACTAAAGAGGCTAGGCCTATCCAGTTTAGAAGATAAACGACTGATGGGCAGGCATGATAAGGGTTTACAAAATACTACATGGTAAAGAGAAAGTAAACTGGTATTTATTATTTACTCTCTCATACACTAGAAGAGCGAGGAGGTCATAAGAATGAAATTAGTAGGTACTAAGTTTAAGCCAACAAACAGAAGTTATTTTTTCACACAGCATGCAATTCAAACGGAAGCTGACAATTTAGCTAAATTCCAAAAGGGACTGGACAAAGTCTTGAAGGAAAGCCACATCAGTAGCTATTAAGCATGGGAGTTAGTTACGAATTAGAACTTCCTAGAGCTTAAATGCTGGATGCTGCAAGTGAGAGAAGAGCAGTAGAAAAAAACCCTGGTTATATCCTGCTCACTCTCCCTTTCAGCATCTACCCTGCCACTGTGATACACAGGATAGTGGCCAAGATGAGCCTATGGTGTGACCCAGTAAATGGCAGTTCTTATCATGAATAAATTGGTCTCCAGAGAATAGTTGGGGGGGGGGGGGACACGACACACACACGACACTCAAGACAGAAAGCTGAAAAAGTATAACCATACATATTTATATATTTTTAAAAAATGCAAAAAACCCAACTCACAGTGTCTAAATGAAGGGTTAATTGGTAATTGTATATGGAATGAAAATATAGGAAATTGCACTAACAAGATGTAATACTATAATAGACTGACACAGAATACTCTATTCAATGTCATATTCCTTCCTTGCCTCCATCATTACATTTTACCTATTTGTCTTGAGTTTGTATGGTCTTTTGAGACAAGGACTATGTCATAGTATGTCTACACAAAACACCTAATTTATTTTGGATCCTGCAGTGATATACACCTGACTGTTCAGGTATTGTGTCAGATATGGAAAGGAAGATTTCTGCACGCACAATACACAACAGCAATCAACACCACCATGTAATAGCTCAAAAGTACTAACCTCATCTCTGTGCTTCTGGCAAAAGACCAAGAACTGAGACACTGCATCTCCCTTTCTGCTTCGTGGAGTGGATGCTGCAGTTTTCTTTCTAGTGACAGGGGAGCCTATCCCTCTTTTGGATTCTGCCTGTTCAGATGCCTTTTGGGGTGTAGTATTCTTAGTCCCCGACTCATTACTTTCTTGAGTATCATTAGCTGCAGGCAGTTTTGATGTCCTTCTCCTTCTCTTGTTGGGAATGCCAGATTCCTTCACCGATTTCAGACTTTGAGTGGTTTCTTCATTTGCGTAAGACAACTCATCTATCTCCTCTAAAGGTTCCACAGCAATACCAACTTCTTTTGCCACTCGAGGATTAAGATGAGGTCTATCTCTAACATAGAGAAAGGTGTACTTGGCCTTCCGCTCTTCCACTGACATGCCTAGTGCTTCACTTGCTTGCTTTATCCCCATCTCCCACTGGGGTCGCAGTTTCCCTGAAACAGGCTTTAACATCTGCAAGAAGAGATGCTGATTTGAGAACCTTGCTTACTTTCGATTCCAAAATACTAACATTAATTGAAAACAAGTATACATTATCTCTCTATTCTAAATATTTAAGTGAGTTATGCTTGAATGGTTCTGCTATAAAAAAGAATAAAGGAATAAATAGAATAAAGGAAACTAAGATGTTCCCTTGTAGAAAGTAACTGGGCAGCAGCAGCTAGGGAGCTGAGCTTGCTCATTGTTCTGCTCCCTGTGGATGGCTACAGATTTTACTTTTGGTTTCCCTCAAGTACAGCAGAACCTGCTTTTATCACATTTCTTGCACTTAAATGAACATCCCAATTTCCAGCAGCTGGTTTTTGAGGGAAAAAAATTGTGTGTGGTATATAGGAAATACAGTAATTTTTTGCCATGGATGAATCAATTGCTTAAATTGTGTGCACCAAAATTAACAAGTAATGTCTAAGCAATTACATTTTCTACACTAACAAGCAGGCAATTCTTTCTAGATTATCCCTTTGATAGTGTGTAGCAAATAACAGTTCTATAATAGCTAAAATTGCAAACAAGTTCATATTGGGAAGACTCTTACCTTTATTTTCTCTGCTTTTGTGAGGGCTTGTTTCGCACTTTCCTGGCATAATTGTTCAAATTGGTCTTTTCCTTTGAATGGCACAAGGCTTTTCTCAAATATCCAAGCTCGTTCTGGGGCATCTCCAAAGAACTGTACATGATATTGACGAAAGCTCTTTTTCTGTCCTGAAAATTAAAAATAAATTTTGTGAGTTAGCGCTTCAGTTTTAGTATATTAACACTCTCACATTTCTGTAAGTTACTGTCCTTGGAACTCTAACAAATACAGTTTGGCTAATTTTCCTTCTGTAAATCTGCTTAATGAGCTGGAATTCTTCACTGACCTAACCTTTGAAATTTTGAGCAAAAGGAATAAATAGTTACCCTTTTCATCCAAACAGGAACCTAGTTCCTAAGTAACCCAGTCTCTAAAACAGTATCATTCTAATAAGCATTTATTCTGGAAGAGGATTTTATGCTCAAAAGACTGGACTATGACTAAGAAAAATCTACATGCCATTCCCAGCTTTGCTCAAGACTCCTTGCGTAATTTTGGACAAAGCAATTAGCTTTAAAATTAAGATAGGACTCCAGGTTCTGTTAATGCACTTTAAAACCAAATGGTGGAAATAAACAGCACTTTTACAGGCTTTCGAATCAAATACAGAGATAACTTAGACACTAGGTACTCAATAAGGATGTTAAAATGTTTATTCTCCTACAAATCATCTGGCTATTTTGATTAATTTTAGAGGATCATGTATGTAGGGACTGGAAAGCCTCTTAATTTCCTGTCACCCAAAATAAATATTTGGAAACAAAGTAGAAATATGTTCAAATAAAGAAAAAAATTGCCTGTTGGACTGAACAGCAAGTTTCTCCATTAAAAAATGTAAGACTGAAGTTAATATCACAATCATCTGTCAACAGTGTAAGTGTATGCTAACTTTCAAACACATTAAAAGTCAAATTAAAAAGCTGCATTAGAAAACTAATTCAAAAGTCAAGATTACATTCTCAAAGCTTAGGTATCATATATACTTCACTTCAACTCCGAAATTTCCTGGATTTTGCATATGATAATATTCTTGAAAAGAAATGCATACACCAACCATTGACAAGTACCTCCTACTCCACCACCTTCATTTTAACCAAACTTGTTGGCACACTAGTCAAGTCTCTTATTTTAAAAGGTACAGAAAAGACTTGCAGTGAAATATCCTCCACCCCTACTCCCCAAATCACTGGTGGTTTTCTCCTCTAAGCTCTGGTGAAAGAAGGAGGGAATGCTTTAAGCCTCTGGATAAGAAATACCAAAGTTATTGAGGAACCTTAAACGGAAAAAGGGAGAGGGAAATGCAGTATACCTGAGATATCTAGCAAACATCCTCCACCATCCTATCCCAACAATTTAAGATTTTAAATGAGCTTGTATTGATGCTTTCCACTCCTAACTCAGGTTAAGGTTTGACATAAACTCAAAAGAAATTCTGAAATTCCCTGTACTCCTGACAAGGCCACAGAATCCAACTTGTAGGTCTCCCCAAGGTGTGAGAATCTGGTGGTAGGGGCGTGGTAGTATCATTAATTGCAGCTCCACTGCTGCCAGATTTCCAGACCCATGGGGAGACCTGCAGGCCAGATGACATGCCTTACATGCAGGGTCGGGCCAACATGTGGCTAGATCTGGCTATGCATGGTGTTGGGTCTGGCACTGCATCAGGCCCATGGACTGCCCTCATGTGGCTCTTTCAGCCCATGGGGCCAAAAGGCTGTGTGAGCACCGCTGCCTTATTCTGATGGCCATCACTTCTGTTGTTAGTCCATCACTTCTGTTGTTAGTTTACATTTTGTCTTAACTTCAGTTTTGACAGGAAAAATGGTTATTTATTTTAAAAGAAACTATGGTTTTTCAGCACAATATTCTTGTGGAAACAGCTGCACATTCACACATACCTCATCTACAACTACAGTCTTTTGAACAGCAACTGTCCATTAGTGACACACACACACATTCTTTTGCCTCAGATTCTTGTATAGTCAAAGGATAAAATGGTTGCAACCTTCTCCCGCTTACCTTGCAAATGAAAGCCTACAACAGCTGAGGAGTACAAAAAGTAGAAATGAAAAAGCACGTCATGGGGTGATTACAACATCTCAATGGTTCATGGTTGCTGTAGGTTAAGTAAGGGTTGTTTCTTTTACTCATTACTTCCAACCATCCCTTTCCTCCTTCCACACCAGGGATGCTTTTTCCCTATTAATTTTATAACAGATGCCCCCCCCCCCCTTTTTTTTTTTTTTTTTATCTACAAGGGGATCATATTGTGGGTGTCTGTCAAGAGGTGAAATTAAGAGTTTCATTTACATGACCTGAACAGGAATTCTAGTACTGCTTTTCCAAAATTGGTCTCTGATTTGGTGGCTAAATCCAAGATGAAATGCTGACAAAGACTAGTATCACATTTTACATGCCCACCTTACATTTCTGACAAGCATATTATGAATCAGGCAGTGTTTTCAGTTCTCTAAACTTAATGATGGAGTGAGCCGTGATATTCAGTAGGAGAGGTAATGAAGAAAACAAGATGCACTGGCCTGCCACACACTGTTAAACAGATGAGACAGACTGACATTTATAATGGGCAGAGAAAGAGGGAGAGACATGCAGGAACTGGGTGGCTTGATTTGATTTGAACAGTTTGGTTCTTTCAATGGTATAAGACCTGGAAATATCCAGAGTGTGCAAACTCTTCTCTCAGGGTGCAGAGTATCAGTTGTAGAAGAAACCACAGAGATTGATGTAGATAAATCCCAAGATTACCCTGGAATGAGTTTTGGGTGAGGTTTAGCCCTATTATATTAATATAAATGCTGTGCAAGAAGGATCAACTACAAGCGTTTGCAGTGCAGTTACTCTTCTGGCTGGCACAACAGCAGCAGGAAGACCACTCAGTAAAAAAATAATCATGTTCAGTTAGGAAGATCATCAGGATGCTCTTGACCGTTTCATTTGATTTTGGGAATCCTGAGAACCAGGAGAGCTGGACAAAAGCATACAGGAGAGGCCGGGGACACAAATCTACAGCTGGATTACTGGTCAGCCAATGATCCAGTCAGAAGTAATATTCTCTCTCCTGAGATGGGCTGCTACCACTTTTAGGCACTTAATTTAACAGAATTCCAAATGACAGTAACTTAAACTGAAGATCAGAACCCACCACAAATCCTAGAGCATCTATACACATGCTCCAAGGTCCCCAGGTCTAGGACAGAATTAAAATCCACATTATTCCTCAGGATAAAAGAAATAGCAGAAATCTAAGCATCTTCCCTTGTATTCTGTCTTCTAAACAAAAAAAAGTGTGTGCCTGTTCATCAACAAGTTAAAAAATGACAGCTTAGACTCATTACCATGAGGTGTAATAGTTGATACAGAAAACCCCACATCTAGATAAAACAAGGGAACTCTATTACAGACTGTGTGTGGGGGGGGGCAAACCAGTGGAATCAACCTGGAAAGCAAGGAAAAAAGGTATAGGTGGAAGCAATGACTAAAAATAATTAGGGCATATCTTGGGCAAAGACTTCAATGCCTAATATTAGCAGAAAAAGGTAAGTGGTGTCCTAAAGGCAAGGCAGGCAAGTGATTCTTTATGCTCCTGTGAAATCTGCTGCTTCTAAGAGGGGGCAGGTTTGTTGAAGAAGTATAAAATAGGTGTCTTCTGGAATACCTAGGTCCTTTCTAAAGTACTCTGGCTGTTGATGCGAGGACACATACCCTCTGCTAATACTTATTTAGCTTAATATGAGGTCCTGGTATACAGCATGGCTCTTGAGCCTTTGAGGGGGATGGGGCACTTCAGGTAAAACACTCCAATTCCTCAAAGTGTAGGTCCCCTATAGTGGTTTGTAACATGCGTGTATGCCAGACACCTAAAAGCCATGAGGCTCACCTCATTACAACTGGCACAGCCATTTACCTTTAGGTCAGTCTAATGAATCCATGGCAGAGAAATCAAGCTCTCCTGCTAACTTCTGTAGGTTTTCCTTGCTATCCTGCAGGAGTTGGCAGGTAAGGAGTGATCCTTTCCCAGATAAGAAAGTTGTATTTTACTAACCGGACCTGATACTACAGCTCTGTCTAGCAAACACATGGATATAATACTCTTTGCGTGTGTCCCCTGAACTTGGAATTTCCATGAGCTGCCAACACGATGGGCCCTGATTTGGAACACAGAAGTGTTTGGTAAGGACAAATGCAAAGTCCTGCACTTGGGATGGAATAACTGCATGTACAAATATAGACTCGGGAACAACTGCATACTGCAAAGAAAAACCTGGGGATTACGGTAGACCAGTGAGGGCCAACCTTTTTGCTAGGCATGCTACAAATTAACCCAACTTCCTCCCTGACTGCCACTCTGATCCCCAAACTCCTGCTTTGCTTTCTACTCCCTACCCAGAGCAGGGAGCACAATTTCCTCCTCTGCTTTCTATTCCCTTCCCTATCTGCTGCTGTCCTTCCTGACTCTGATCTGCTGCGTGTCTCGCATAAAGGTCGCTCATGCCACTTGGGCCACAGGCTGGCCACCCCTACAGCGCAGACCACAAGCTGAATGAGCCAACAATTGTGTTCTTGTTGCAAAAATGCCAGCAACACACTGGGTTGTACTAACAGGAGTGTCACTTGCAAACCAAGGGAAGTGATTCTTCTGCTCTATTCAGAACTGGTGAGGCCTCATCTGGAGTACTGTGTCCAGTTTTGGGCCCCACACTTCAAGAAGTATGTGGACAGACTGGAAAGAATCCTGTGCAGAGCAATGCAAATGACTGGAGGTCTAAGAAGCATGGCTTGCTAAGACAGCCTGAAAGAGCAATTTAGCTATTTAGTCTAAAGAAAGGAAGGCTGGGGGGGACAGAAAGCAGGTGGTGGTAACAGTCTTCGAATACTTGAATCGGATTTAAAGACAGAATGGAGATGAGCCTCTCTCTGTGGCTGTAGAGGAGAGGACAAAGAAATGGTCTCAAGCTGCAGCAGGGGAAAGTTAGGCTGGAGATTAACTGTTCAGACTATGAGGGTGCTCAAGCACCAGAACAGGCAGCCTAGAGAAACTGTGGACTCTCGGCCTCTGGACATTTTCAAAAGCAGATTGGACAGACAGCAGGGATGGTTCTGTCCTGAGCAGGTAATTGGACTAGATGACATTTTAAAGTCCCTTTCAGCTCAACTTTCCTGTGATGCTACTCCAAAGTTCTTTGGTATCTCTCACTTTGAAGTACAAAGAGAATACAGTTTGCCAGAGCCATCTACCTGATTTCAGGATCCTTTCACTGACACAGAAAGCTATTCTGACCTGAACCTGTGCAGCTCAACATACCAAAAACTTTATGGGACTCCCCTTGCATGAATGTAGTGCAACTTCCAGGGTCTCTGCAATGTGAGTCTTGGAATGCTTTAACATCCATGGACGGGGATCAGCTGCTGGACACATGCAACACATGCCTGGTGGTCCCCTTGCCTGTCCCTCCTTTGCACGACTTAGGGCCCTGGAGGAGCAGGTGAGGGAGCTCCAGGCTGACGTGAGCAGGCTGAGGGGGATCAGGGATGCAGAGGATAAAATTGATGCCTATTTCTGTTCTCTGCAGGCCCGGTCTCCCACCGTACAGCCTCCACAGGAGATGCATCCAATGCAGGAGTGGCAGAAGGTGTCCAAATCCAGAGCTGCTAGGCCTAGAGTGGTGGAAGCTCCCCAGGTTCACCTGGGGAACAGGTTCAATGCCCTGGCAGCTGTGATGGAGAAAGACAGAGAAATTGCCTCCAGTGGGGATGATGCCACTCCCCACATGACAAAGAATGGGCAGGGAGTGAACACCAGCATGAAGAAACGCCGGGTCCTCATCATCAGAAACTCCATCCTACAAAGATTGGAAGGTCCCATCTGCCGGCCTGACCCCATAACGTGAGAGGTCTGCTTCACGGCTGGGGCTCAGGTTAGAGACATCACAGAGAGGATCCTGGCCTACAGACCAGTACCCCATGGTTGTCATCCACGTGGGGACGAATGACACAGCCAGGGGCAACCCTGACCGCACTATGAAGGATTTCAAGGCTCTAGGGAACAAGTTTAAGGAGACGGGGGCACAGGTGGTATTCTCCTCTCTTCTGGTGAGTAGGCGGGGACGGCAACATGGGGCCTGCATTGGGAAGGTCAACCGGTGCTGATGCAGTTGGTGCCACCAGGCAGGCCTTGGGTTCCTAGATAATGACCCATGCTTTCGGGCAGGGGACTTGCTGGGGTGGGATGGACTTCACTGCTCTCCTGAAGGCAAGCGTGTCTTCTCTTCTAGGTTGGCTGATCTCGTACGGCGAGCTTTAAACTAGCCTTGCCAGGGGAGGGGGCCACAGGAAGATGAGGAGACACCACCCAAGCAAGACAGGTGACAAATGCAAGGAGTGCCCAGACAGTCTCCCAAATTGGGGGTTGGCACACACAGCTAGGCAAGGCCTTAAATGCCTATATACCAATGCTCATAGTATGGGGAATAAACAGGAGGAACTCGCCCTCAGAATAGCCAGTTCAGACCCAGACATAATAGGGCTTACAGAAACATGTTGGGATTCATCCCATGACTGGGTAGTTAGCATTAGGGGCTATAGGCTTTACAGGCGGGATAGAGAAGGAAGGAAAGGTGTGGGTGTAGCGCTCTATGTCAAGGAGCAATACACATCCTCTGCCAGCAGAATGGAGTCAGAGGAGGGGCAAGCTGAAGTGCTATGGGTCAAGATACAAGGGGGCCGTGGGGAGAGGGATCTAATGGTGGGGGTCCACTACAGACCCCCTAATCAAGGGGAGGAGCTGGACCTGGAATTTTCTGGCCAGCTTGCAGAGGCACTTAAGGCAAGGGATGTAGTTGTCCTGGGTGATTTAAATTACCCGGACTTCTGCTGGGAGGAACAGTCAGCCAGGTTGGACCGTTCCAGGAGGTTCCTGGCCGAGATTCAGGAGGTGCACAGTCCCACCAGAGGAAATGCCCTGTTGGACCTGGTCCCTTCCACAAGTGACAACCTGGTAAGGGGTCTCCAAGTCCTTGACCACCTGGGTGATAGCAACCATCGCCTGCTGGAATTCACCATCCAGCACAGGGTGTCAAGGGCCTGCAGCAAGACGATAGCCCTAGACTTCAAGAGAACCAACTTCAACGAGTTGAGATTAGTGGGAGAGGCACTGGGGTTCAAGAGCAGGGGAGATCAGTGCCCAAGATGAGTGGTCGTTCCTTAAGGAGACAATACTCAAGGCCCAAGGGGTGACCATCCCAACAAGAAGCAAGGGGAGCAAGAGTGCCTGAAAGGGGAGCAAGAGTGCCTGAAAGCCCCCCTGGCTCACCAAGGGTGTCTGGGAATGTCCGATTGCCAAAAAGGTGGTGTACAACCAGTGGAAGGGGGGTGCTATCTCCAAACAGGAGCATACCTCCTCTGCTCGGGCCTGTAGGGGAGCTGTCAGGAAAGCTAAGGCAGACATAGAGCTAGGACTAGCATCCAAAATCAAAGATAATAAAAAGTCCTTTTTCAAATATACAGGGAGGATGAAGAAAGCACCAGGAAATGTGGGGCCCCTGCACGATTCTCTGGGCAATCTGGTGGTTGCGCCAGAGGATAAAACAGACCTCTTTAACCAATTCTTCACCTCTGTTTTCTTGGGCAGAGACCGGGACTTCCCCACCGTGACACAACACGGACTCAAGGGGAACACCTCTGGACCTCAGGTTGGGGAGGACCGGGTTAGAGAGCTTCTGGAGGGGCTGGACACGTTCAAATCAGTCGGTCCAGATGCTTTCCACCCCAGGGTGTTGAGGGAGCTAGTAGAGGTTATTACAGGGCCTTTGGCATGGCTTTACGAGCACTCGTGGTGCTCAGGCTAGGTGCCAAATGACTGGAAGATAGCCAATGTGGTCCCCATCTTTAAAAAAGGGAGGAGGGAAGACCCAGGCAACTATAGGCCCATCAGTCTTACCTCAACCCTAGGGAAACTTTGAGATCATCATGGAGCACATCTGTGATGAGCCGGCCTCAGAGATGATGCTCAAAGGCAACCAGCACAGTTTCATTATGGGCAGGTCATGTCAGACCAACCTGATTGCCTTTTATGATCAGGTCACAAAAGCATTGGACACAAGTGTCGCCGTCGATGTAGTCTTTCTGGACTTCAGCAAGGCCTTTGACACTGTCTCCCACCCCATCCTCATTAAAAAATTGGGCGACTGTGGCATGGATGCCTACCCAGTCAGATGGATTGCAGATTGGCTGAAGGGTCGCACTCAGAGGGTAGCGGTGGATGGGTCATATTCGACCTGGGGAGAAGTGGGTAGCGGAGTCCCCCAGGGCTTGGTCCTTGGGCCCGCGCTGTTCAATTTCTTTATCAGCGAGTTGGACGACAGGGTGAAAAGCAACCTGTTTAAATTTGCTGACGATACCAAAATTTGGGGTGAAGTGAGCACGCTAGCAGGGAGGGAGAGACTGGAGACAAAGTTTTTCTCCTTCCCAGACAGGGGGTCAGACTTGAAGATCTACAAGGTCCCTTCCGACCCTACTTCTATGATTCTATGAACAGTCTCCAGCAAGACTAATATAACTTGAGCAAAATGTCATGAAAGGCACTTTTACTAAGTTTCCATTCCTGGTAAAAAGACCCATAGTGCCACTGGTATAAAAGTAGCTTCGTTTAGGCTGGACAGAGATAAGTAAAGAAATCTCTACTTATGCCCAGAAAACAGTACATCAGCATATATGCAGAGCAGCAATACCATGTAGCAGAGGTCAACAAGCTTTTACTCATGCAAGCCATAATTTGTTATCAGCAGGCCACCTTTTCCCTCTGGTCCTTTCAGTGACAGTGAACAGAGGCTGCAGTGAGGGAAAACCAGCCCTTTCATTTGCCCTTTGTGGAATTAGTCTATTATCAGACTACCATGGACTGGATGCAAATAGCTTAGGAATGATACAAGATATTGTAGTTTGGGCAGAGCCCTTGGCCTAACAATGAAGAGATGTCAGTGGGGAATACGACTTACAGTGGGCCATCTCATCAGTGAAAAACAAGACAAAAAGGACAAGCTTTGTCAAGACAAGCCCTTAAAACTGAGTTTATATTGCTAAACATAGTAGTGAGTCAGGAAACTGCTGGGTTCTGTCCCACTCTCACAGGCTCAAAGACTAAACCAAGGGAGAGATGTGATCCCTAGTGCACTGAAATCCATGAGAAGAAACAGGATACATGCACAGCCCTGGCAGATCGTGCCAGTCAAGAGACTCTGTACCTTTAGTACAAAAGATTCTCAACTGGGTTCTCTCCCTGCCACCCCCATCAGCCTAATCAGGAGGTAAGCACTGTAACAAGTAAATTCATTTTGTGAACTGAATGGCACCTCATTTCAACAAGTTTTGAGGGGTCCTTTGAGTCTCAAACAACTGAAAACCATTCCTTGACTACACAAAAAGAACAAACTTTTTCACTGGCATGCTTTCCTAATCCTTAGCTTACATTCTCAACATCTTTCTCGGTACAACAAAAGACCAGATTTTCTCTCTGTATAAAATTATTTCCTCTAGGAACAATTTCATATCATATAAACTTGATAGCACAGATGCCCCACAGAAACATCATGTTTTTCAAATTTAGCCGAATCAGCTAAAATGTGGTACTAGACAAAGAACTGAGCTTGGGAATTTCCCATAAACTAGAAATAAGGAAGAAAAACAACCTGCTGAAGAGGGATAAAAAGGATAACAATTTTTTCATGCTCCTTGAATCCTCCTGTTCTCACCTTTTTGGACCCTCCCCACCACTTCAGATTCACTTCAAGTTCCAGAGAAAATTTGTACTTCCACATCAGCTCTGAGGCTAGTAAATCAATGGATTTAAGAGAAGAGCCAAACCTGTGGCCACAGCGAAAAATAGTATACAATCTTAACTAGAGTAGGGGTGCACCAATAAAGATTTTTTTGGCCAATACAGATTATTAACCAGCCATATCCGCCGATACCGCTTCAACTGTCGAAATGCAACCCTGCAGCTTGTCTAGCCGGTAAGTCTGTGGGGGGGGAGGGAGGGAGAGGAAAGGGGTGTAGGAGGCTGAAAAGAGGCTCCCATGGTGAGGGAGAGAGTGGGGCTAGGGCTGGGGCAGGCGCTGCCTAGCCAGGGAGGGGTGCAAGACAGAACTGCAAGTGGCTTGTCTGGGGGAAATCAGGGGACAGGGAGGGAGCGGGGCAGCTCCTCACCACTGCACACACCCTGGGGGGAGGCATGGGGGGCATGTATCCCCCCAGATTTGTGTGCGGGGTGAGGGTGGGCTGCCCACTGCAGGCTCAGTGGCTGTGTCAGCCTCTTCCCAGTAAGGGGCTGGGCCGGGGCTCTGCTTGGGGCCAGGGGGGCATGGCGGGCAGCAGCAGCAGTGTTGGGGTGGAATTCGGGATGGGCTACAGCCACCCCAAAATTCGCCATAACTCCTTTCCCAGCGCTGCAGCCCACCCTGCCCATTCTGAATGCAGCCCCAGCCCAGCCCCCTACTGAAAAGAAGCTGGCACAGCCCATTCAGGGGTCACATGCCCCCCATGCCTCCCCAGGGTTGCACGCAGCAGCCGGGAGCTGCCCCCTTCTCCCCACTCCTCCATATGCCCTGCAGCTCCAGCCCAACTGGGCAGTGCCTGCCCCTGTCCCACCTCCTTCCCTCACTAGGGGCCCCAATCTGGCCCCACCACATGCTTCTTTGCTCTCCCCTGCCTCTTCCCCCATCACAGACTTACCAGCAGGACACTGCTCTCCAAGCTGCCCAGCTCCATTCCTGGCCACGTGCATGCTGCGGCTGCATGCATTCACACACCATTTATCAGTGACATTATCAACTACACCGGACAAAAAAAAGCTGATTGCCAATAACATCAATTTTCCTTTTATCAATGCCAATACGGTACAGACTGACATATCAGTGCACCTCTACTATAGAGTAACTTTTTGGTCTATCTAACAGGCAGAGATTATTTCCTTTGCCACACTCTTAAGAGAAGAAAGACTGTTCAGCCAGACAAAACCCAGGCAAGGCTTAGCTAATGTTCCTGTCACAATGAAAAGGAATTATCCATATCTACTAGCATACCGCACATATTTTTCCTGCCAAAACAGCCTTCCAAATTTGGGATGCATGCCGTAAGAAGAGAAGCCAACTTTCTTTGACAGGCTAGAAGTCTGAAGACACCATACTGCAAAATGGCTGCCAGCTTTTTTCTCCCTGCCAGCAAGCAGGAGAAGTACAGTCCAGGGTACTTACACTGTCACTCTCCATTTGACAGTACTTTTTGGCTGCTCAGCCAAAAAAAAAAAAAAAGGTCCAGAATTTTCCACCTTCCAGAAGCCACAAAACTTCTTTGGGTGCCAGCAAGACAGCTGATGCATCGCTACCAAGTCACAGCTCGTTAAATTAAATTAGACTTAAATAAACAAGGAAAATTGTCAAACATCAGTGAGGCACTTAAAAAAATCTAAATGCCACTAACCATCAGTGAAACTAAGTCATTTATCATTTCTAAAAATGCTACTAATAAGCTTTTAGGAAAGTTTAAATTGAATCCACTCACCTACAATACCCCTGAAAAAAAAGCCCTGAAATATAAAGGTCGCCAAAAAAAAAAAATCTCACTTTTAAAAAAGGGACAAAGTAGCCATTGGCAGTTAATTACTGTAACACTCTATATGAGGCCACCACAAAGTGAAAACTATTTCAATCACCTTCTAGACAAGAGACTGGTACAGATTTCATTTAACATATCAAGATTTCAGAATGTACTTATTAAAGTTCTGAATCTCCCAGAAATTAACACCTCCACACACTTGAAGGGAGGGAAAATGTTTGCAGCGATGGAAACATACCTTTTAATTTAGTGTAGGAATGAAGAACAGGATCAGCTGAAACCATACATGGCCACCATGGAAAACCAGACACTTTTGACCAGACTAGATCTCCTATATTGTATTTCAATAGATAGACTTTGTCTTCTTTAACCGTAATTTGAGTTGCATCTCTCTTCACAGAAGTCTGGAGAAAAAAAGAAAGAAAAAAAACAACACTTAGTATACTTCCCCTTCAAATCTTGTACCTTTATTGTTTAACATTGAATAAGAAGTAATTATCTAATACTGTTTAAATTATTATATGTTTAAAGTAAATTTTAGTTATCTGACAAAGGCAAAATGTGGATAACAGACCTGGGGAAGTAGGGTAAGGGGGGATAAAATTGTACGGCAGATAAGAAATCAATGTTTGTTTTTCAAAAGAATAAATGGTCAGTATTTCATTTGCATTCAAAAGATGGCTTGCAAAGTTGTTTTAAATTGTGTTTCTTGTCCTAATGGGGAGGAAGATGTTCCTCCTTTCATTCCTGTTCTTTTTAACCTTTATAAATCAGTTCAGGGTCATATTTGGTGTCCCCTTCATTTTGCTGGATCTTCTCTGGAATGCCCGCTGTGAGTTCCAGCACCTTAACTAAAGGAGAAAGGCAGTGCAGGTGAAAGAGCTGGTCTTCCTTTGTATAAGATGTTACTGAAGTATTAATGCAAAAGTTTTATATCAGGGTAGTCAAACACCTGGCCTGCCAGAAGCAAAGTGTACGGCCTGCTACAGAATACAGGCCCCTGATCGATATGGCCTGGCAGCAGCAGCACCCCCCCACAAATCTGCAGTGTCACCCAAATGCAGCCCTGCACTGGTGCACCCCCAGATATGTGCCGCTACCCAAGTGTGGACCCACTGCAGCTGCTGCAGGTTCCATGGTCCCAGCCCAGGAGCCCCTGTGATCTGGATCTGACCCCAGGACTAAACACAGGAGTCAATCTCTTCCTAAATGGTTTTAAAAAAAAGAGTTTACTAACTAAGTTACTAGTAAAAACCCAAGGATAATGTGGATGTATAATGACAACCTAATGGCAAAATGGCTGCCCAAGCTATATGTCTGCAACCAAGAAGGAAACTACACAGCAGTGGCAAACACTGAAGGCAGTAGTGTGAAACGCGCTCATTGCTTACTGGTCCATATCACTTCTCTACATAGTGGTAAATGAGCATGGCACACAAAAACTGTATTATTTCAAAACTTCTGTTACTTTCAGAAACATCCCCGTACATTTCAAACTAGATGCATTTGTCAAAGGATGGATATACCACAGAAACCTATTAGTTTCCCTTTATCAATCATTTTCGACACCTTTGGAAATAAAAGCCTTGCAAAAGTCCAACTAAAATTCTAAAGCTATTAAAAAAAATTAGGAAAGCATATCAATATTTCCATTTTAATGGTTCTTTATACCAAGCTAACAGCAAAGCACTTCAAATGCCTCTCTCATCACATATGCACGATTATGGATTTGCTAGATCAAGCAGAGTCCAGTAACACAGACATCAACCTTCAGTCAAATTATTTCTTATTATTTTGATAGCTTATTTCTGTGCCTTATTTTTACTTCATTGGAATTTCATATTTATGATTATATTCACTAATCACCAGAAAATGCACAGAATTACTGCACTACATTCTTCTATCTCATGTTACAGATGCAATTAAAAAAACTACTTACATTTTGATCCATATTGCTAGTTTTCAGATATTATTTAATAGTATTAATATCTGGCAGTAATATAATAGTACTTTCTGACTTTAAAAATTTGAGTATTACTAACTAAAGTACAATAAGAAATAAATCATCTAATAATACTTACAGGTTGCATGTTTAAAGTTAATTTTAGTTATGTGACAAAAGCAGACTGAGATAACAGACCTGGAGAGCATGAGGGGCCAAGGGAATGACACATGACGGAAGAAAGCAATGTTTGCTCCTAAAAAGAGTAAATGATCGCAAAAGATTGCTGATTAATAACGCATGACCCTGAGCACAAACATTAAAGCACCCTGAAACATCATATTCACATTGCAATTATGACATTCAAAACAAATAGTTAAAAGACGTTCAACTAGGAAACAATGTCTACAGCTTACAAGTTATGAGAAGAAATGTCTTCCCCTTTTTTTAAGCTGCTCCTAACAAACATGAAGCTGTCATTTACGCATGAAACAGTTACTCATTTTTCAAGTCAGCTTCTCTGGATGATTTAAGGCCAACTTTTTGGGCCATGTGTCAAACAAGAACCAAGAGTCAAGCAAGAATAGACAAACTTTCCTCTGTAGCCACAAGGGAAAGGACAAGGAACAACAGTCTTAAATTACAGCAGGGAAAAGCCTCCGTTCACTATTAGGAAGAAGTCTCTCACTGTGAGGGTGATGAGCACTGGGACTGGCTTCCTGGAGAAGATGCAGAAATTGCCAGCCTTGGAAGATTTCAAAAGCAGTTTAGATGGACATTTGCCCTCTGAGGATCCTAGATCGCCTGAGGTCCTTACACTCCTCCTTTTCTCTGATGCTGTACACTCATTTATCAAGTTTTCCAGTCCTCCTACGGATGTGTAAGCTGGTCAGTTTTAGTTTCCTCTGAGCATGATTCAACTTTGGAAATCTTGGAAGACTGGAAACTTTCTAATGGAAACCTTTCAAAATGGGATTAACCGAAAAACTGAAAACTACAGGGAAGCATGCTTAGAGAGAGGAATGAAGGGGCAGCTCAGTCAAACTCAGCTTTTTCTTATCTGGGTGGTTTACAACCCACATAGTTTTGCAGCAGGTTGCCAAATTAAGAATAAGCCACTCACAGCTGCATGCTGAGGTCTTTACTTCAAAGGGTGCTGCTCTGTGGATCAGCTGAAGCACAGCTGGGGTCCCATGCAGCTGCCCAGAGAAGTGACACGTTTTAAGGCAGAAAAGCATCACAAACAGCTGGTGTCCCCTCATGGTCTCACACAGCCATCTGCTATAATTCTGCTTATGTTCAGCAAGGAAAATGGTTGGAGGGCTGGGGTCCATGACTTCTGAGGAGAGGCTGAGGGAACTGGACTTATTTAGTCTGGAGAAGAGAAGACTGAGGGGGCACTTAATAGCAGCCTTCAAGTACCTGAAGGGGAGTTGGACCGTCTTCTAGAGGTGTGCTGAATCAGTACCAATAAAAGGAAAAATGACATTATCAACAATCAGCTGCTTTTGGACCAGGAGCTGGGGCAGACCCGTGATCCGCTGCCTGCGGACCCCTCCCCAGAGCATGCAGACTGCAGATATTAGCTCTGTCCTGACCCCAGACCAAGCTGCCCCCCCTGCCCTGCTCTGCATCCTGCCATCATGGCTGGGGGCAGTCTCCATGGCAACCCCAGCCTTGCACTAATCACAATGACCAGCCCCAGCCATGCGAGCAGGGGCTGCTGGGAAATGGAGTACACTACCAGCCTGCAGGCTGCCCATCCCTGGTTGCCTGGTTAGTTTGCAACCTCTTATCTTCACAGGGAGGTTAGTAATCTAACTACATGAAATATCTGGCTCTTCTGAGGCACCTCTATACATACACTGAAGGGCAAAAAAGTGCCAAGAATTCTGGCATGAGTCAGACTAAAGGCACAAGACTCCCGTGAGAAGCACATGAGTGTCTATCACTAGTGGCCAACCTTCTTAGCAGGGCTGCCACAAGTTAAGCCCTGCCCTTCTCCAAGTGCCACTCTGGTCTCTCCCCACTCTGCCACCCTCTCCCCGTAAGTCAGAAGCTGGCCAATCCCAGTCTATCACATGATCTACATCGCTCACTGTAGCTAAACTTTAAATTGTTTAAAATAAATTCACAAATGCAGCAGTGACAAAATATTGTATTAAAGTATGTCACGTAACACTTCTTGTAGGAAGTAACCCAAGTCACAATACACACTTCTGGCATAAGCCATTTCTGTAACTTAGTTTCAACTGAACAATTTTAGCTTAATACTATTTTAGCTTGAATCTGGTATTCAGGTGATTATACTGCCGCAAGGAAAGGACCATTTCAACTGAAAGTCCACTGCTACCAAGGTGACTTCTTTTTCTTTTACAGGTCTTTTCGTGGATTTCTGCTTCACTGATATCATGAGAAAGGACATACACAGTTCATCAACAATCTGCTTTTAAAAAAAACACAACACTTTTTTTTAAATTGGCAATTTTAATAACTAATTCAATTGAATACTGAAGAGAAACTTAAGTTTTAATTTTAAAGAATACTAGAAGAAAGTCATATACGCAGATTTTAGCCTTCAATTTCCAACCTTATTGATTTCATTTTGCATAGTATTCTAACACTAATGCACCATCCAATTCCCTACCAGCATACTAGCAATTGCAACAAAAAACAACTTACACCTGAGTCGTTTGTACTCTCTGCACTGTTTCAAGCGGGGTATCAAACTATGACTGGGCGCCAAGAGGTGCCTGGGCCAGAGGGGACAATGCCAGCAAACCCAGCTGGGGATGTGTGTTGGTGGCAGCTGATGGGGTGGGGGCGAGGGGAGTGATGGCTGCATTAATTTCCGAGGCTGCCACTGCATTCAAATCTGGTCTGTGGTGAGTTTGACGCCCCTGGTTATATTTAAAGAGAAGCTGCTGTAAATTGAAAACCAAACAGCTTTTAAAAAGTCATCATTTTGTACTTCTCTTACTTGTTCCCTTATCTAGCTAGATATTTCACCCTCAGGGGTTTCTCATGTTAGCCTCAGAGGGGCTTGCTTGATTCCTCCAGCTTAGGAGCAAGTTTTTTGCCTACTGTTACTACTGACTAAGACCGGGCTGCTCTAAACACTCCCCATGGGCTCTACTGCTCGAAAATTTGTCTTAGTATTTCTACCAAAGCCAAGAGAAAAAAGCAAACATCAAACTCTAGTGTCAGAACACCTCTGCTTTGTGCCAGGAATCAGGTCAAGCCCCATAGCTTTCCTACAACGAGGAGCACAATTAAATGTCCTCCTCCCCATCAATACTGCTAGCTAGTTTGTCAATTATCTCTTGACACAGGAAGACAGAAAGGTGCACTGGAAGAAAATGCCATGACCTTCTCTCCTGAGAGGAAAAAAAGATAGCAGGCGTAATTATTTCTCTCCTGCTTTGGAAAGGGTACCATGGCTTCTCTGACCCACTAGAGCTGGAGGGCATTATGTAACAGAACGGGTGAGGGAAAGGTAAGCAGATGATGGGGGTCTCTTCTATTCTAAAAGTGCTGCAAAGTTTGTCAGAGAGCCGGCAGAGATATCCTTCACTCCCTCACTCAGTGTTTAAAGAAGCCTTTGGGTTGAAAAGTGCTTAGGTTGCTTTTAAGTATATTCTCTAACAAAGAAAAACTGGGAGCGATTTCATTACATCTTTCCGCTTCACTGTAATTGTGCTACTTTAAAGGGTAGCTTTTGTAGGAAACGGCTGGACTGGATGAAAGACAGGAAAGAACTCAGAAGTAAATGTAATGGTTTTGGATTCCCTCTTTCCTACCACTTTTTTCAAATATTTCTTCACACTCCTCAAACTCAGTATGTGGATAAGAAAAAAGTATAGTAACCACAAACCTTGGAGCAGCACATGCACTATCTCGGGGTACACTGAGAGATTTTGGGTGCTAATACCAATTGCCATTATTTAAGGAGGCATATTGGCTGATACAGCTGCATGCAGCTGACAAGTCGGGGGCAGGCAGATCAACACCCCCTGCAGCGAGGGAGGAGGCAAGGGTATGCACTGCCCAGCCAGGGCGGAGCAGGACACAGGACCGAGCTGAGGCTCAGTGGGGGGGTGGGTCCCACCGCTGCTTGCACCCCAGGAGGGCACAGAGAGGGTGGGGGAGGGGGAGCATGTGCCCCTAGTCCTGTGCAGGACAGGTAGGCTGCAGCTGGCGGCTGGAACCAGGGTTACGCCGGGCTCTTCTCAGCAAGGGCTGGGCTCAGGGGCTATGGAGTGGGCTATAGCCACCCCATAGTTCACCACAGCCCCACTCCCAGCACCACCATGTGCCCTGTGCAGCCCCAGCTAGACACCCCACCTCCACCCACATGGCAGGAAGAGCCAGGCCCGGCTCACCTCCACCCACATGGCGTGAAGAGCCAGGGCTGCACCAGGTGCGTGCGGCAGCACTGGGAGCAGAGCTACAATGAAATCTGCTGCGGCCATCTCTGTAGCCCCCTTACCAAGCCCAGCCTCTGCCAAAAGGGGCCCACAGCTCGCCCTGCTGCAGCCCACCCACCCTGCGCAGATGCAGGGGCACCCCCCACAGTGCCCTCCCGGGGTGCAAGCAGCAACAGCAGCCATGAAAAGAACATTCAGCCATGCCCACACTCAGACCAACTATCTACCACTCATTATTTTAATCTACTATAATTTAATAACACAGCATTATAAGTAACCACCCAAAACACAAACTTATTAATTTCAAAATGTTTGTGTGTAAAATATAGCAATGGGTATGTTTGTTTGCTTGAGTAGATCATTTCCCTTTTTTCTGTTATTGATGGACTCATGCAATGATTTTCAGAAGGATATCTGTTAGAGACAAGGCTGCTTCCCCAAGAGCCATCCTGCAACTTGGTTGTGGAGATAAAGCGGGTTCATATCTGGAAGAATCACTCTCCCTTTCTCAGGGATAAGATCTAAGATTAAAAGCACAGCCCTCAGGCTGTTCACAAACAGAGGTTCCTGGCACCAAAACTGTATCAGCCATGTGGAAGCTAACAGGGTTATCTAAACTGAGTTCCACCTCACCTCACCAAGTACCCATGGGTTCAGAAGTCTCAACTGAGAAGTATCCAGCAGGGTTTTTGATGACAGAATAACAAAAGGTACTGGCAAGGAGCCTGGACAAAATCTCAATGGGGTAGGAAAACTGGAAATTCATGCTGACTTCTGATACAAACAAGTTATTATTTGTTAACTCTAAGCTGCTAAGATGGACCGAAGAACCAAGCCCTCAACCTCCCACTCCTGGTATAGGGAGACAAGTCTGCTGAGACAGACTGTCTAGGGATTCTGAAGATGAGGCAGGTGCATCGTGAACAAGTGTCTTCTGATGGCAGAGGCAGCATCACAGGAAGACCATTTTCCCTGCACAGGATGGACCTGGTTCACTTTTCCTGCTAAGAAAAAGTTTATGGTAATGTTACTTAGCATGACCTGTATATAAAAACCCTGGCTGGGATGTTGTACTTGGGGATGGTCCTGCTTTGAACAGGGGGGTTTAACTAGATGACCTCCGGAGGTCCTTTCCAATCCTAATTTTCTATGATTCTATGAATATAACAGAGGAAGGCATGGATGCACTCAGTACTGTCCTTATTTTCAACCTTACCTCTTCTGGTGTCCAAACAGCCTATGCCTGAAAGTCACTGCCGTAAGCCGCCCAATCTAAGAGTGGCATCTGTCATGCACCCCAGGTAGAGTCTGGCATGTACTAGGTACAAAAGTTCAGGACTACTGCCAAACCCATTTCCTAAGTGTGACAGGACCTTTTCTACTGCCTTCAAAGCTAGCAGCTAGAGCACCTCCTGTTGTCACAGAAACTCGTAAGCAATTTGGAGCAGGTAGCAAAACTGAAGTGTATGAAATAACCAGTAAGAGTGTAAGATAGGACTGTAGTCCATCGTGGTAGTGTCCAGAACCCACTGGTCTGAAGAAACACGGGCCAATGGAGACTGTAAGTAGGCCAGGCCTACTTGTGAAAGGTCGTGGGAGGGAGGGGAAAGAGGTTAACACTGCACGGGGCAAACAGTCTCTCTGAACTGCACAAGCAGAGACCTTGCCTGTAGCCCCAAATGTATGGTAGAGAAGTTGGTGCAGCTGTGAAATGTTTGTACTTAAAGAATAGTTGACATTTTCTGGGTAGTTCTAAGGATATATGCGCCAGCAGAGAAGCAACAGAGTACGAAAGAAAAATATCCATGAGTGGAATGACAAATTTTCATTTCCTGCAAGGAGCTGCTAAATAAACTCTAAGGCCGCATCCAGACATACAGGGGCATGCAATTGCAGCTGCACAAATTACTGCAGCACAGGCAAACTGCCCTTGCCCAGCTCCTCTTGGCTCTTCAGGCAGGAGCTGCTGGAGGCTGGGGACAGCGCAAGTGCTGGACCCAACAGTCTTACCTGGTGGCCTGGAGCAGCAGGGGCATAGCTGGGCAGCACAGAAGCCAAGCGAACAGCCAAAGCATTTCTCTGAATGACCCAGACTCCGTGTGTACCAGCACATGCTTGTTGCGCATGTTTTGCCCTGCTTTTTGTGCAGTTTTTTTGTTTGTTTGTTTTGCTTTTTGAATTTTGGCCCTGCGCTGCAAATCTGCAGTGCAGGGCACATTTTAATGTTCAACATGTGCAGTTTGTGGTACCACAAACCACACACCCCTTGCCCCTCCACAGCAAGGAGTCCACAGTGTTTCTGTTCTATTGCTAGGAGTCCACAGCATTAGTAATTTGCTCATAGGCCTGAAAATTATACCTACAAAAAGAGTCTGCTAATTTGCAATTCTGAACTGGAGACTAAAGGAAATGTATGACTTTCTTTCAAGCAGGTCCAAACTCTTAAGCTGTCTCTTTTGGGGTTGAGATCAACTGCCTTTCTTTCTTATCGACACCAACAACAGACAGTGTAAGAGGAACTTGGCATGGGTTTTTATGTGAGCATATCTTCTTAGGAGAGGCAGACTCCATGACTACCTCGCTATTTGAGCAAGAATACCTTTGCAGGTGAAACTACTATAGGAAGACTACCAGTTAGTATTGAGGAAGTCAAAGAACTTTCAAAGGCATTTGAAGGATCTGGACCTTGTAACATATCAGGTCCTAAAATCCCCTATAAATTCATCTGATGGAGAAAAAAGAAGAGGCATAGTCAGACAACATCAGTTTCCATGGATAACCCTGTCTCAGTTCTGGATCACAGTCCTCTCAATTTGGGTACCTAACAAGTGGCTGCCCCAAAAGAGACCTACTATGTCAAAAATGAGCAAGGTGAGACCTGAATTATCCTCCAGCTTGAGGGATTGGTGGAGGGGAGGTGGGAGCCCAGAAACACCAAAGGCCAGTAAAGTTGTACTGTAAAAGCAAGAACCCTGAGGACACAGGGTTAGGAACCAATCAGGCCTGCATCAAACACAGTGGTATATTTACAGCCCACAATAGCAGTGCCCTGCAGTGCAGTTAAAAAAAAAAGACAACAGGGCATGAGGGAAGGCCCGAAAGGGCAGAAGCCGCGATAAAGGAAAAGAACAAGCTGAGAAAAAATAATCCCCTTTAATGAAAGGAACACCAGCAACAAAGCAGAAAGCTATATTAATTTTAAGAAGTCCTTCAAATAGAAGGGCACTGAAATGTTTGTAGAGCATGTTTCTTGGCTTTGTGGTCTATCTTGTAAGCAAGGCAAAAAATGGAAAGAAACTGAGAAGCAGATAGCATGCATGACCTGCATACCTTTATCCTTTTGGCATCGGACACGAGAAGTTGTGCTATAGTGCATCCTCTGGGTAGGCCAAAGGGAAAAAAAAATCTTCAATGAGATGTTCAAGGTGCATGCACACCGACAATCAGGACAATTATTCAAAACAAGAACTAGTTTGCTGAAATAATGAATAATCTTTTGAAGGCAATAGCCTCCTCTGCAGAAAGAAAAAAAGTCTCCGTTTGATTTTTTTTTTAGTCAAGTGAGAAAATATCTTTGGAGCTGAAAAAGCAGGAAAACTTGTCTCTTCCAGTCTATGAATCAAAATAAGGGAGAGAAGCTATGAGATCCACTAACTTTAAGGAGCTGGAAGGCCAACCTAAGTAACTTAAGAGATTTTTCAAAAGACGTAAACTTTCACTGAGACTTTTGAGATTTGTCCTATGCTAACTAGAAATATAACCAGTTTGAATTTATTCACCAGTTAATCCCATTGTTCACTAAATCATTTTAGGTGAAACATGTATTAATAAGAAAAAATGACACATCTAAAACATTCAGTCATTTTATATACTTTTTCTGTGTACTTAATGAAATTTCAATTATCACTGTAATGCAGCTCCTTGAGAAGTCATAATCAAGACATTAATTATCTAGTAAATAAGCGGTTACCATTTCCTAACACACTAAGATGTAAAACTAATCCAATCTGAAAATATTAAAAGTCTATACTTGCTTAAATAAATGTATATAATTATCGTATATCCTCCTAGGTAACAAATTCTAAATTCAGTGTAAGGACTCCATTTACTTGTAAATCTACTTCTATATATCAACCAGTTAAAGTGTACTAAAATTATTTTCTGAAGAAAGGGGCAAAGGGAAAAGTTGATTAAAATTGATAAACTAAAGGCTTTTTTGTGGTGATTTAAATTGCATTTAATTAATTCAAGCCAGCCTACTTAAAGTAAATTGAAATAGAAGGAGAGACCCACAATTCCAACAAGATGGTATAACATGGGAATATGCTATTGCATCAATATATAGGAAAAGCATGCGAAAGCAAGAGGATGGGACAAAAACAAGGCAGGATCTGTATTTAAGAGGTTATGTACTCAAGCAGAATTAAAAGACAAGTAATTTATAGACTGCCCATGCGAGAGATTCTTTGGGGTCTTGAAAAGTTTGTCTGCATCCCAGCAATAGAATCGCATGGCAAAGGTAGCGTCAACCAAGTGCTCCCCGCCACTTGAACTTCACTCTTGCCTTGCCTATGGACTCATCAGAAAGGCTGCTCAGGACTCGCCTTCAGAGCTCAGTCTTCAATCCTCAGCTACTGACAGGCCTAACAGCAGGCACTAGGGACAAGCACGGAAGAGCCCAGCCCTACTAGTGAACTTTCAGGTCTAGAGAGTGCCTCCGGACGCCCAGGAGGGGAGGGTCTCATCCTTCCCAGGACCCATCAAGCAGCTGCACAGACAACCTCTAAATCAAAACTGGATATTCTTCTGAAATACATGCTATATATCAGGGGTGGGGAATTATTGCAGCTGGAGGGCCACCTAATGAGTTCTGGGGACCTGTCAAGGGCCACATCCATCTCTGTCTCCCTCTCTCTTCACTTTCCTCTTTTCTTCTGTCTGTGCTCTCTCCTCCCCTCCCCTTCCCTTCCTTCCTCCAAAACCCTGCAGAAGCTGTAGCTCCCCACAGTGCTCAGCTGTGGACCCAGGCAGGAGCTGCTGGTGCACCAGGTGACTGACAGCCTCAGCTGTGGACACAGCCAGCAGAATCCAGAGCCCCAACATGAAACCTGCCAGCAGTGTCATAGCTAATGCTGACACCCACTGGGCACCACAGAAGCTCCTGCCCGGGTCCACAGCTGAGCATTGGGGCTCTTGGCAAGCTACAGCTTTGGTCAGGTTTTGGAGAGAAAGGAAGGGAGGGGGAGAGAAACAGAGAAAGATGCTGTCTCCTGGCCCAGCACGGCAGCACCTCCTGCCTAGGTCCACGGCTAATGCTGCTGGCAGATTCTAGGTCAGAGCCCTGGGCAGGAGATTTCACCACGCTGGGTGGGCAGCATCATCAGCCCACATCATCCAGTCGACCATACTGCTCGCCCTCTATGGAAGAAGCCCTGCCCAGGTCCACAGCTGATGCCACCACATCAAGGGCAGAAGTAGCCTGGCTCACCCAACACCATATAGCAACCAGTCACTGGCTGCCCACAGGCCACATCCCATGAGTTGGCAGCCATCCATCCATGGGCCAGATTCAATTTGTTGGTGGGCCAGATCTGGCCTGTGGGCTGTATTTTGCCCATCCCTACTATATATCAACTAAATTATAAGTTTGTTGCAGGAATTACTGGGTGGCATTTCAGAGACAATGGTATGCAGGTGCATTAGACTAATTGTCCTTTCTGATCATAAAAATCTACAGAACTGTAAAAATACAGTTACAGTTTTTATAAAACTGAAAAATCTGTATAGATGGGAAAGAAAAGAAGCAGAACCCAACACTATCTGCACAACAATTTAGAAACTTAGTCTTGCCTAGTTTGTATGCACAAAGGAAGTATAATGAAAATGACTGGCAGCAGGTTCGCTCTACAAGCCTTTATGCATCAAACAGATATGGAAAGGGGTCTTCATAATGGTGCAACCCAAGCCAGAAAAATTCAGTAACTTAACAGACTCCTTTTTTGGCAAACACACAAGATTGCTGAAAAAAGAAAAAGCAGTGCAGAGCAGAAAGAGATACTACTGAAGATAAGGTGATGGAGGATGCTTAACTAGCGGCTTGATGGAAAAAAATGAAATTCTCTGCTGAATAAATAGGGAGTGTGACCACCAGAAATGACTGTGGTTGAATGAAGCTTAAAAGAAGAAACCTGATCCCTGATCTTCATTATGGAACAGGAAGGTTGGGAGGAAGTAGAGTAAGGAAACATTTGCGCACACAGTGCTGCAAGACTACAAAAAAGCCAATTCATCAAGTTCAGCAAAAGCTACACCATAGCTTCTGAAGACACCTGATACCCTAACTCCAAAAAAAGAAGCCAGGTTATGTGGACTGGAAATACAGAAGTGCCCAAAGAGAGATTCCTGTTATGTAAAGATGATACTGAACTACAAGCAGCAACCAACATTTGCAATTTTAATGCAGTTATATTAAAGGGTCTTCTTCAAGTTTTGCTCATCAAAAGACGAAAGAGAAGGAATGTGAGAAGGGACTAGGCAATGAGAAGTAAACAAGGGCAGAGATAAGGATCCTTGCTTCCAAAAGAGAAGTCAAAAAAGCATTAAGGAACAGGGTTTGAGTATACCTGCTATGACTGAGACGCTTTACCACCTGATTCTTAGTAGGTCAAGGTACTGCACTTATACAAGACTTGATTTCTTTGTACAACAGGAGGAAAAGAGGAGAGATGCAAGTGGAAGCCAATCTGTGTTTGGGTACAAAATTACAATACAGATAAGGCATTGAAAAGCAGAACACTACTCAAATCTGGACTTAAACAGCTGCCAAATTCTAACATATTTGTCTGCATTTCAGGGGGGGTTTCGGTTCTCCCCTCCCTGCTTCTCAATATTTCGTTTCCAAATAATTACATAGAATTTGACTAACGGCTTCTATATTTAGAACATAGTTCTGCCTATTCAAAAAATCAGCCAAAGACGACTGCACAAATTCTTCAGGAGCAGGTATCTTGGAAACCATGGCAATACTGCGTGTCTGCAGGAATACAATTCTTTTTCATCAGTCTAGAAATAAGGTTTGAACAGAAAAGTCTAGGCTAAATTTGACTGGTTACAGATACAACCTGTTAAATCTAAAATATGGAACATTTCCATCATAGATTTCAAACAGAAATTAAAAGTTCTTCTCCTCCAAATATGGAAACCATTTTCGTACAGCTAGACTCACTTGAGTTTTGTCTTTCCATTTCTTTAGTCTGCTAAATTATGAGCTGCAGTGTATGCCATTTGAAAAAGTTCAGCAACACTATTTTACGCTTTGCGCAGCAGAAAGCATACGGTATCTCTTAAGAAAGTATGCGATCAAAATACCCTCCCACTGCAATATATTCCAAAAATGTGCACTCAGACAATACAGAAATTAGCGTAAAAAAAAGAGAACATAACATTTCCTACAAAAAAAGTACAGAACATTATGATTTTAAAACTATAAAAAGGAGGACTTTAAACTAGGTTCGCCAGAGGACGGAGAACAAAGCCCTGAGGTTAAGTAGGAAAGTGGGAGACCTGGAGGAAGAGCAAGTAGGAAGGGGCAACAGAGGAGGTGCTCTCATACTTCCTGAGAAATCAGGGCAATCAACTAGTTACCTCGGGTGTCTGTACATGAATGCACCGAGCCTGGGAAACAAGCAGGAAAAACTGGAAGTCCTCGCACAGTCACAGAACTAAGACGTGATCAGAATAACAGAGATGTGGTGAGAGCTTGCATGACTGCGGCACTGTCATGGATGGGTACAAACTGTGCAGGAAGGACAGGCAAGAGAGAAGAGGAGGAAGAGTTGCTCTTTATATAAGAGCCATACGATTGCTCAGAGCTCCAGTATGAAACTAGAGAAAGGCCTGTTGAGACTCTCTGGGTTAGGGTCAGAGGGGAAAGCAACAATGGTGATGTTGTGGCAGGGGTCTGCTATAGACTACCAGACCAGGAGAAAGTGGTGGATGAGGCTTTCTTCAAACAGCTAGCTGATATTTCCTGATCACAGGCCTTGGTTCTCATGGGGGACTTCAATCGCCCAGACATCTGCTAGGAAAGCGATACAGCAGCATGCAGGCAATCCAGGAAGATTTTGTAGAGTACTGGGGACAACTTCCTGGTGCAAGGACTGAAATGGCCAACTAGGAGCCGTGCTCTCCTTGACCTGCTGCCGCCCACAAACAGGGAAGAATTGGTGGGGAATGTAGTAGTGGATGGAAACCTGGGCAGCAGTGACAAGATGACCAAGTTCAGGATCCTGAGGAAAGGAAGGATGGAGAGCAGCAGAGTAAGGACTCTGGACTTCAGAAAAGCAGACTTTGACTCCCTCAGGGAACTCATATACAGGATCCCCTGGGAAGCCAGACTGATGGGGAGAGGAGTCCAGGAAAGCTGGCTGCACTTCAAAGAAGCCTTATTGAGAATGCAGGAACAAACCATCCCGATGCACAGGAAGACTAGCAAGTATGGCAGAAGACCAGCTTGGCTTCGCAGGGAACTCTTCAGTAAACTAAATCACAAAAAGGAAGCTTTTAAGAAGTGGAAACTTGGACAGACAACTAGGGAGTAGTATAAGAGCATTGCTCAGGCATGCAGGGATAAAGTCAGGAAAGCCAAACTGCAACTGGAGTTGAAACTAGCAAGAGATGTGAAGGGGAACAAGAAATATGTTGGTAGCAAAAGGAGGATGAGAGAAACTGTGGGTTCCTTACTGAATCAGGGAGGCAACCTTGTGACAGAGGATGCAGAAAAGGCTGAAGTACTCGAAGGCTTTTTGTCTCAGTCTTCACAGGCAAGGTCAGCTCCCAGACTATAGCACTGGGCTGCACAGTTTGGAGAGAAGGGGAAAATCCCTCAGTGGTAAAAGAACAGGTTAGGGACTGTTTAAAAAAGCTGGATGTGTACAAGTCCATGGAGCCAGACAGGATGTATCCAAGGGTGCTGAGGGAGTTGGCTGATGTGACTGCAGAAGAACTGGCCATCATCTTTGAAAGCTCATGGCAACCAGGAGAGGTTCTGGATGGTTGGAAAGGGCAAACATAGTTAAGAAAGAGAAAAAAGGACAATCCAAGGAACTACAGACCAGTTGGCCTCATCTCCGTTCCTTGGAGAATCTCTCCTCGCAGCCTGCGGTAAACTGACTCCTCTCAAGGGCCAGAAATACCTCTGGGGAGCCTTCCTCCTCCAATCCTGAGTAAGATGGTGCTCCAGAAGTGTGGTGGGTGTTGCTCTTCCCTTCCGGTCTCCACGTTGTGAGTGTTGCGTGTTTTCACTTTCTCCGTCTGTTGCTGCAAGCTGTTTTTCTTCTCCTGACCTCCCCTGCCCAGCATGTAAGACACCTGTGGGCTTCTGTTCACTCTCTCTCACTCCTTCACAAGCAGCCTTCAACTAAATGAAGGGGGATTTGAAAAAGGATGGAGCTAGACCGTTCTCCGTGGTGGCAGGTGACAGAACAAGGAGCAATGATCTCAAGTTGCAGCAAGGGAAGTTTAGGTTAGTTATCAGGAAGAATTTTTCACTAAAAGTTTAGTAAAACACTGGAACAAGGTACCCAGAGAGGCGGTGGAATCTCCATCCTTGGAGGTTTTCAAAACCCAGCTAGACAAAGCTTTAGCTAAAATGATCTAGTTGGGGATGGTTCTGCTTTGACCAAAGGGTTGGACTAGATGACCTCCTGCGGTCCCTCCCCACCCTAACTTCCTATGATTCTATATTTGTTCAACCAGGAAGCCAGATCCTGACAAAGAGCACATTCCAAAATGCATCTGATCTTGATGCCTTCCCCAGGAAATGGTGTTTTGCAGGTAATATTTATGGATCTCCAATATATATTTTACATATTAACATAATGAGGATGATTCTAAAAAGCTACATAGACTCAAGTGGAAAAGGTGAATCTACACTACCTAGCTGACTGCGTATCTTAATATAGTCCAAGATGCACTTCCAGTATCATTGTAAATAAAAGGGTTCAGGGTTCCTAGCATCAACCTCTCTCCCCATAACAAACAAGAAAACACAGAAGAAGTAAAACCCTGAATTAGTCTGGGTACTGTAGGTACAAGAAGATGGTCCCATGTACCTCGATGAGTGAAAACTTCATCTTGTTTTGGCTGGAATGAGATTAAGGAAGAACACTGATAGATAATAATCCGGATTAGGCAGAAGTCATCCACCATAGGCATCATCTAATATTTTATCTTAAGTGTAGGCTTCTCTCCATGAAAAGTATTTAGACAGCCTACCATTGTATGCTAACCTACAATCTTGTGTGACCACTAGTAAGAATGCTACCAGAAGACATTGGTAAGGAACATGATGCCAAGAGTTCAAAGCATCAAAGGAATACCGACAGAAACCAAACAAGGCCACAGTAGTCCAGGCAAGCACCCCACTGGAGGACACTCCATGCTATGGAAATGGAGATTGGATTTGGGTGGAAGATGCTCCTATTGTTCAGAAACATCGTTACTTAGAGATGAATATAAAATCCCATGAAGACCAGGAACCAGAGTTGTCTGGGCTAATCTAGTATGATCAGGATTGTTACTGCAAACTCCTAAATTTCTATAATATATTTGGTATGGGAGGGTTCAGTGGGCCTGAACATCTCAGAACTGGGGTTCAAAGAATGATGAAAGCAGAAAAAATCCCAGACTCAGGCCTTCCCAGAAGCAGAAAGTTTTCATTTCTACTTCATGGTGTCAACTCTCACCAGCTAGCATCACCTGCATCATTTTACCTGGGATCAAAAAAATATTACACAAACCTAATGAACAATTTGAGTTGAGAGCAGTACATGAAGTTATCTTTCTTCTCATGAGTACAAATCTTGAGATCGACACTGGTTCAGAGATATTCTCCAGGGGAGACTGGAAGAACCTCTCACTACTGCCCTTGAGAAAACTGATGCACCCGATTGGATGCAATTTAATTATTTTATGTTATCTGGAGGAATGTGAACTGGCACATCAAGGAAATGATACTTTCTAGGTAAGCAATTTCAAGTCCATTTACATGCTGTGAAGGTGAAATTTTCAGAGTACTATGTAAAAAAGGTCCTGTGCTTTTGCTGCTGAGTTTACATATGTTCCTACAAACACTTTTTTGGATAAGCACCAAGGATGACTTGTCTTCACTGATCTTGAGTCCCAAAGTGGCCAGTTGTGGAATATCCTGAACATTTTTGTCTGTTGAGTTCCCTTGTAAAAAAATCAATCAAGGTAAGGGTAAATTTGTATTTAAAAGATGCAAGGAGTACACCAGACTACAAGGCATTTCATGAAAATTCTCAGGGTCCTGTGCTGAAAATGCAAAAAGCAAAAGTTCCCAGTAGAAACCTCTGGTATTTCTCAGTGTTTGGGTGAAATAAGCATCAAGAACAATAATGAACTAGTCCCAAGGATCTAGAGATTAGATTATTAAGGCAAGGGTCACTAGACTGAACCAATTAAAAAGTGACAACTAAAGACCTTTTTCACTGTAACAAAGGGGCACTCCTGATGTTCCCAGAGTCAAGAGACTCAACATCCTGTTCTAACAGCCTTTGATGAGGGTGATCCATAACAAGTACTGGTAAACCCCAAACTGGATCAGATACCTACTCATGACAATTTCCAGGATCCAAGTCAAAGTAATATTAGTTTCAAGTATCTTGAGAAGTCAACAGTCCCCAAAATAGTGATAGATATAGTCTAGAGGTCTGGTTTTAAGCAGTTGTTGAATAAAACATCAAAGCGTCTCTCAGGATAGGCTAGTTGTGCCTTGTAGCTGAAGAACAGGAAAATCTACACAATCACTTTCTGCCTTTGAAGTTCTGACACCCTTGGTATGGATTATCCAAAAAGGTAAGAGACTGCTTTGGATAGGTTTCCTTTATAGCAGTGATGTATAAACACTCAGAAATTTAGAAATAGCTCAGGAATCCTTTGAAGAGTAACAACTTATCTGTGTTATTACTGAATGGCTCACAAGCCTCAAAAAGAAGATCCTCTAGAGGTGTCTGCTTCTTTGGGAAACCCCTAAGGATCAGAACCATTATGCATTTTCATCATCTGACTTGGCCATATCTATTGCATAAAGCAGTGTCTATATAGCTCACTCTATTAACTGACCCTCTCTCAATAGAGATTTTAATTCCTCCTACAGCTCTTGCAGTAAGGCAAAAGGCTTCACACCTAATTTTTTTCTATATATGTAATCATGCTTGTATGCAATAAAGGAATTCCTGGTAATCACCAAACCTAAAATGCAGGCTAGTAAAGCACTAGCTTTTCATTTTGAAAAAAAAAAATTAAAGCATGTGTCTTTTCTTTAAGAGTCATCATAAAACTTAACTGAGAGGCTTACAAGAGATCCAAGTGTGGGGTAAGTTCATCCCAGAGAATGAACGTTTCTTTTGTCTGCCTTATATACATTTCACAAGTTACCAACTGCAGGGGTATCAAACTGATCTGGCCCAGAGGGCCGGAGGAAGAGCGTGGCACCGGGCTGTGGGCTGGATCATGCCCAAAAATCAGCCCCGTGCACCCAAGCCAGCATGCTCCCAGATAGGACCTATGTGGTGTGTGCAATGCATGCCCTAGCTCTGATGCTGTGCACCACATAAGCTGACCCCAACCCTATGCAATGCAAAGGGCCAGTCCGGGGCACATACTCCATGCAGGACATGTGCCAGACCCAGAGCTGAACTGGCCTGAAGTCCAGCACAGAGGGCTGATCTAGTGCAGGCACCCCATGCAGCATGTGCCCAACTGGCTCCAGCCTTGCGCAGTGTACACGGCCAGGCCCAGCACATGGTGCATGCAGCACACTGGGCTGGTCCAGGATCTCTGGGTCTTGGATGAGTCCTCTGACAAAGGTCTGGACTACAGGCCCACAGTGCAACACCCTGTTCTACTACATTCTCTTACATACACCACACACCTTTTTTTCCAAAATCAAGCTGCCAAAAATTGGGGTGTGGCATTATAAACAGTGAAATATAGTAACTGCAAGTGAAGAGAGAAAATGCTGCAGTATTGCATGTGGAGCTCCCTAGCTTCAGGCTATGGACTCTCTTCCCCGGCATACTGAAAAAGCTGCTCCTTACATTTTCCAAGAAAGATCTTTTTCTTTATTCTGCATTTCTGAAACAAGGTGCATATTTTATTTGGGACCTGTTATATGCAAAAAGGGTGAGTCATAGGAGGTATGTAAGTTCTAGTAGCACCTCAATTATCACTCTGTCCAGCAAAGAGACACACACTTTCTAACAATGGTAGGACTTCCCTAATACCATCTTGACTGGAGTTCTGAAATTTCTACCACTCAGTGAAGGAGGCAGTCAAAAAGCAAAAAAGAGGAACAGACCAAAGTTTCATTGGATGAAGATGATGAGATAGCAGTGGGCGCATGTTCGGGTAGTCAACAGGCTTCTCCGGTGACTTACACTTGCTGAGAGCCAGCAACTGCCTTTGGGGTAGCTACGGCTGGACCTAATGGACTGTATCAGAGAACAAGATGTAGTTGCAGGAGGCAAGAAAGCTAGTTTCCAGCCTCGTGGACACCTTGGGGTACCCAGTCTTGTCAAGAATAAGAACTGCATACAAGAGCTAAGGGAAGAGATGGTCTCTAGCTATATGCTTTGTATTTGTTATACAACCACAAGCCTTGGATTCTTTACTGCATGCATATGGATGACATGATAGAAATCTCTGCATGAAGTGAACCTCTTCTACTTTTATCTGTTGCTGAAAAAGAGTCAATATTCCACCTTCAATAGAGATACTGAATTAGGGCTCCAATGACCCAATCTAAAAAATTATTTTGGCATTATAGTTCCAAATATCTGCAGTTGGTACTACTAGGAAAATGTTCATGACAGGAGCACCAGGAAGGCTAACACCTCTAGATCTACCTCATTGTACAATGTCTGGTGCAGAAACCATCACTATCATTAGCATTACTTTTGAGGCAAGCAGTACTGGAAAAGTCTGTACCGACCTTTGTCAGAACAGAGCTTGTTAGTATTTGAGCAGATGTCTTCAGCATTGGGTAATATTTCGACACTGACGCCAGGTATCAAACAGGTTCCATGTGGGCAGTAGCAGAGACCACTCAAGAACACTCCTTGCTTAGTACCACTGCACAGACTGGGGCATACTCCAAAGAATTAGGTAAACTCTTGTGACAGAACAGGAGGCAACTGAGGACTACACATGTATCAGTTTTACTTATGTCCCAAAATTTCCGACAAATAAGTTCCAAGTATGGCTCATCCCACTAAAAAACAACAACAAAAAATCTGTTTCACTAAAGGAATGACTTTCGAAGTTTGGCAGTTCCTACGAGTCTTGACAGTCAGCTTGGCTATTCCACTGCTGTAATGATTCATTTTAATACTAACTTCTTACCTAATCCTTGTTTCAATTCCTACCTCTTGCTGACTTAATGCTGAAGTCATATAGTTAGGGACCTGCCTAAATTGTGGCAGAAGTGCGCCACACAGAGGCTCCTTTACATCTTCCTTTTTGCCATACACCCCACCTCACCACTGAATCAGCGGCCCCACTACTTGCTCCTGATCAGCTGGAAGGTAAAAACAGTGATATTAAATATACCATGGTTTTTGACTCCCAGCTGATCAGCAAGTAGCACTGGGGCTCTGGGGGCACCTTGGCCAGTCAGTGGCAGGAGGCAAAAACTGTGGCATATTTAGAACTCAGATTTTTGCCTCTGGCTGATCAGCAGGATCACAGGACCCCTCCACCAATGAGTGGTGGGGACAGGCAGGGAGGGGAGTGCACGGCAGAAAGAGCAAGGTTAAGATTAAGAGCCACTGCACATCATACTTCCACTGTGATTTAGGTAGCCTCCTACAAATAGTAAATAGGCCTACTTCGTGCTCAAAGCCTGAAAAATGTAAGTAGTTTCATAGTCTCAGAGTAAGGAAAGGGCACTTAATAATTACTTGGGGGAGAACCTGTTTTTATTTGAGGCCACCAGAAGAAAACTGATGGTCCTGAAAGACAAATTTTAATTCAATAAAGAATCCAGTGGGATAACAGAATCATATAAAATTAGGCCTGGAAGAGACCTCAGAAGGTCACATCTAGTCCAACCCCCTGCTCAAAGCAGGACCAGCCCCAGCTAGATCATCCCAGCCAAAGCTTTGTCTAGCCTAGTCTTAAAAACCTCCAAGGATGGAGCTTCCACCACCTCTCTGGGTAACCTGTTCCAGTGTTTTACTACTCTCCTTGTGAGAAAATTCTTCCTAACATCTAACTTAAACTCTCCTTGCTACTTGAGACCATTGCTCCTTGTTCTGTCATCTGCCAGCACTGAGAAGAATCCTGCTCCATCCACTTTCGAACCCCTCTTCAGGTAGTTGAAGGCTGCTATTAAGTCCCCTCTCAGACCCAGTTCCGTCAGCATCTCCTCATAAGTCATGTCCCCCAGCCCCCCATTTCTGTTGCCCTCTGTGGGACTCCAACCAGTCTACATCCTTTCTGTAGTGGGGGGCCTAAAACTGCACAAAGTACTGCACATGTGGCCTCACCAGTGCTGAAAAGGGGAAGACTCACTTCCCTGCACCTACTGACAACACACCTACTAAGGCAACCCAGGATGACGTTAGCCTTTTTGGCAAGGGCACACGGCTGGTGCATATTCAGCTTATTGTCCACTGTAACCCCCAGGTCCTTTTCTGCAGAGCTGCTGCCCAGTCAGCCCCATGGGATGGTTCCAGCCTAAGTACAGGACTTTGCACTTGTCCTTGTTGAATCTCATGAGATTCCTTTTGACTCAATCCTCCACTTCCTTTAGGTCACTGAATCCTAGTCCTACCCTCCAGCATATCTAATACTCTGCCCAGCTTGGTGTCATCTGCAAACTTGTTGAGGATGCACTCTGTGACATCTTCCAGGTCACTGATGAAGACATTGAACAAAACAGGCCCCAGAACCAACCCCTGGGGCACTCCACTTGATACCGGCTGCCAACTAGACATCAAGCCACTGATTAGTACCCTCTGAGCCCCATGCTCCAGCCAGTTGTCCATCCACCTTACAGTCCATTCATTCATTGCCTGGGAGAATGTTGTGGGAGAAGCCTTTATCAAAAGCCTTGCTAAAATCAAGGTATACCAAATCCACCGAGCCAGTCATCTTATCACAGAAGGCAATCAGGTTGGTCAGGCCTGATTTGCCCTTGGTGAATCCACACTGGATGTTCCCAATCACTTTCTTCTCCGTCAAGTGCTTAGAAATTGATTCCTTGAGGATCTGCTCCATGATTTTTCCAGGAACTGAGGTGAGCCTGCCTCATCTATAGTTCTCTAGATCTTCTTTTTTCTCTCTCTTAAATATGGGCACTATATTTGCCTTTTCCAGTCATCTGGGACCCCTCCTGATCGCCATTAGTTTTAAAAAATGATGGCCGGTGGCTCTGCAATCTCATCAGCCAACTCCTTCAGCACTCTCAAGGGCATCCCATCCAGCCCCATGGACTTGTGCATGTCCAGCTTTTCTAAATAATCCCCAACCTGTTCTTTCACCAGTTGGCTACTCACCTCCTCCCCAAACTGTGCTGCCTGGTGCAGTAGTCTGGGAGCTGACCTTGCCTGTGAAGACGGAGGCAAAATAGGCACTGAGCACTTCAGCCTTTTCTGCATCCTCTGTTACAAGGCTGCCTCCCCCATTCAGTAAGAGACCCAACACTTTACCTGATCCTCCTCTTGCTACTGACATACTTGTAGAAACCTTTCTTGTTCCCCTTCACATCCCTTCCTAGCTGCAACTCCAGTTGTGCTTTGGCCTTCATGATTTCATCCCTGAATGCCTGAGCAATGCTTTTATAATCCTCACTAGTTATTTGCCAAAGTTTCCACTTCTTTCTTGTGATTTAGTTTACTGAAGAGTTCCCTGCTAAGCCAAATTGGTCTTCTGCCATACTTGCTAGTCTTCCTGCACATCAGGATGGTTTGCTCCTGCAAAGCGTTTAAGACTCTTGGCTTGATAACAGTAAGGACTACCAAGGCAGCCACATCAAGAAACTGAAATACAACTACCATCTGGCCTCTGCACGCCAACAATACACACACTTAGGTTAAATGATATGGACCAAGTCTGAAACCGGTATATATCAACACAGCTCCACTGGAGTTATACCAATTTGCAGCAGATGGACGATCTGGCCCTGTTTGCATTCATGACAGTCTGATAGTGTTTTCTAATATTAGTTAATAAGTAATTACTGCAAAAAACAGATTTTGAAGTTGTACTTGCGTGGGCCAACAGAGTGATACTGGGAAGAGTAATTTCTTATTGGTAAACTGGCTTCTTTCATGCAGCAGTATGTTACATGTTCAAAGTGTAATACCAGCATAACTAATTAAACTATAGCTCTATCATAGCAATTTAAAGCAAATATGGAAATAAATTGAAATAAATTTATATTAATCAGGTTCAGGTCAGTGGTTCCCAGTGTGTGGTTGCCAAAACAGCTATAAGTTATCGCTATAGTTAGAAAGCTGGCTAGCTAACAATGTCTTTAACATCCAATCAGACAGTATCTTGATACTGGTTTTCCTTGTGTACATCTGTTAAGCCAGTGGGGGGGCCAACCTTTTTGGCAGGTGCGCCACAAGTTCAGCTCCACACCTTCTCCAAGTGCCAACTGAATCCCCTTCTATTGCCTGCCCTATTGCTCAGCTTTCCACTCCCTACCCTGTGCTCCTAGCACAATCCACTGCCACAGAACCAGACCTGTGGGGAGCCCTGAGGACCACATAATGTTAGTATTTGAACAGAAGTCTTCAGTAATATTGGGTAATATTTCCAGTTGCGTGCCATGTCACACCGGATTCGCTATGTGGGGTCAGTCTAATGCGTAACGTCACGCCACAGCTGAATCGAGCACAGAGCAGAACCAGTGCACTGGTTTGCACTAACACACCAACCCTTGCTGGCTCTAGCCCACAAAAGATCAAATCCCACCCACAGAATCCAGCCTGGAGGCTGGGCCCATGCCACTCATCCAACCAGCTACAAGCTGAGCACCACTGAGCTAAGGCATTGTCTGGCATGAGGTTCCTAACATCTCTAGCTCAGGCTCCAATTTTCCGTTTTGTTTTTCTGGTTTTCCTACCACTCACATTTTGAGGACTTCAGAAATCAGATCTGCAGAGGACAGGACGGAATGGTCAGTTTACAACTGTTGTATAAGGTGTAGAAGCCAACACATATAAAGTAAATGGTCGTTAAAAAAGCTTCTGTAAACCCTATAATAAACAAATGCAGACTCTGCTATAACAAGAAAAACAGATCGCACTGTTTATAGGCCACAACTTGAAGATCAGTTTTCCAAAAACTTGTATTATACACTTAGTTAAGCTGTCTTCTCATGTTACACAAGATCATTTTAATTCAGCATTTTTGAGAAATGTAATAATTTAAAAATGTTCTGAATTTGCATTTAACTTAGTAATTTACCTATTTTTTTTATACTTCTTTACATAATGGTTAAGTTATTTGGAGAGGCTTTTTAATTAAGAATGCTCTTTTATTAATGTTTATCATCAATCCTGTATGTATCTGAATTACAGAGTTTCTGATGATTTTCCTGACACTTACAAAACTAGTGAAATTGATATGAACTTCCAAAATATTGTGTTTTTGCGTGTTTTAAACCCAATATATTTATACTGTTTTCTTCAAACATCACTTACAGTCAGTTTTAATACAGCATGACAGCAATAATCTTTTTTATTTAAAATGTTCATTAATAATCCTTCAGCTATTTAAATACTCAGCATTTTTATGCGTGGTAAATTTAACAATTTCATAATTTTCACAAAAAATTGCATCCACCTGCTGGTCATGCCACTAATAAGTATTAATCCAGGTTTCTACATATAGCCATTCTAAATGTTATTGAAAAGCTTGTGAGTAACACAAAACTTGTACTGCAAGGATCTTTGTTGTGATAGGAGTAATACAAAACAAAAATTCCCTAAATAGCTGCACTAAAAAAGGAAAATGGGGCTCAAGTGGTATTTCCCATTTTCACTTCTGAAAGCAGAACAATACGTACCTATAGTTAAGCAAATGTCATTGTCCACATCAAAAAAACATAATGAAAACAAAACACACAAATTTGATGCTACGGTAACAATTAAATTTCACAAAAGCATTGAAACTGTAAGAGAGAGTGCGTCACATCTATGAAGGCATATCCAGATATGACATGCTAGTTATAATTTATGCAATTTATTTATTCAGCTAAGATATGGAACTTGTACTGACCATTTGTCTTTTGAAATTGTTCAATTTATTTCAAAGTTGGGAAAACAGAATAATTTTGATCTCCAATATATGGAGTGTTAGATAAGGTACTTAGTAGGGTGAGACAGTTGAAAAGATCTCCATTACTGACCTATTCAAAAGAAAATGTTATTTAAAGTATTTAAGTATAAAGAAATCAAGCAAATGTTAAATCTAATTAATTTACTAAATTAATGGTAGAAAGAATTTTTAAAAAATAGTACCTTTTTTTCAGTGGGACTTGAAGTCTTTGAAACTAATGCTGCTTCGACAAGACCCTGCTCAAGTAAGGAGTCATATTTTATGCTTCTTTTTCTATTTCTCCGCTCCTTGTTTGCTGTTTTTTGTTCATTTTCTTCTGACTGGGACACTTCTGCACCATTGTCTCCACAAATGGAGGATTCAAATAAAGGTTTTCCATTCATGTAGGTTTTAGTGATTTTCAGCTTAATTTCTGGAGAGCCATTCTTGATAGGAGTAGTGTTGGGTGGTGTTCCAACTCCTTTTATTTCTTGAGGCTCAAAGCGCAGCTTGGCATCTTGGGCCCCAGATTCCCCATTAAACACACGAGAAGTTAGATCTTTCAATTTATCAGCTGGAATAAACGGGAGAGCGTCATGGCCATTATATTTTTGCATGACGCCTTCCTGTAGAGTGGCAGAAAGCTGTGCTTTGCCCAAGTAGACAGAGCACTCACGATTCACTTCACAATTCTGTGTTTTCCCATTGGCATTTCCAAGGATCTCTGGTACCTGCTTCATTTTGATGTGGTTAATTTTTCGTGTTAACAGCGGAGAACTTCTTTTGACGCTAAAGTCCATTCAGCCTTGATGTTTCCAGTCTTACACTGCTACAGTAAAAACAAAAGAAAAGAGATGTTTAGATAAATAAGAGTGAACACAAAGTAATTAACTGTCTTGTTAAAGATGCCCGTATAGGTATAATCTGCAATCTATACTTAAAAATATATTCCAATTTTAAGAATGGACACATTCTACCGACAGTTTCTGTTAGCACAGAAACTCCAAATGTAACCAGCAACACCACACTAATTTCACTAAGTATACTTTGGCAATGTGCAAACAGAGCAAAATTAAAATGTTTTAGTTTTCATTTTAAGCACCTACAGCCCAAATTCTGCTCACACTACTCCACAAAGCAGAGCCATTTACACCTTGAAACCATGCTTTTGAATTAAAAGGAGTTTGACCTAAAGACACTAATAGCAAAAACTGGCAATCTCCATTTTAGTAAACCCAACGGGACTGGAACCCCCACGGACCAATGTTTCTAATGTATTCATTGAATGGCTGCAGCAAGGGCATGGCAGAAGCTTCTTCACAGCGCACTGCAAATAGGCCCTACACCTTCCATCAAAGCACTACCCCTAGGGAGGTACTGCAGCTCAGTTCTTGCACTTAATCCTAAGCTTTACAGTTAAAAACTGTCAGTAACAGATGTCAATTAATTTCACTTGTAGTGGTAGTTTTATGGTGGGGACATCGCCCATGGGGACCTGGATGGATGTCAATTAAGATTACTTTCCTCAAAGCATAAAACAACAAAAACCCACTTCATCTGTAAATTTAACATGACTATACATCACTTTGTAATATCGATTTCTCACCCACCAAGGTAAGATGCTTAAGCAAGTGAAACTACATGTTTTTACAATCAGATATAGACAGATTTCTAAAAATTACCAGAGCTAAACCAGCCCATTTTAGTGTTAAAAAAATCTACACTTTCAAACAATGCATTAGGCCCTGCCCAATCGCGAAATAAATAGAATAAAGCCATCTACCCACAGAGTAACCGAGTTCCTACGTGACTATATCAAAGCAGAACGGCCATGTCGAGATGCCTACTCAGTCTAATATCTGACGGTTTCAAGCTGCAAGAAAACCAATAATGGACAATTATAGAATTGCTCCCTGCTATTCAAGAATTTTCTTCTGAAAGCCTGTGAGTTAGCAACTGGCTTTAGGCATGAAAACTGATACTACTTCGTGAAAAATCAGTGCCAGTGCTGTTTTTTTACTCAACTCCCTCCAAGGATGCTCACCTGAATTATACTGTGGTCACTGCTATGTCAGGCATGTGTAGACTGTGACTGCAGGATAATGCAGAGATATCCTAGCTAATTTTAAAAGGATTTTGTTTGAATACCAACACCAGTCTAAGCGAGGCAGCAGCTTGTTACGAGCTAATACCAGCACACCTTACTTCTAGGCTATTTCTATGTAGTTTTAAAGCTAGCTCAGAAATCTCTACAGCGAAGAATCGACATACCCTTAGCAGCTTCACCAGTTATTTTGTGAATTACTGGCCTTGCTTAGGGCTACAATGGGAATAGCCACTCCTCCTGTGATCCACAGCTAACAGTTGCAGCAGACAATAGTATGGGATCAGGTAGCTATTTTTCTAAATCTCCATCTGCTGTAAGGTTGGACCAATTTATATAGCTTTAACTGAAATCCCATTTTCAGTGTTTTATTATAGTTATCCCTGACCTGCCTCAATTTTAAGCGACCTCTTTTTAAGCTAACATTTTTTGCTATGATAATTTAAGGCTATGCAAAAAGAATTTCTGTTCAAAGTAGTTGTTAGATATAATGCTCTTGAAGAAAGTCCAGAGCAGACAATTACTGTTCTAGTCTAAATGAAGATCTAGAATGACTATAGGCCCGAAGACAAGATGTTACCTGCACATGACCTCCTAATAGGATGGGGTGGGGAGAACGGGACAACAAGCATCAAGAGTCAGGTGGGAGCCAAGGTAAACAGCTTTTGGGGTTTTTTTGAAGATTAAAAAAATACTTATCAGAAGCTTACATTCAACTGTGGTTATGGGAAAAAGCAGTGTTTGCATCCGATAAACTTTCACTTCTCCTCTAGCAAGTAGAAGTCGTCACACAAGAATTATCACAAGCATGCTCCCATGCAGAAGCACACTCTCAGTTGTATCTTCTGAAGGAGTGAAAGACTTCGATTTGCAAAACACTACTGTGAACACAATTTATATTCAGTAACTGATAAATTAGAATGACGAACCATGCTGCAAACACTCAGTGAAAAGAAGCTGAATTTAGAAAAACTAAGGACAGAGTTAAAAATAAAAGGAAAGGAGATGAAAAAAGGAATAAAATAAATACAACCAAAAGGAAAAGCTTGTAGAGGTACAGATAGAGGTTGAAAAAAAGCCAAAGCCCATGCAAGCTCAGAAACTCTACTCTAAAAATGAAGGTTCTACTTCTGAGAGTCAAGTAAACCTGAAGACCCATTTTGTACGAGGTAGTACTTTCCAGTGTTTCACATTCCGATTCAGATTTCTTACCATAAATTGCTTCTCACAGTAATAATAATCACAGCCAAATTACACAAATCAATCAACACAAGGAAGCATATCCATTGCAGAATAAACTAGCAACTCCAAGATTACTGCAATGGAAATAATATTTGCATTTTTGAGCCCTTATTTTTAAAACAAGGAAACAAATTATAACTAGTCTTGTATTTATGCCCTCACCAGTCCTTACTAGAAGAAACTTACAGTACACAATAGAAAGCAGTAGTTTAAATAGCTGAATTTCCTTAGCGTAAAGCAGGTATCCCAAAACTCATTACAAAAGAAAACTACCTAAAAATGTGTACTACATACCTGAAGCTGTTAGTGCCCTCTGGTGGTTAACTCGGCATTTGATCAACAACTATGTAGGTGTCAGATTAGAAGGTCTGTATTTTATCTACAATACCGTTTAGTCTGGTTTTTCCCCTATTGTACTACAGTATTAACATTTTTCTCCTTAAATAATACGGATTTTCATAGCCTATTTCTCCAAGATGGAAAGCCATTTGACAAGTTGAAATAAACAAAACCAGACAACTAGAAAGAGTGGCAGTTATTTCAATTAACTTGGGTTATCCTACCTAGCAATGAATGTAGGTCTATAAAGAGGTAGAAAATTACAGGCATTTAAAATTAAATATTATATGGATCAAAAAGGGTAGAATATCTAGAGAATTTTAAAAAAATAAAAGTGAGGAAGAAGTGAATGCGTATACAGATAGTTCAAAGTTGCTCCTTACAAGTCTCTGAAAAGACTCCCATGCCGAATTAAAGCTAAGAACATAATAATTTTGCTCTATATTCTCCTCCCCTAGAGACAAAAGGACTGATATAGAAATTATATGTATTAGCAAAGGGGGAGACCAACTAAGCATTTTTTTTAGTTACCTGGTTTGTTTGCTTGGGGTTTTTTTGTTTTGTTTTGTTTTTTACAACCCATGGTTCAGTGTGAAAACCTAACCTGAGACAACACCATTCTGTGATTAAAGATCTATTCTTGATAAACGTGGGTGGCAAATGCAGTTCAAATCTCAGGGAGCTTACAGTCTATTTAGTAGTTACATTTGACTTTTTTCCTTAATGTTTTTTGAAGGTACCAGTGCAAAACTGCTTTTTACCAGCAACTTGAAATGATGGATAAACAAAAACTAAGGATAAATTAAGAACTTCCACAAGGTCATAGTTGGCAGCTTAGAAGCAGGGACAAAGACAACTGCTAGAGATTTTAGTGAATGAAGTTCTGGGTATAGTTCAGCTCATGGGGTCAATCTGATGAGGAGATGAAGATGGCTAGCTGTCTGAAATACAGATATGGGAAAAAGTGTGTGGAGTTTAAAACATGGAAAATACTATTTCAAATTCGCAGGTGACACTTAGACGTGGGAGGAAGTGGGCACGCTAGAAGGGAGGAATAGGCTGCAAATTGGACCTAGACAGGTTACAGGGGTGGGTGGATGAGAACAGGATGGGTTTCAACACTGACAAGTGCAAAGTGATGCACCTGGGGAGAAAGAACCAGCACCAGACCTACAGGCTGGGGAACTCCCTTCTCATCAGTGCAGAGGCAGAAAAGGATCTTGGAGTCAT
>NW_017728948.1:14200157-14214831 GCF_001723895.1 Crocodylus porosus | reverse complement strand
GAACCAACTTCCAAGAGAAGTGGTGCTGGCTCCTACCCTGGGGGTCTTTAAGACAAAGCCTGACAATCACCTTGCTGGGGTCATTTGACCCCAGTACTCTTTCCTGCTATGGCAGGGGGTCAGACTTGGTGATCTGCTCAGGTCCCTTTCAACTCTACAAACTATGAGACCATGAATACCACATTTCTACTAAGAGTTAAGGGTACCAAAAGTTACAAAGATCAGGGTGAGAAGGAGAATAAGAAGTGACAGAGACAAGGGAAGCAAGTACCTGAAATTGGATAGTATCATGCAGAGATGATCAATCTGAAGGCTAGTTGCCATACATTAGAGGTGTCAGCTGATGCAGGGAAAAAATGTTTGATCCATCTTCCCCTCAAAGTCAACTGACATGAACAAAGAAGCATAGGAAAGGGGAAAATGTCAAAAGGTAGCAGACAGGAGGCAGAGACTACGAGCAGGAACCTCAGAAGTGAAATATAAAAGGACCAGTAAGTGAAGTGGTAAAACTGAAAGAGAAGACATATGGAGTAAATAAATTCTGCGTGGTCTCTGACATCCCTTCAGAGATGATTAGCAATGAGGGCAGGCACAGGAGGAACAAAATTAAACAAAAAGAAGGAAGGAGCATGAGACAGGACTAGAGTAAAATGAGCCAGAAGGGTTAATGATTTGAGAAGATGTGAGGGACCCATGGAGTCAATGCTGAAGAAAAAGGGGAGGATCCAAGACGGTCAATGGCACCAAAGAATCTAAGAACATTATGTACTTTGGGGAGATGGATGGAGGTCTAACGTAAAAAGGATGTGAGTAATGCTAAATGAAGCAAGATGGGCAGAGAGGGATCTGGCTGAGCAATGTTACAGGAATGAGATCTAGAAGCAGCTGTATTTGTGAGTGGGCCTGGCACTAGAGTCGATGTTTAAATTCATTGTGGTCCTGTTAGAAAACAAAATGATGCAGCACCAAGTGCAAATGCTAACTCTTTTCTGGCTTGGAGTGCTCCACGTGCATTGGAAAAGAAGACTGGAGAAGTAGCAGCAGGAGCTAATGAGTTCAAGTTAGTACCTTAAAATATGTATATAACCAGTGACCAACCACTACCATCTTCCTCAGCAGGCTCTGTATATACAGATTACAGTACAAGTTACTTTGTGTATATTAGAGTTGTAATAACTAGCTAAGTGTCTATCATATGACAACCATATGTCAAATACTTACTCCACCTGTTCGAAGTATGTTCTTATATTTCAGTGTCCAAACTACTCATTTACATGGTTTTTTTCTTTTTAGTATTGTTCCTTTTGCCTCCTCAGTGACAAATTCACAAGACCTGCACAGAAATGCTCGTCTGCGCAACAGAAATTATTGGATAGTCAAATTCTATCCATTTCTACCAAAAGGAAGAGCTGGAACAAAGTAATCAACACAAGTTTCATTGGTAAATACCACTTGTACTTCAAGAAAACTGCTTCTCAGATGAACTGATGAGAAGGTTCATTATATGAAGGGCAGCATGGATAATTTTTTTTAAATGTATCCATAAAAGCTACTATGACATCCACAAATGAGCCTTTCACCTGGTGAAAGAGAAAAAAACAAAATAAAAACAAAAACTAAAAGGAGCTAATAGAGGCTGTAATATTTTCTGTAAAAATATATATATTGGAGTAGAAAAGACACAAGATAAAAACAGCTTTACAATAAAACTTTTCTTCCCTCATCCATTTTGTGAGTATTCGACATTTGTGCCCATCCTCAAGTCAGCATTAAATTAACTCATCTGCACGATTTAATTGATAAGGAAGAGGATTAGGAGTGGCTTGAGACTTCTTGTTAAATAAATACTGCATTTGAATATCCTGGTCATTTATTTATTCAAACTCTTTTGCACATAAATTCAGAACACCAAATGAACCAAGATCTGCATTGCATGTCTTACAGTATAGCACAACACAGACTTGCCATAAGAGCCAGACCCCAGGTCCTTAAGAGTGCAAAGTTACTGCATATTTTAATAAAAAGGACTTTGGCTCAAGAACAATACAAGATTGGGAAACATTAGAAATGTGATCAGTAGTATTTTTTTTATAAGCCAGTTTTCCTCTATCAATCAGAAGCTTGTGACTCACCAGTGACTAGCAACTCTATACAAATGTAATATTATCATTATATCTTAGTTATCCAAGTGCAAAACAATGCACCTAAAAACCTTTTGACAGCATTATCCATTTTCACCTGGATGGAAGAAAAGCATTTAGAAATAATTTTACCAAAATGTTAAAGCAAATATTTGCCACTTGCCTCAGAGGAGGAAGAGTTAAAGCCCAAGAGTTGTCCTGCAAAGGATATATACACCTGATAGAAAGGACTTATATTAACCAGAATGGCAACACACCTACATGCAGCAAGACATTTAGCTTTGTTATATATAATAATTCTAAAAAGTTGGGATAAGCATTCAAATTGAATGAATGTTAATATTTAATCAAATATCTTCCATGCTTTAAGGATTGTTGGTTGTAGCCATGTTGGTCTAAGGACATAGGCAGTAGAGCTGTGTGAAGCTTCAGTAGCCAATTTGATTCAGAGATTTGGCCCAATTCAGGGACCAAATCTCTAAACCTGAATTGAAAATCAGGAGACCAGTTAAATTCTCCGAACCAATTCAAAGCACCCAAATTGATTCGGAAAAAGATTTGGCCACTTTGGAGATTCGGCCATAGACTAAGCAGGCAGCTGACATAGCTGCCTCCATCTGGTAAGTCTGTTGGGGTTGGGGGAGGGAAAGGGCATGGGGGAGGGAGGGACTGGGGGAGGGATGGGGACAAGCTGCCTAGCTCGGGCAGGGGAGGCGCATTACTGCTGGAAGCAGGGGCTCTGCCCCACTGACACTTGCCAAGTCAGGGCGGAGCAAGATGCGGGCACGGCTCACTCCAGGCAGAAGGGGGCAAGCAGCAGCAGGGCATAGCCCCCACTCCCAGTGCTGCCGTGCCTGCATCCTGCACCAGCTGACAAGTGACAGCTAGACAGAGCCCTTGCTCCCAGCACTGACACAGGCATGGTAGCTATGCCCTGCTGCTGCCCAGAGCGAGCCGCACCTGCATTGCGCACCCCTCTCCCCTGTGGCGGCCGAGCTGGGCAGGGCACCCATGGAGGCTTCTCCCACAGCTGCCCCCCCACCTGGGAGCTGTGGGAGAACATGCAGCCCCCTGGCTGTGCCTGCCTCTCCCTCTCCCCAGCCAACGCGAATCTCTGAATCAGTGCCAAACAGCCGATTCTGGTTCGGTCAAATCAAATGGGGACAGTGATTTGAATCACCAAATCAAATCACCGTCTTCCGAATCGGCCAGATCTGAATCCAAATTGAATACTTCCCTATTTGCACAAGTCTTATAGGCATGCAAGGTTATTTGGGTAGATGCGATATCTTTTATTAGACCAACTAATAAGAGATATCGCATCAACCTAAAGAACCTTGTCTGCCTAATACTTACTCAAGACAGAATGTGGTGATCTGTATTTACCTAAAGAGAAAATAAGCACATTTGGGCATTTATTGTTGAGCAAAACATCCTTGGAGGTTTTTAAGACTCAGCTGGACAAAGCTTTGACTGGGACGATCTAGCTTTGAGCAGTATGATTGTGATTCTACTGGTCAGTACAGGTATAACAAAAGTATCAGGAAGTACTTAACTACACTAAAAGGGACTCTGTTAATATAGCCCTGGTTCCAGTATTAAGTTTTTAAAAGAGGGAGCAGAGTTTCAAAATCTACTGTGAAGAAATACTTTCATTTAAGGTAATAAATGTAAACATCACAAAACTGCCAAACCAGGAGGGGGCTACAGATCTCTGCATTAAGCTTTTCTGCAATACCAGAGCTGCCAAACCTAAAGAGAAGGAACTGTGTTGCTCTAGGCTAGTGAGCAGGGACCAGTTGTCCCAACGTACGGATGCTCTAGAAAAAGAAGCCAGTGCAGAGGGATGGTTGAGGGAGAGGCTGTATGCACTCATTTCCTCTTAAGTCAGGAAAGTTGTGATTTAGTCCCAAACTAGAATGCAAAGAGAAACTGATGGTAGTGCTAGAGCAGTGGTTTTCAACCCGTAGGCCACACACCACTGGGGGTCTGCAGGTTATGTCTATGGGGTCCACGAAAGACAGCTATGATCAATCAAATGTATGTGAATACTCACTTACATTTCAAAGGGGTCCACACCTGCATTGAGATTTCCAAAGGGATCCGCAAATGAAAAAAGGTTGAAAATCACTATTACAGTGATGCTGTGGCTGCAACGGTCCAGGAATTGTGTGAGGGGCAAGGATGATACCAAGCTGTAAGGAAACACAAGCACAGTGGAGGACAGGGCCAGGATCCAGGATGACCGTGAGAGACTGGACTCTTTGGCAGAACTAAATCAGGTGACATTTAAACAGGAATACGTGCAAGGGTCCCTCACCTGGGTAGGAAGACCCCTCACCACAACTACACAATGGGTGGTAGTGCAATGGCTGGCACAGCATCTAAATGATACCTGGGGGTCACGACTGAGCGAAAGATGAATACGAGTCACAGCGCAATGAGGTTGCCAGAAGGGCAAATAGAACTCATCAGCCGTGTGCATCAGCCGATGTGGGGCCAACAGATCCAGGGAGGTGCTCCTCCCTCTACTCAGCACTGGTGAGGCCTCAGCTGGAGTACTGTGTCCAATTCTGGGCACCGCACTTCGAGAAGGACACGGATAAGCTTAAGAGGGTACAAAGAAGGGCCACTCACATGACCAAGGGCTCTATGAGGAGAGACTCTGGGAACTCGGCCTGTTCAGCCTGAGTAACCGAAAGCTAAGATGCGACTTAGTAGCCGCCAAACAGTATGTCAGAGATGAGCACCAGGATCTAGGGGAGCAACTCTTCAGGAAGGCACCCCAAGGAAAGACAAGGACCAACGGGCACAAGCTAATAGAGGGTAAATTCAGGCTAGATATAAGAACATCTTTTCTATAAGGGTCACCAAAATCTGGAACACACTCCCAGCTGAGGTGGTGCAATCACCCTCCTCAGAGGTATTGAAGATGAGGCTGCATAGGTACCTTATTGAGCTCATCTGAGCCCATAACTTTCTGCCCACAGCAGGGGACCGGACTTGATGATCTTACAGCTCCTTCCAGTTCCACGTTTCTATGATTTTTAGGGCAATACATTTTATTGGACCAACTGCATAGCTGGGATAAAGTTAGACAAGCTTTCAAATACAAGATGTTCTTGAATTAACTGTTTTACTGGGGGAGAAAGGAAGGGAAGGAATCATACTGGTTCCTAAACTTCTGATGGGAATGAAGAGTTTTTCCAGCCAAAACCCATATTACTCAGCAGCTACAGCACATACAAATACTTATTTAAAAAATCTGATCAAGTTCACTTTGCTGCTGTTTAGAAAAACTGCTGGGGGACTGAGTGAGAGACGAGATGAAATGGGATTTCTTCAGAATGCAGAAAGAGAAACTTCTCTTAAAACCTTGTCCATGTCATGTTCCTGCCACTCAATAGGCAGGGAAGCTTGACTGAAAACGTAGATTCTCATAAATGGGTTGCTGGTTACAACATTATGGATCGCAACAGTGGCAGGATGACAAAACACATACAGGGAAAACAGGAGCTCTGCATCTTCATGGCAAGACAAAGGAGTCTTCCCATGACACCCAAGCATAAAGAGGGAAGAACAAAGAACTGCCATTCTCCTGAAACACAGCAAAAGCAGCTTCACATTTACCAGAAATAGCAGATACTAAAGGATCCAAAGATGGCACCTCAGATTCCTATATCAACATGCTATTCCCCCCACCCCATCTCCTCCAGCCCAAAGCTACAAGCAGGGAACAGCTATGCTTTGGCAGGAAATCCAGGATACCATCTAGCAAACATCTGGAGGCAGCTCTTCTCTTTCCCCTGATCACTTCCCTAAAGAATGGTACCATTTTCAAACTTCTGTTTGAGGGTTCCTTTATTTTCCACAGCACCTGTTTAGCAAAGAAGGGCTACATAATACAGCCAACCCATGCTTCTCCAGTTGCTTAGGGATCACTTACAAATGATAGGACAGCTGCTTCCCACAAGGTGTCCAAGTATTTTCTCTACTGTGTTCTTAGTCTCCATGTGTCCTACAAAGAGTATAATCTCAAATTAATTAACCTGCTGATACAGCAGCAGCTTTTTTTCCACTTCTCTCTCAAGCCTCCTCTCTTAGCTTCCTTTCTACTTTCTAACCCAGTGATTCTCAACCAGGGTGCTAGGGCACATTGAAATACCATGAGATCCTTTGAAGTGTACCACAAGGTAGAAAAAATAAGCCAAGTGTGAGGAACTAAACAAAGAAGCCCAGGCTTGTCCTTGCACCTCTGTTCCTCAGCCCCTACTGCCCAGCCCCTCTGCAAGGAAGTAATCACTATAGTAAATAAGTTAGTTTTTGAAATGGGGTACCCCACCCAATTCACAGAAGTTATGGAGAGGTGTTTTAAGTAGACTGAGGGCTACCTTGAGCCTAAAAAGCTTGAAAACCACTCTTCTCACCATACATATTCCTTCAGCAAAATCAGGACTTTGCCCACTATTCCCATGAAAAACACCTCTGCAGCAGATTGAAACACATTAAAACTGTCAGATTTCTCTTTGGTGCTTCTGCTACACCTTGCCTGGATGTGGCCAAGAAGAGCATGCAAGTTTTTTGTGAAATTACACTTAAGAAATGTTCACTGTAAAGTGGATGGAGAGGAAAGAACAAATATACAAGTCACAAAATTAGGTGCCTGCATAAATCCCAGTAAGGACAGAACCTTGTGTGCAAATGGAGTGCAAAGTGAGGCCTGTCTTCTCTACAGAAATCCTCATCCACAGCAATGGGCTTACAGCCATAAGACATCTAGGACAGTCTCCCCAATAGGCTAATCAACATAAAATGTGTTTTGTAATATTTTTTTAATGTGTGCACCTATTACTCCAGTTCTACTGCCCTCCTCTCAATAATTGGATTAATAAATACGACAAAGAAATTTTCTCCATACCCCCTGGAGTTCCAACCACTCATTTTCCATTTAACTGGAATTTGTTCAACCATTCAATCAGGCTCGGAGGCCAAAAGCACCCTAATGTAACATCTCTAAAAGGCACTACGGCAGAATGAGTGAGTTTTAAGGCCTTTTCTGTATTAGGAGAGTTTTGCCAATACTTATATAAATACAGATATAACATTAAAACCCTCTAGTGAATACATGGTTATAGCAATAAAAACCTATGTCTGTTCACTTTGTACTAGTATACTAACACTTACAAAGCACTTCTGACATGGTCACAACTATACTGACAAAGCTGTTGGTGTGTCAGTGCATTCCTTATGGTTTATTTCTCTTATGCAGTCTATGAGTAAGTGCTGGTGAATCTGTGCTTTCACTACCTCCACACTCAAGGCTTCTACTAGTACTATTACGATGTCAAGGGGCATATCTTTTCATGCATCTAATCAACACAGCTAAGCCAACCTAAGTCAGCTGTACAGACCTAGCCCAATTGTGCTTTCAGTACACGCATGCAGATACCGATATCAGTGATTGTACACCAGTTTTTTGGCACTGAAAAGACCACTCTCGTGACCAACATAGGCATGTAAGAAGCACTAATTTAGAGAAAGACTAAACTACAGGCCACAAAGCAGGTTCCATTTAGGAAGATGAACAATATAAAAGACAATGCAAGCATATCTTAATTACATGTCTCTCAACCAAGAGACAACATAAAATGTTTCTGTGCCACACACAATCCCATTGCCCATTCTCCTGATGTCATACACAATGTCCTGCCTTGGTTACAGAGTATTTTTGCCCCTATCTCCTATCACAGATTACCAGTCAATTCAAGTTAAAAAAGAGAAAACACACACACACATTCTAGCATGATTTGTTCACAAAAAGTTTTGATCAGAAAAATTAAACCAAAAGATGAAAATTCCTTTAATACCATTTTTCTATTCTTCACAAGTGAAAAGGAACAAGATTATGCCCTGGGAGTAAGTCCTGTTATGCACCTACTGATGCTGTTTTTACTGTTTTAATTTTGGATCTAGCCTACAGGCTGGATCTGACCCATGGAACCTGTCACGCACGTCTTGGTGCTGCCCTCTATGGGCAGGGCATGGGACATGCATGCACCACATCCCAGCCAGTCCAGGGCCTGTGCTGCACATTGCACCCAGAGGCATTATATGAACCACCTGGAGCAGGCTCTGCATGATGCACAATCCAGGACCAGCCGGCGGTGGGGAGTGGCACTGCTATGTGCTGCACAGATCCTGGAAAGGACACTGCATACAATGCAGCCCAACCAAGGCAGGCACCATGAGTCACACACTGCACCGGCTCTTGGTCAGTCTACGATGTACTACATCGTGGGGCCTGCCCTGGCCAGACTGCACCACGTGTGGCACCTACCCCAGCCAGTCTGAGACAGATACTGCCTGCGGTGGATCCAGCGTGCCAGGGAAAGGAGTGCCCTTCGGCCCGCTCTGAGGACTGTGAGGCCAGTTGAGTTTGACACCCCTGATCTAACCTACTTGATTCCATAACATCCAGAAGCAGGAAGTTCCACTACTAAAGAGATTGGGTAGGCATTTCTTTTTATTAATTTTATACCTGCTTTTAAATTTTCACTCTTAGATTTTGTGCCAGTGCTTAAATTTCAATCACCATGATCATAAATACAGCAAGGTTTTACATTTAAAAAAAGCTCAGATTCACAAGACCTGTTTTGCAATAAAATGAGTGACATGTAATGATCAGAAGTCAAGACTGTTTTGTATTAGAAACAGCAATGGCTCGAAAATGTCACAAGTTTTGGGTTTTATTTTGAAATCTGCAACATCCCTAGGTCACACAATTTCTGTATCTCCATTTACTTATGCATCTATAAAAGTAGTAATAATATTACCATACTACAAAAAAAGTGTTGAAAACTTAAATGATATTGTGAAGAACTGAGATCCTTGGGTATATGGAGGTTTGGAAGTGTAAACCATTACTAAAAATGGTCTGTTAACAATGTGAATTAAAACATTATTGAAACAGTTAATTGAGACAGTAAAAGCGATTTCTATTGAACAAGCATGGAAAATGTTTTCTTCAGAACTTGCTTCCAACTGCCCCTTTGTGATTAATATGTACAATCATTAACAATAAAGCAACTAGAGGTTTACAGATTTTCTTCTTGTTGCCTGACCTTATCCAACACAAATACTGCATTGACTCATGCACAGTTCATCTTATTCAGTAATATTTTCCCCTTTAGATAAGCAAGTCTATGTTGAGAGTTTACCTTAAAAAGCGGCAATAAAACATGGTAGCCCATTACTTCTAATTAAAAAAAATCTCATTCAAGAGCAGTTATTTTTCTCCCCTAACATATCAGATTCAATGTTTATGAGACTACTGACCAGGTCTCTACTTTGGCTTTGATTCTTTAGGGTTAACATGTTTCCACTTTGATGAGACTAAGTTGGGCATTTATCTGTAAACACACATCAAGGTTGGTCTTTCCTGAATGTCAGTTCAGCCACATTTTCTGCTCATATGCACTGTGACTGGTAAGTTCCAGAACTAGTTTATCCAGCATGGAGCAGCACATCTCAGCTCCATAACCTAATCCATACTCCAGCAAAAACTTACTAAAGTCTATTCACTCTTCATTATCACAAGGCTGGCAATAAACCAATCATGGTGGTACACTAAAAAATGATAAGCATGCATTGCTCTTATTTACTATGGTTTTTATTCATCTGCCATTTCCTCTGTTTTCCATCAATATACAGCTATTAAAAAAAAAATGTTTCAAATTCAGTTTAAATCATGCCTCCTTTAAGATCTTACCTAGCCCCAGCTGTTATCGTTTGAAGGAACTTTTGTTGTGATATATATTCTATCTTCTACTTCTTGGATATTTTTTTAAAATCAGGACTAAGAGAAAAACATCAACTGCTGCAAAGGAAAAATGGAATCTTGACCCCAAAACATAAAAATAATGATCAGTTATCCATTACAAAAATTACAAGTTGTGTATGCCTTCTGTTCTTGATTTGAAATTTTAAATGGTGAGTATTTTGCTATTCAGCTTTCACAGGAAGGCTTGATGCTGGGTAAAGACCACCACATTTTACAAAACTGATTTAATCCCCAATGTTGTCTGCTTAGTTGAGAGAAGCAGCAGAGCTAAGACTGTTGCACGGGCTTCACTCAGCAGACTGAATCTAAAGCTGGCTTCCACAGACACAGGAAGGTTATAATTATAAAGGCCTTTATGCAAGTCCATTTCAGTTTGATTAAGAGTATTTTACAAAGCAGTTTAATAGACTTAAAAAAAAAAGCTTGTGTATTTAAGTTAGTCATTATTTCTCAAGTAGGTACCATGAGATGGTAAGCAGTTAAAAAAAAAGACCAGCACTTAGCTTTCAAGCTAAGCACTGCTTTTGCAATCATTACTGCAATATCTGGTGTTTCATGCCCCTCCATCTCCATACTATATCTACACCTATAGATACAGGAGAAGCCATTCCTCAATTTTAGTTAGGGATTAAGTAACACAAAATAGCTCCAAGTCTGAGACACAGAAGTTGGAGTTTAGTAACAACACTCATTTTAATAGCATATTACTGTCCTACATTAAGTTAACACCATAGTGGGCATGTCTACATGTTCATTAATGTGCCTTAGATACGTCACATGTATTACCTGCTTAATAAAGTACTAACTGAATGTGTTGTAATTAGAGCTACTGTGCAGTAGCACTGGTGCACGGTTATTATGTGACACTTACTGCTCATTAACCTAATAACACTACGCAGAAGGCTATTAGATCGGTTTTTGCCCACCAGGCTACTGCACAGTGTTGTTAGGCTAATGCGTCATAAGCGTCTTGTTTAGATGTGCCCAGTGAGTTACAACACAGAAGCCAAAAGATTGGCAGAATGGCGATCACGTGCTGGGGAATTCTCATAACCTTACCAAAACCACCTACAATTTATTGCTTGGTTCCAAATTACATCTAATTTTAAAGTCTATATATCAATTGTGCCTATATATACACCTATGAAATGTTCCAAGAGATACTTTACAACATCTGTATTTGCTGCATTACCCATTCCTCCACTGGATTACCTGAAAAACATCCACACCTTCTTTTAAAGCCAAACACAATAGCAGAAAATTTATTTTTGGTTCAGCAGTTACAGATATGTATTTGTGGTACAAAACATATTTAAAAGATTTATTGTTTTTAAGAATAATCTATTCTATTTTGTCCTACGGAGAAAGATGTAGCTTTTTATCTCTCTCAGACATTCTGTTTTATTAACACTGGAAAGTTAATTCATCATTAGCTTTTTGCCTCTACGCATAGTGATGCATGTTGTACTATACATTTATCTATAACCCATCAGGTACAGAGAATTCAAATGTAAAGACATGCTCTTCAGAAATCTTGAGTACTTTATTCATTCACCCAAACAGACTGGCAAAGCTGAACACAGAATGATCTGTGCTTAATAATAAACCCAGGACTCCCATCTTAAAATTCCATGTATGATAACAATCTCACTTTGAAAACCCGTTAATTTTTACTAGATAAACAGGCTAATAAAAAATAATCATTCTGACTACTAAAAGGTGATTGTCAATTTGAAATCCACTCAATTTAATAAATGTGTTTAAAGCAATATCATTTGCTACACTGTCTTTTCTAATTTTAATCCAATTGTTTTCATTTCTGTCAAACGCAAAATGGTCACCAAAAGCAGAAAAATTATTATACTTTTGCAATTTTATTTATTTCAGGTGCTTCTTGTAGTGATCATAGATAACAATTTCTACGAGAAGAGTTTATTTGGAAGATGATAGGACCCCTTTAGGCTGAAGAAGCATCTTACAATTATGCAGCTTACTTATTCCTTCAACAATATGTTTCTTAATCATAAAAACTCCAATTATTCACTTACTACTTTAAGTAAATGATAAAACTCACCTATTTAATTTGCAACATATGGATAGTCTATAAATCTGAAAAGACTGAGGCAGAAACCATTAAGGTGTCTCACCAAGCCTCTTTTCCTATTTCCTGGAAGCATAAACCAAAGGGACTCTGACTTCCTAAATGAGCCTGCAATGAGAAAATACAAATCCCAATTTAAGGCACTGTTCCCCCTCTACCCCACATTTGGCAATTCATCCTTAGCTGACATCACTTCAGTGAAGATGCGCACATAAGCTTCAAAGCCACTTAACTGACTGGAAAATAAGACGTTTGGTAGAAACAGACTTGGTTATCCACTTCATTCTGCCTCAGCACTTCCATTCTTCCTTGGTCAAAAGGTAATACACACCAAAATTATGAATTTGGGTGTCTGATGTATAAAAGAAATGTACCAAATCACAGAACTCTCTCATTTACTTGCCTTAGCGAGTTATTTACAGAAAGGTAATAAAAGGGATTCAAATTAGTACTGAAATAGTACAGCTATCAGCATAGTGCCAAAACCTGGACCGCACTATTCAGAAACAATTCTAGTAAACACTGAATTAATTTATTAGAAAGATTTCTTTAAGATTAAGGATGGCATGTTATTTACAGGGTTACCAGCTAAGATATCTTGTATCCCACAATGCACTGTGGAGCTCTAAGGAAGATTTTACTTTTTTTTCCCCCTATTTAAAAAAAGATGCTTTATTGTATTCTGCAGAATTTGCTAGGCATAAGATATATGCTTAACAGTTAAAACAGTGCTCTGCAATTATACAAGCACCAGAAAGATTTTTTTAAAAATGGAGGTGGCTAAACTGCCACCATGTTTATGACTCTTACCCATATTTTTCCTCTTTTGGCAAAGACTAAGGCCTCAGTCGAGCAGTCCGAGTGGAGCAGACGAAGCCTTACACTTATGGGGAGTCCCAAGAAATTCAGCACGCCCCACATAGGCACAAGGCTCTATGCACGTTAATACAATCATTAGGATAAAGCCTAGCTTTGGATACATACCAATACCAGTCCCACAAAAGTCACATCCAAAGCAAAACAGGCCACAAACAATATGACATGAAGTAACAGTGCATTTTTCCATATCAGCAAGCTTTTGCTAATATGTAATCTTAGCACTAAAATTTGTGGGGGGGGGGTTCATCTACCCAAGCCTGAGGAGGGGAAGGGGGAGGAGTGGGGGAGGGGAGGAGCCCTAGCCATTTTACTTTTTCCTTTCCCGGCCTAATACCAGTTAACTCCCATATCATAAAACCCAGCATCTCATAAGCATGCTACAGCTAGTATATAATATTCTGGATTTTTATTATGGTCCCAACCTCAGGAGAATCTAAAGTCTCTTAACAATACTTTTTTTTTTTTAAATTATTTTCTGCAATGACCATTCGAGTTCCTACTTATTTAAAAAGAGTTATAAAAATCCTGGTATTTGGGGTTTGATACATTTAAATCCCAGAGCTACCTCTGGCTGCCCCACTCTCCACACATCAAAGACCACCCCATCCAAATACACCCCCCCAGCACTTCTATTTACTTAGGGCACTTGATAAACTGCTGTTTTACTGGTCTTTTAAAACTGCTTATTTCTGAACATGTAGCCTTCTAGCCTTAATGAAAGGACTAGTATTACTACAGGTGTCAGTGAAGACTCATAAATCAGCAAAGAACCTTGATTCTCACCAACCCTCCTCCTGGCTCCCCACTGACACATAAATTCCAGAGCACATTATTGACAAATGTGACCTAAAGGCTTACTAAAATCTAAATTGTGACCCACGCTATTAAGGATCTGAGCTCTGACTAGCCCTCCAAGACAGCATTTTCATTAAGCAAGCACATCCCACCAGTCAAGTCATTTCACTACATGGTACTGGAGAGTTAATTTGGGTTGATTTGTTCTGGTTACCTGACCACAATTCCTACTGCAACAGAAATCTGTAAGAGTTTCTGTATTAAGTTCAAATTCCAGCAGCATTTTGGCATCGATAGCAAATTTAATCTACCAGATCCAGCAGCGCTTTCCAAATTCAAGATTTGGTATATATACTTATTACATTTAACCTACCAGATCTAGCAGCACTTTCCACATTCAAGAAATTGGAATAAGTATATATACACACCAATTTAACCTACCAGATCCAGCAGTGCTTTCCACATTCAAGAGACTGGGATAAGTCTATATACCAAAATTTAGCCTACCAGATCTAGCGGTGCTTACCACATTCGGGATTGGAATAACTATATATACCAGTTTAACCTACCAGATCCAGCAGCGCTCTCCACATCCAAGATTGCAATAAGTACTGGGACAGACCTTGATGCATCAACTGCAAACAAGACCTTGCAAAATCCCTGACAATAACTTCCCAGCTCCACCCCCCCCCCCACCACCCCGTGTGCAGGATGCCCGGAGAGACCCTCAAGCCCCTGTTTCCTTCCTTCCCAACCTGGCTAGCTCACTCCCAACAGGGCACCTTCACATTTGAAAAAAAAAAAAAAATCACGATAAGCTCATCTGAATGCAAGAAGCAACCAGGAAACTCTTGAAAGGGCGGGGGGGGAGGAAAAAAAGAACGAAAATAAAAATAAAAATCAGCAGCGCCCCGACAC
>NW_017728948.1:14158665-14199787 GCF_001723895.1 Crocodylus porosus | reverse complement strand
AAATCCCGCGCGCTGATTGGGCGCCGCAGCCGCGCGGCCCCGGAGCGGCTCGTTCAAATCCCCCCGCGCAGAGCCGCCCGCACGCGCGGGCCTCGAGCACCGGCCCCGCCGTCGCCTGCGCCCGGCCCGGCGCTTTCAGACCCGGCGGGTGGGTTTTATTTCATTTTTTTTTACATTACATCTTCCCGAATCCAAGGGGAATCCGCCCAAACGAATGCCAGACCCCGGAGTCAGAACCACGCTGTAGGTTTCCCTTGCTTCGTGTTTTCCTGGGAAACAGTACATGAAATGTTTTGATATATTGGGGTGGGGTTTTTGTTGGGGGCTGGGGGTTAATTAAATTTTCTCTAAGCCAAGACAAATCGCCCCAGACAAATTCCAAATCCGAGAGGCAGAACTGTACTACAGGTTTCCCTTGCTTTATGTGATACGTGCATTCCTGGAAAACAGCATGCAAATTATTTAAACATTAAATTTTCCCTAATCCAAGCTGAATTGGCCCAAACAAACTCCAAATCTGAGAGGCAGAACCACAAGACAGGTTTCCCTCTTTATACATCCCTGGAAAAAGGCACCATTGTTATGATGCATTGGATTTTTTTTTTAAATTTTTATTGGATTTTTCCCTAATCCCAGCTGAATCGGCCCAAACGAATGCCAAATCCCAGAAGCAAAACCATATTGCGGGTTTCCCTTGCTTCATGTGTTCTTGGGAAACAATGCATAAAATGTTTTGATATGTGGGGGGGAGGGGTTATTAAATTTTCTCTAATCCAAGACATGTCTGCCCAAATTAATTCCCAATCTGAGAGGCAGAGCCATACTACAGGTTTCCCTCACTTCACACGTTCCTGGAAAATGGCACATAACTCAAACTTGCGTAAAGGGAACCCACTTTACCATGTAACAAATAGGGATGCTCCAAGACCTCAACTTTGCTGACTCCCAGACCAATTTTGACCACTTTTACAAGACAATTTTGGTACTCGCCAACAGCAGACAGTGCACACACGCACAGAGCGGTGGTGAATGTTTAGCTGGTGTGAAGAAAGGACGGTGAAGCCTTCGTTGATGGAGCAGGGAGAGGGGTAGGGGATAAGTTAGCGGCACACTCAGAAGCCATCATGGAGATGACAGCTACAGAAACACGTGTCACAGACAACAAGCGAGGAGCACAGATCCGTGCACTATATTTTCGTGCATGTCACTCCCGCCATGCACCACACAAAGCAGCTGGCTGCGGGCTTCCACCACACTGATTGCATAAGAGTGAATTTACCTTGCACATAAAAAATTTTCGGTATAAGAAGAGTCATCGTGCACACAGAACCCACATAAAGTGAGGGTAAGCTGTACCCGCAAACATCTTCCACCCCCATTTGGGGCTTCAGATATTTCCAAATGCTTTGTTGGGAGTCAGACGTGCAAGCCCAAGCCTGGAGGCTTGGGGTCAGCGTTCCCTCTAACATTGTGTGGCCATGCAGGTGCACCCCTGGCATGCCACGCAGCCTAGAGGGAATGCTTCTTGAGGTTTGGATGATCCCTGTTTTACTTATCCTCGGCCGTAAGGCCTCAGGGGGAAGCTAAGGAGGAGTCTCCCTTTTCCATAAAGTGGGCCTAAAGCAGAGACCTGTGAATCTGTGAAAGCTGAAACTGAATCTACAAATACCTTCCTGCTCAAGCAACTAAGTAGGAGGTTCGCTATACATCACCTTGGCAGGTACTATCCCCATGCCAGGAGAGCGGTCTTCCCCGGTGCAGCTAGGAAGACCGCCTCCATGGTCACAGTGTTTCCCTTGCTAGCCAAGAATAGACTATGCTTGATCTGAGTCTTCAATAGGCCAAGGTTTTTGTTTGTTTTTTTAATTTTAAGTATTCCAGGCCAAATTAGCCAAAACGAATTCCAAATGCGAGAGTCCAGAACCATAAGTGTTCCTACTACTGGCAAACATCTTCCGCCCCATCTGGGGCTTTAGATGTTTCCAAAACCTTTGGCAGGCATCCTATTTGCAGGCCCAAGCCCAGAGGCTTGGGGTTCGGATGCTCCCAAGTTTCACTTGCCCTTAGCTATAAGGCCGCAGGAGCAAACTAGGGAGGAGTCTCCCCTTTCCATAAAGTGGGCATAAAGCCAAGACCTTCCCACTCCAGGAGCTAAGTGGGAGGTTTACTATACATTACCTTGGCAGGTACTATTCCTGTGCCAGGAGGGAAATGTATAGTTCCTGGAAAACGACAGATAACTCAAACTCATGTAAAGGGAAGCCACTTTACAATGTAACAAACAGGGATATGCTCTAAGACCTCAACTGTACTTTCCCTCTGGCCCATTTCAACTGCTTTTACAAGACAGTTTTGGTACTCGTCAACAGCAGACAGTGCACGCACAGGGTGGTGGTGAATGTTTAGTTTTGTGAAGAAAAGATGGTGATGGCCATTGATGGACCAGGGGGAGGGGTAGGAGGTAAGCTAGCGGGACACTTAGAAGCCATCATGGTGATGACAACTACAGAAACATGTGTCGTAGATAATGAGCGAGGAGCGCGGATCCACACACGAACTATATTTTGGTTTGTGTCACTCCTGCAATGCACCACACAAAGCAGCTGGCTGCAGGCTTTCACCACACCGATCATATAAGAGTGAATTTACCTTGCATATAACAAATTTTTGGCATAAAAAGGGACATCGCATAAGAGCAATTTCACACATACAGAATCCACGGATAGCAAGGGAAATCTGCATTGCCAACTCATGATTGTTGGCATTGTTCTTCAAGCCTGCGCTTTAAGAAAACCTTAGCTTTTTTCTTTTATATGCATATATATAAGAAAGAGCTAAGTTTTTCACATTCTTGAAGCACAGACTTTAAGAACAATGCCAACAATCATGAGAGTTGGCAACACTGGAATCAGGACCTCCTGGGCCTCAAAGGCTGGGGGCTGCAAAGAGATGGGGGGGAAAACCCTGCTCTTACCCAGTTCACCCTCCCTGTCAGCATCCACTCTCTGCCCCTGTGTGACACAGGCCTCATCCTGTGCAGCCGCAGGACATGGGCCCAAGCCCAAGGTGTGACACTGGACCTGGGGTCTGACCCAGGACACTGCAATTCTGCTGTTAACTCCCTTTCAAGTCAAAGGAAAGACCAGACAAGGGGAGAGAAGGCAGTGCCAGCTCAAATTACCAGCTTGTGGTAGGCGCATCACGGGGATCTCATAGTCCTTTCTGGTTTGAAAATGTATGCCTTGGATGGAATTTTGAATTGTTTCCTCAAATGAAAATAAATCAATCAAGAGTTCAGTCTTTCAAAGCCTTACATGCTGAATATGTGCAGTGCAAGAGGTTACGCTAACATGTAAATCTTTTCCAAACTGGGTCCTTTTGCTCTTTGTTAGTCCATAAGATTTTTTTTACTTTTTTTAATAACAGGCCTGTGTGTGTAAGCTGGATGTCAGCCTTGGTGTCAGTATTGTTTACCTAAACTAACCTTCTTATTTCTCTAGTTTTTAACCCTGGTGGGTTTTTACAGGTGTTTTTAATGGTACATCTTCCCTTGGATTGCATTTAGCTGTTTAAGTAGTTAGCACTTAAAGTTTTAAGTGCCAATTGCTTAGTAATGAAAACTTGAATCATCGGGTGATAGAAACTTTAATAGTTGGATGTTTAAAGATTTTATCTCAAAGGTGCTGCAAAAGATCTGTCCACAACAATGAAGATGCAGTAATACTTTTTAAAATAGTCTGGGAAGAAACTATGCTAAGTAAGAGTGGTGAGACCTATACGCTGCTATACGAGTGAGACTTTGCTGGAATACTTGAACATTTCCTGCACTGAGATAAAGATGTGCAAAGAATCGTGAGACGTGGGCAAATACGGATTAAGTATCGTATTAGGCTTTTCCCTTAAAGTTCATAATTTTTCTGTTGCATTTTAGCCATGCATATTTTCAGACAATTTCTTCCAATTAAAAATTATTTCAGATGGAGTAGCAAGTAGGATTTATAAAAGACACTGGAATGTATAAATTCTTAACCACGCTTCCAGTATATCCATATACATATTTTCTTTTGCTATAAAAAGCATCAAGGTATATTTAGATAGGTGTAGCACACTGATGATTCCCACAAGAAAACATTCGAATGGAAAGCCTTCCTTACTTACCAGTAACTGGACTTATATAAATAAGTTGGCTACCCACTCTTGGAGACAAATTTGCACTCCATTATACTTGGTTCACGTCTGTGGGTTCAATTTTACTAAGGAGAATCAGATTTTTATTCTGTGTATGTTAATGATACATGAGATCCCTACATTTAATGCTTCTCAGATGTTTTTCTTCCCTTGTCAGTCTAAGATTTGATGGAAGGGTGTTGTTGGCATGGGATAAACTCAGGAAAGAAGCATAGGTGTTTCCTAAAAGAAAAATGTTGCATGTACTTTCTGTTGAAATGAATCACAGGCTTTGGCTAGATGAGGGAAATGTGTGTCTGCAATTACATCTGTGTAGACCCAGTGCATAACTGTAAAGCAGGGACTATACTGGTATGATTTACTCCAGCAACTGGATTACAGCTGGACTATACAGATGTACTTACAGTGGTGCAGATCTCTTTAATTTAGTGAGGGTTTATGATCCATTCAAATAGACTGTGCCTGCAATGCTTTTTATATGTTAAGGACAAGCCCATCCATTTTCTTGAGATTATGCCATGAAAGCAAAAGCCTTTCTCTACCCCAACAAACACCCGGCTGATTTCCCATTGCCCTGTGCAGTCATTTGCACCTGAATGAAATAAGATCAAAATTTCTTTGTACTGCCAATCAAGTCAGATGCACAGTACATGTATTTTTTAGTGATGAGACTGAAATAATTGAAGCAAATATCACATCTGTTTTCAGTAGTTGCAGGCTCTTATAGCTTTCAGATCAGAGCTCTTAGTGTTTTCATTCTCTACATTGCAACTCTTATAGGTCTGAATTAGCCAACATTTTTTTTTAAAGGTTGATGTTTCTCTGGTGACAGAACAGATCATTGAAGCAAACTGTGCTATGGCTTGCGTAGGCAATCACATTCATTCACTAATGACCCTTGTTTCAGTTAGTATCCACTTGTTTCATTGCTCCTTATTTTCAATGTTATGGATATACTGTGTAAAAAAAAAAAAAAAGTACCAAGATAAGTATCCCTTTCAATCCCTTTCTTTAATTGAACAAACAAATGTAACGAATGCATATTTTCCTGGAAACAGAATTTAAGATAAATTACATGTTAGATATTACAAATGAGTCACCAGGCTGTAAAATGATTCACAATGTAAATATCTTCTTAAGTGCATTACTCGGTTCACTTCAGTAATGGTGGTGGTGGAAGTTTGTCTTCCTAGCCTTGGACTCTGGAATTTTAGGAAACACTAATCTAAGTGGCAAGAGGATTTATTTGTCAGCTATATGACAGAAGTGTGTCTTGGAGGCAGAGGCCTATGTTACAACTGGCAATGAGTTTCACTGCCCCCAGGCAGAGCTCTGCGAGGAACTGCATGCTTGTTGTACCATTGCATACGAGAGTGCAGTGTCCTCTCTCCTGGGAGCCTGGCCAGTTCTGATGCTTCAAGTGACAGAGTGGGTTGGGCTATATAGCCTGTGGTACGCTTTAGGGTACCTTGTGCTGTATTAAGCAAAAGGCTGCAAATGTGAATGACCTTTGTGCCTTCCTCTTCCCCAATGCAGGGGTTATTCATAGTGTGCATTACAGTTAGCAAGCACACTTCTACTTGTCTTATATCTTTATCTTATTATATATTTATATTTCTTTGGCATGAATTTCACACATTTGTACTTCTCCCCTTTATCAATCTTACGGTTTTGTGCTGTCACCCATGCATGTATTACTCTGTCGCAGGATTTTATTTAATCATCTGCTTAGCAGGTAATATTTCCCAGATTCCTAATTGTGTTGGTGGTGGTGCATGCATAACTACCAATGAAGTAAATCGGAGTTGTGTGTGTGCATCTGAGGAATTAATCAGGCCCTTCCACATAACACAGTACATTCAGTGTCGTCAAACAGTTGTCCTCGGCCTTCTGATATTGTTTGTCTCATCACTCTAAAGAGATGTTTGGGGAAATAAGAGATTGACCAGGTCAAAAGATACCAGTATATGTAGAGACATCCCTACATGTTTATTTCACTGACAACCCAAAGTACCTTTGCGCCTAATTTTTCATGCCCAAGGGGTTCTAGCTCCACTGCCAGTGTAAAAGTCAATGATACCCATCGTAATATGATAGGGAAATTTAACTTCTTGTAACAATAACAGAGTAAGACTGGCACCTTTGCCATTCCCTTCCCAGCTCCAATCTCAGCTGTGTTAAACAAGAGACGGAGACTTATGGTCCAATCAGTCTGTGTGTCATCATGGTTGCAGAGAAGACATCTAAAGTGCATAGCCCATAGAATTGTCTCACAATCATTTTATAAAAGAGGTCTCAGTAGCAGATCAATTGTTAAGACAGAGTTGAATCTGGAACTTAAATCACAGATTCAACCTCTTTATTATGTATAGAAAAATACAGCATATGCTCCCCAAAACTGCAGTCCACAGAGCGATACAGACTGAATTGCAGGGAAGGGGGGCATGGGATTTACAAATCTGTTAAAAGAGTTTGAATTTTTAAACTAATTCAAATAGATCAAGCGCTGGGCATCATGTCTCAATAATAAGATAATACAAACTTCAAACTTTATGTAACTGGAACGATATTATCTCATAAATACCCGCGTTAAAAATAGGAAATGGTCATTGAAGGGTTTTTAAAACTTGGAAGTTTCTTTAGCAGAGACTGAAGAATCATCTACTTCAGAGAATTCCAAGAATTATCCTCTTTCAAAATGTCTGACGTCTCAAGTGAGCCTGTAGCTTCATTCCTGCTCAGAACAGGAGAGAGCACCCATTGTGAAAGCATGCAATAATTTGCACATCTCTGTGAAGGACTAGATCCTAGGCACCAGCTTCTGCTGACAAAAATAGCAAAAAAAAAAATCTTTTTTCCCCCAAGTATTTCTTCCCTGTCACCCCACCTCATTTCAACTGGGAAGACAGGGTGAAAAAACTCAGAGGAGGAGGAGGGGAGGGAATGTGGAAGAAGGAGTGGGAAGCTGGCCTCTGTGTTTGCAGGGGAATGTAGAGGTCAGGAGGGAGAGGGAAAGAGGTGTATGTATGCCCCAGTTGCTTTGCAGGGCTGTGGTGATGAAAAGCAATTGTAAGATCAGTTTAATTAGCTACTATGCTCTGGCAGTTTGGGCTGCTTCAGAATGGCACAATGTTGCCAGAATGTATTGGTGCATCTGCAGTCCTTACGGTTATCATCTGAAAAATAAAGAACGTTCAGGCTGAGAGTTAATTAAAAAAAAAACAAAACAACGAAAAATGGATCCAAACATGTTCAAGTATGGAAAAAACTGTTAGGGCACCCAGAATGCAGTAACTCTTGCCTGTAATTATAGCCACAGACACTACTGTGTCCAGAAACACCTTCAGTCTGATCTTATTTTGGAATATATGCATTATTAATCAAAATGGTGATTGGCATGGAATCGTATGAAGCAAAATGAAGGTTCCTTGGGTATATATTAGTACGTTTAGATTCATTTTAAGTTTAACTCAAAATGTCCTGGATTTTACAGACCTTATTTTGGTGGTAGTTACAACATGCCTATGGTATAGTATATTTTAATATAAAACCTTGATATATACTTTCAACCTATTTTAACACACTCCCCGCCAAAAAAAAAAATATGAAGATGAGCTCTGTGTATAAATAATTACTAAAGAAAATCTTACTTTATTTCAGCTGAAAAGAAACCACTAATATTTCTAATATATATGACTAGTAGAAGATAAGGAATTTTCTTAATAGCCCAGACAATTTTATTCTTATATTCCGTAGCCCTTAATGCAATGTTTTATTTTTCAGAGAGACTCATCCTTGCTATGTCAGTGTGGACAGGTGAGGACAAATATACCTACCTGTCTTAAAGGTTCATTTCAATCTTTCTTAAAGAATTCCATTGTTCTGTTCACAGTAATTGATCGCTCTTGAGTGGTTAATATAATCAGATTAACTGTTTCTAATTATGTTGGTGGCAGTCAATTTCCTGTCCTGAGAATTTGCAGCTTTGTGAGTATGTCTCATTCACTCAATATCTACGTTTGTCTTAGCAGAGGATGCTTTTCAGACATTTTCAAAACTGTCCATTCATTTTTGAGCGCGATTTGGGGGCCCAGCCTGCTGGATCTTGGGCCTATTTTGCTGCGGTACTACCTATAAACCTAATCAATTAGAGAGATATCAAAAAGCTCACCGTAAGGAGGATGCTTTGCAAATGCAGGCCTTACTTGTAACACATCAACTGTGCTGTCTTTTTTTTCTTTTTTTAGTCTTTTGCTGTGAAATAAATATCGAATAAAACAGGATATTTTTCATTGTTCATTTCTTCCTGTTCCCCATGTTATTACCATGTCCTTGCACCAGATATGTTTTTAATTCCACTGAATGCTAATTGTACATTTAGTTGTAGGTGAAGCATAGCATTATAAATGATAACAGGCATATTACCAGCCAGCCTTGTCTGATGAAGAGGACCCTCGCACTCAGCAGTGGCTGGTAGTCTGCCTGCAGTGAGTTAGGCCACGCTGTTCGCTCTGCCAGAGATTGCTCTGAAGGATCCCTAGTCGCGTACTGCGGTAGTTGCGGCTGTAACCGCAAATCTTTAAACCAGTTTACATAAACATGCCATTGCAAAAATACTGCCCCCTTTGACCCCCATTTACCCAGCAGCAAGACTAATTATTGTCCAAGTTAGGAATTTAATCAATAGGAAAAAAGTACCAGAGCTCCGACATGCCCAGCTACCAAGTAGCTACCCCAGGAAGGAGCAAATAATAAACTCCCCCTGTGCTGTGCCTCATGCAGCAGCTAGGCACAGCTAGGATTCCTCCTGTCAACCCCTCCTCCTGCTCTCCAGGAGCACAAACCATCCCATCTTGGTTAGGAAGGATGTGAGGCCATAGCCCCCCTGCTGCCGGCCTTTCTGCAATTGCCCAAGTGATTGCAAATCTTGCATGTGTTTACCTGCGTTGCCTCCTGGTGCTGGAGCTAGCAATCCACCCCTTTTGATATGTAAAGGATGGGTGATGATCACTGTTTAGGCTTCATACTCTCAGTGTAGCTAGGGGCGATTAGCAGAAGGGCTCTCATTTGCTTTCAGCCATATTTCCTCATTTCTGCCTACTTCTGTTGGTTTCTTGTTTCTTTCTTCCTGGCTCAACTCTGCCTCCAACCAAATCTCCCTGCCTGACCTGACCCTGCTCTCTTCCCCTTAGTGAGGGGACTTTGCTTTTCTCCTTTTTCTCTTTCCAGTTCTGACTGACATCTTCATCTACCTAAAGACCTTCCAGCACCTTCTTTTATCACCTGTTTCTTTGCAGCAGTGGTAATTTGTATATAGATGAATCTAAAGCATGTTAAATGCTTTTCCAAGCCCTGAGCATGTAGGAAACACAAGGATATAGCTACCCCCCCCCCACCAAAGTGACAGACTTAAGTATAAAAAGTAGAACTTTAAGTGGCATTTTGGTGCCTCAGTCCAAAATTGCAATCCTGAAAGCTACTTGGCTGCCACTGAAACTTTACAGACATGCTGAGTTGCAATGGGTGCCGAGGACTGCCCCAGTCCTAGCAGATCGCAGCAGCTCAGGGCCCAGCTGAGCCCTGAACCTGCTCAGGATGCAGAAACAGATGTTTCTCCTCCCACTTTTCTTGAGGGGCTTCCTCCTGCTCCTTCCCCCAACCCTCTCTGAAGGGCTTGGTTTCTTTAGATGTTCTGAGTGCCTACAGGATCAGGATCTTGCAGCCATCACTTTCTTTTAAAACACAGAGGTGGAGGAAAAGAAACATGCATATTTTCAAAATAGCATGCTATTTTTCATGCAATGCCTTAGGTTAGGGCGAGACAACCAGCATCCTGTGATGGGTTAACTTGTGCCCCCCGCAGTCCAGGTCCACTCCTATTTTTCTTCTTTTGCTGATGCTGGGATTTCCAGACTCCTCCCTTCTCTGCTCCAGCTTCTGCTTCTGCCTCTGGCCCTACGCGTGAAGCACATCAGCCCAGCCTGCAAAGCCGAGGAAGCCTGTAGCTTGGAGGGCTGGGTCCCCCTCATGGCATGGGCAGTGCACCAGGGAAGTCCACGTGGTGTGATGAGGAAGCCATGCTGTGCAATATGTGGCCTGCCTAGCATGTGGTCCAGGGGGCATGCAGCCCTCAACCAGTCAAAAGTTGGACACCCCTGGCCTAACAATTAGAGTGCTCATCCAGAAAGTGAGAGAGTTGGCTTACAGGTTCAAACTCACATTTTCCCTTAAAAATAAATACAGAAATAATCCTGGGGTGAAAGACCAGAATCCAAGATTCCCCCTTCCTAGCACAGTGCCATATCATCATCCATAGTCACATTCACCCTTGTTCCCTTTCTTTCTGGCCAAAAATAATGTATGTTTTTTGTACATTGGCACAATTTCAAAAAAAGGAACAAAGAGTTTCCCCTTTCCTCTCCCACCCTGTCATCTGGTGGTAAGAGTAATTTCCTGGGAGGTATGAAATGTGGGTTTAAATTGAAACAGTCTTAACTTTCTGGGTGAGTGCTCTACCCAGAAGGCTAATGTATAGAAGATGGGCATTACTAACACCTCCCCCTTAGCCATCCTTTAAAATAGAAGTAGGCAAAATACAGCCCACAGGCCAGACCTGGACTGGCAGGTGATTTCATCCAGCCTATGAACGCTCACCAATTAATTGTACCCTCCCCAGGCCACTCACTTCACTTCCATCCTCATGCATGGGAGGGCTCTGGTCCTGACCTGACCCTGGCCTAGCCACCATATACAGCTTCCAGGCAGGACCACTGGTGCCACTGCTGCACCTGCTCAGCTTCTCCAGCCTCCAGAGGCTCCTCCTTGTTTCCCTGCTGCATTTGCTCCAGCAGCAGGTAGGGAAGCTGCAGCTGAGCAGGAGCGTGGAGCATGGGGCTGGGACTGGTGGGGACCTGGGGCCTATGCCCAGCAAGGCAGCAGGAGCATGGTGCTCAGGTAGGCAGGGTGTGGGTGTGTGCACAACATGCCCTGCCCACACCCCTCCTACAGCCCCCCACATATACTTCTTTTGTGGGGGTTGCAACCTATCTTAAGAGTAAGACTTTATATTTGAGCTATTATGCAATCACCTCTATATGCACTATGCAAACACACATCAATCAGGACAAAAATAGTTTTAAAATAACATAAAATACATTACAGTAGCTGTTTGACTTTTAGGATGTGATTTGATTTTTTTTCAGTTCCAAGATAGATTGCAACCCCCACAAAAGAAGTAAGGGGAGAGACCTCCAGTGGCAAAGGTCAGGGGTTAGGGGTCAGGACTTTCAGTCCCAAGATGGTAATCAGGGGCGGGGCATGTGTCAAGGGGCGGGGCTATTGTTGAGGACCTCCACAGCTCACCAAAACTCTTTAAGAGACCCTCTAGCCAAAATAAGTGTCTACCCTTGCTTTAAAAAATAATAGAAAGAAATGACATGCGCACCTACCTTAGGGTTGTAAATCAATGAATGGAGGCTTTCCCTAAAGCCCTAAGTCACTTAGGGTGGGGGTTTATATGTATTAAGTCCCACCTCAGTCTTCTTTTCCCCAAACTAAATAAACCCAGTTCCCTCAGCATCTCCTCATAAGTCATGTCCCCCAGCCCCCTCCACATTTCTGTTGTCCTCCACTGCACTGTCCAATTTTTCCACTTCTTTTCTGTAGTTGGGGGCCCAAAACTGAACACAGTACTCCAGATGTGGCCTCATCAGTGCTGAACAGGGGAAGAATTGCTTCCCTGCATCTACTGGCAGCACACCTACCAATACAGCTCAGTATGCTGTTGGCTTTCTTGGAAGCAAGGGCACACTGCTGGCTCATATTCAGCTTATTGTCCACTGTAACCCCCAGGTGCTTTTCTGCAGAGCTGCTGCCCATCCAGCCAGCCCCCAGCCTGTACCGGTGCATGGGATTGTTCTGTCCTAAGTGCAGGACTTTGCACTTGTCCTTGTTGAACCTCATGAGATTCCTTTTGGCCAAAGCCTCCACTTGGCTTAGGTCACTCTGAATCCTAGCCTTACCCCCCACCCCCCAATGTACCAACTACTCCCCCAAGCTTGGTGTCATCTGCAAACTTGCTGAAGGTGCAGTTTATGCCATCTTCCAGATCACTGATGAAGACATTGAAAAAAAACAGCCCCAGAACTGACCCCTGGGGCACTCCACTTGATACTGGCTGCCAACTCGGCATCAAACCATTGATTACTACTCTCTGAGCCCAATGCTCCAGCCAGTTTTGTATGCATCTTACAGTCCATTCATCCAGCCCGTACTTCCTTAGCTTGCCTATGAAAATGCCGTGGGGGACCATATCAAAAGCTGTGCTAAAATCAAGGTACACCACATCCTTCATCCTTCAGTCTTCATTGCAGACTTTTGAAGTTCTGGAGCTTCTGTGCAAACTTCATTGCAGACTTTTTTCAGTAAAAATAGACAAACCAAAAAAAGGTGAAGAAAGAAAAGAAGGAGATGAATGAGTGAGAACAAGTGTTTTATAAATAAAATTGTTTCATTTAGTGGCTGCTTCAGAATTATGGTAGATATGTCCTGTTCCATGTTTTTATTCGAAGAGGTAGGTGTACATGGAATAAATTAAATGCTGCAGAAGGGGTAAGGATACTTGGGCAAGGGAGAGGAAATACAGTAATTTTGTGGGGGGCTTCCACAAGCTCAGGTCAGTTAAGCTGTATTATGTAGCTAAGTGGTGACCCAGACATCCTGTTTACTGTTTGAAACGTGGCAGAAAAAAGGAGTATTTTTTCCATGCTGTTGCAAAGCATCCTGGGACATTGAGGAACACCTGCTACTACCTGGTACATAATTGAAAATCACCTTTTAAGGAAGACAGGTGAGCCCCAGCAGTGGCTGCCTGACTGGAAATGTAACCCACAGGAGTCATATGAATAAGAGAACTAATCTGACCATTAGGATTGTATGAAGAATGGGGCTTAATAAGAAAAATTTGAATGGAGACAGGCTCCATAAGCAGGCTCTCCAGCATGCGCAAGCAAACAAGGGGGACCTGCAGAGACCAGGATTTGAAATCTGAAGAGGTGCTCTCTGCTTATGGAGGACCCTGACCCATCTCTCACAAGCCTTTTCTGCAGCCCCCATTCCTTGACCAAGTGCTTTTGTTTCCTAGATTATTCTTGGGTCCCTTTTAGCTCTGTTAATATAGTTGTTTTGTGATCCTTGTATCATATGGCCTCATTTGGGACTATGCCTCCTGGGAAATTATGTTTTCCAGAATTCTTCTGCCTTATCAGGCTACTTGCCAGTAACATGAATTAATGGCATTATTCATTCTCTGACACATACTCTAATACACTTTCTCCCCATTATATATGTACAGGTAATATAAAAAGTTAAAAATGACCAGTGTATTAAGGAATCTACTAGTAATATTACTTACAGTTCAGTAAGATACAAGTCCCTGTAGGCCAAGGTCCAGGTATCTGCTTACAAGGAACAGATTGCAGGCTTTGGCCCGACCTGAGCTGGGAGAGGGCAAATTAAGAAACCAAGAGTTCAGAAAGAGAATCAGACATTTACATCTACTGATATGCATAAGTGTTTACAGGATGAAGGGAACTCTGCATTGATTAGGATCATTACAGATATTAAAATTCAACATAGTGACACATAACTTTTAGCTCTTAAGCTAGTAAAATAACTAGACTGACCCTGTTCTTCCATTTTCCTTTCAAGCTGTTGCAAACATGCATTGTGCACTAAGCTGTTAGAAAACTTGAAGGCTTGATTATTTCTAATACTTAGCCCTTAGAAAAGGCAGGGACTTCAGGGCTCACCTGCTCAAACAGCACAAGCACTGTTGTGGTCAGAAGAGTGATAGTGTTTAGACTAGGGGTGTCAAACTCATGGGCTTCATGGACCAACAGACTAGCCTGCATTCTGGATCTGGAATGGGTGCCACGTGTGGCGCAGTCCTGCTTTAACTCCTCCAGTGCTGCTCTGCACAGCCCTGGAACTGCCACTGCCACAGGGCTGTGCAGCAGGGCCCCGGAGCCACTGCCACCATTGCCATGGGGTGGGCAGTATGGCCCCGGCGCCCCAGAGTAGCAAGACCCATGGGCAGTACTGTGGGGCTGAATGATACAGATTATCAGGCCAGATCTGATCCCTAGGCCATATGTTTGACCCTTCTGGTTCAGACAGTATTGAAATATAACTATTAATAGTATCTTTTGTGGGACAGCATCTTTTGAGGGAGCATGCCTTCCTCTGTTTCCAACCTCTTTGCCTTTTCACGAATGGGTTTCAGGTATACTAGTTCTTTAGAGCTCAAAAGGGTAAACCATTCTGGATAAAAGTGTATCTGCTCAACCTGGTCTTTGAGGAGAAAATCCTCTCTCTCTGACTTGACTACATGGATTTATCCAGAGCAAGTAGGGTTCACAGGCGGGTTTGTTTGGCAGATGGGCCTTGTTAACCTGCTGGTTAGGGATCATATACCTTGCTTACACTGGTGCAACTTATAAAGTAGGACTCTAGGCCAGTTGTCTGTGAACAGTGATTCTGTTGTACTTTGGACTATTTATATTTCTTATAGCTGTGGTTGTTAAAGCATATAAAGAAACAGAAGGCCTGGGATGCAAGACCTGGGGAAGATCTGATGTGTTTTGTTTGATTTGTTTGGTTGACTTCCTAAAATAAACACTGTGCTAGGAAATAATGGATACTTCTTATTGTAAATTAATACTAAAGACTGGGTATTAGTTACTGAATGGGTAATGCTTGGGTGTGTCATAGGTAGCAATAAAATAATCTAATTTAAAATAAGCAGATGTTGGAAATCAATGAGAACCAAGACTATTAGTAACCTCAAAGCAGCCTAACCCCTTCTCCAGCCCCTCTTTGCTTTTCAGTATCTTCCAAGACAATAATGTAGGTCAGATTAGTAATAAAAATGTTACCAATTTTTTAAAAATGTATTAATTACCAAAATACAGGTATTTTTTGTGGAGATTTTGAAGTCAGCATCAGATGCTTTACTAAAAAATTTGGTTTGGTTCTAGCAGGACCTAATTTAGGGAAATCTTATGGTCCACATTATAGTAATCAGACTGAATATTCAGAGTAGTCCCTTTGGCTTTATAATCCATGAATCTATGAATTTGTATTGGAGTAATGGAGTCAATTAAAAGAATCGTTATGTAAGAAATATGTTTCACTTCAAACAGAGGGGAGAAGAGCGGTAGTTCTTGGAATTCCCTTCTTCTCCTCATCCGTCTCCTATCTGGGGTATGTGTCTAGCAGAACTGAAAAATGGAAAGAAAGGGAACTGGTACTGGAAATCAGAGAGTCCTGCATCTAGAAGGTTGCACTGGCTAAAAGGCTGTGTCTGTGTGCGACATGTTCCCTAGGGCATTACTTTGAAAGTCCATTGTGCAATCTTTCTGTCTTGCAGATAGAAAGAGCTCAGATAAAGTGAGCTTTAAGACTGCAAGTAAGACTGACTTGCAGCTTGCTAGGCCTGTATACATATGTCTACTATGCAGTGATGAGACATGATACTTTGGTTTTTGTCCTTAGCAGAGTACACAACTAGTACAAAGGACTTCTTCTGTTTTCATGACTTTGCATCTTAAACAATCAGGAGTTATTTTTTTCCCTTGACCTGGGCTTGAAACAGGATCTATATCTTGGCTGATATGAAAGGAAGATACAGCTTTGGCGTGTATGCTACAGTAGTACAGAAACACCTTTCCCTATTGGTGAAAAAAATGAAAGGCAGAAAAGAGCTTCTAATTTACCACTGAATCAGGGGTATTGAAGCAAGGAAAATTATTTCTGATATGGGCCCCAAATAGGGTAATTGTTCCCAGAAATACAAATGAAATTCTGTATTGTCTGCTGAGGATCAGATTTAAGGTCTACATAGAGACCAGATATCTGATCAGCATCCTGAGGTAATGCCACCTGACCCTAGCTATTCAAAAATGACACCCAGAGATAAAGACATATGTACTTCTCTTCCATCTCCAATTGAGTTTAAAACTCATCAAAACTCCCTCTGGAATTCTAAGATGTAGAAAATATAATTGCTTCCCTTTCTAACCTAATGTAGGCATCCGCACAGTTGGGATCTTGTCCGCTGTTATATAGAATATGCTTTAAATACAGCGCCACAGATTACACATTTCAAAAGGTAACTCTTATCAAACAATAGAAAGTCATTTTTATTCTTTTTAATACAGTTCTCACTTCAAAAAGAAAGCACTTTTTAAAACTTCTTATAACACCTATTGTCTCATTCTATTCCTATGAGATACTTCAATTAGTACATGAACAAAATATTCTTCCAAAAAGTCATTCTGTTCCAAACCCACAGATTTATTGCATGTTTCCTGTATCAGGTATCTTTACCAGTGTTTTACAGTTTAGCTCTGATTCTCACTGTGACTTTCTACAAATTTCCTCTTCAGCCCCCAGGGCATACATCCCTCAACCTCTGGCTGACTCTGGGAGTGCTCCATTCACACATTTTCATTGCTCTTCAGCCAAAGAGTTTGGCCCTGATTTTTAGAGGCACTGGGCAATTACAGTTCCCACTACTTTCTAATGCAAGTTGTGGGTGTTCAGCAACTCTTGAAATAGTCCTTGAATCTTCTGCTTACTCATAAAGCCTAGGTTTTCTTATAATAACTAGGATAGCCACTCTTATCAGTGTGCAGGAAGAGTAATACTTTGCACTAACATAATGCTTTGCATATGCAAAGCGCATTATAAAAATGTCCTTATCAATCCTGTATCACTCACTAACTAGGGTTTATCGCTCACTGACTAGGGTTACCTTTGCCTTCCTCCCAAGGGGGATTATTTCTAAAGCTTCCTAGAGGTGCTTTTAGCAGGCATTGGTTTATCGATACTGAATCAAATTTAGTTCTGGAACCAGAGCTGGCCTTTAGGGGGGCGTGATCTGGGCACCTGCCCAGGGCACCATGGTCAGGGGGGTACCACACACACACATGCACACACGCACACGTGTGAGCGACCCATGCTCAGAGCAGTAATCTCCCTCTGCCCTGGGCAGGAGGAGCAGTGCCGAGCCCAGCCCCCCTCCCCTTCCCCTGGATCCCAGCCACTGCTTCCCTAGATCCAAATTTTTGAACCTGTGGGGACAGCCATGAGCTGGATGATGTGGCCATGCAGGCCTGACCTGGCCTGTAGGCCAGATGTTGAGCACCCCTGGCATTTAAGGGCAGGAAGAAATTATACCCCATGGTCATATTGTTTTGTGGACTGTGGGGATTTTGCTTTTCTCTGTAGGAAGGGATGGGGGTCCTTGGATCTCCTAAGCATATTTTAACAACCTCAGCTGCAGCAGGACACTGACCACTGTTATTCTCCTGCTTTACCCATGGCAGGTTAGGGTCCTTGTGATTGTGTGACAGGGTCGACTGTGTAGTTTTAGAAATGGGTTAGACAAGGATTTGTATGGGATGGGATGATTTGGATAGTGATGATTCTGCCTCAGGCAGGGGCTTAGACTAGATGACCTCCCAAGGCCCCTTCCAGCCCTACTCTCCTGTGATTCTATTAAATGGATGAGTGGTATGGACCAATGGGAATCAGGGATATGATACCCAGTCAAGTCACAGAACTGACTTATAGGTTATAATATGGCAGTTTGGAACATCAGGTTGTGGACTGCTTCTGTTGCAGTCGCGATCTTCCTGATAAATGTGGTCAAGATTGTTGTCTGGAAATTCAATAGACTGGAGAGGAATATGCATGCAAGCATTTGCAGAACTGATTCTTGCATGAAGTTCCCCAGGAGAGAGAATTGATGTTAGTCAGTATTGTATTCCTGTGCAACAGCAAGTGCTATATCCACATCAAGGGTTAATTGAATTATACAAAAAAAGAAAATACCAGTAATTCTTGTTCCTTGTTTTCTTCTATATTCAGTGCTGGTGGATCTTAAGGTTTTCCTGGTGGCAGGCTAATTACTATATAATCTTTTGTTTTATCTCACTCTTGAAAACTGTTTTTATATATGGGTAAACCCATATATAAATTGGAGTCACACTTGAATTGCCTTTTTTCTCCTTCATCAAATATATAAAGGAAACCAGGCATTTACTAATACAAAAAGCAGCAAATTTAGTCCTCTCCATCCATTTTGACACATTCATGGGAGCAGCTTTGTCTTCAACAGCCTGTAGCACATTCAGAGTAGCCTCTGCAGTTCTTGCACAGTCTGTCCATAGCCAAGGGGACAAGGAGTAAATGAACTAGGTAAGATTGTGTCTTCACCCATTTATAGGTGGGAATAATATCTTTGGACTAGCATGCTATGAAACATAGAAGCAGACAATACCCCTGCTTAAAACAGATTACATCTAACTAAAGCTTAGACAAACTCTACAGATCAGACACAAAATATACTAAATAAAAATAAGGGTTTTTTTTTAAAACAGAAACATCATTCCTCCAGATATGATGGAGTAAGGTTGATTAAGCTTCAGAGAAGAACATTTTAGGGGGGAAAAGGAGGAGGAACATGTTATAGACTCAAAGGGAGAGAGATTTGCCTGTGTAGAGGGAAAATAAAATATACAGAAACAGGAATGGGAAAAGGAAAAAGAAAGGGGTTGGATGGTAGCCTTGGACTGACCATCTGGGTGATGGGGTGTTTCATTAGCACTGAACTAAAAAAAAATTTCTGTAAATCTGTTTAAAATAAAAAGATGCATTGTTTTTTATCCTTTACGACAATAGAGCTGTGTTCATCAGAGTTTTAACAAACAGCATATTCCACAGCTGTCTGGCTTCTGGTAGGCAGAAGCATATTCCCCTCCTTAAAAAGCATCTTTCCATCCAACTCAATATGGATTCTATCTGCTTTCAAACCAGCTGCTTCCCCAGAAAGCTGTGCATTGCTGCTCTAACTTTCACTTGCTGCAGCATTCCCGTTCTTTACCCTCCCACCCCTCCCTATGCCCCATATAAAAAGGTGCTATCAGAAGAGGATAAAACAGTGAGCTGCACCACTGGGGAGCAGGAAATCCTTAGCTGTCTGGTGGCAGCAGATTCAGTGCCTCTTTGGGAGCACAGCAGACATCAGAATCTGCCTGTGTTTTTCTGTAGGATCACTAATTTTCTAAACATTTTCCTGTGCTTTATAATAAGCAAATTGGTTTGCAGTTTAATTTACTAGCATGCTCTTAATCTCACTATAACAATGTACAGAGTCAACTGGGATTTCTGAGCAAACGAGTGAACTTGTGGAAATGTCTGCATAATGCTTTTTGCTTGCTCTCAGACTAGCTCAATTCAGGGATTGGCTCTTCGAGACAATGTTTGGAGCACAGTCACATGATCAACGTGCATTTTCTTGCAGTCTTCATGATCTGTTCCACCACTCTGTTACATACCGTTTACTCTGCTGATCTATAGATCTGTGCTCCTTCCTTTAAAGGCAGTGAATAAAAAATAATACAGTGTTTAAGTGTTCAGTAAAAGAGATTATGTCAAAATTAAAACATTCCTAAATGAGGGGCATAACAATGTATCATTCCCTTATTCCATTTTCAGCTTCACTGTAATGAACAGTGCCCTACTCGCAGATAGAAAGCTTGTGGTGTTAGAATACTGATAAGGTGATATTGCATTCAGAATACATTTTCTGCTATTGGGTGAACTCTGCAATGCGTTATATGGCATGTGCCATAGGATTTATATTAAAATGCCTTGAAATTGCCAAATTATAACATCCTACAGATGAGGTGGGTTTGGAAAAATAATAGAATTATCATTACTCCAGAAAGAACTTTTAATAATGATAAGAATAATAAAACTCTTGCAATGGGAAAAAAATGATTACAGTACTTTTTCATAGCTGTCTTACTAATCAAGTTAATAATAAATCCTGGTGCAGTCTTAGCTAAAGAGCCATAATTGTTACCTCTTTAATAATGTCTAACACTTAACATCACAGTTGATATTCTAAGCATTTGACAAACAGTAATCTTCACAATATGCCTGTAAGATAGGTAAGCAACCATTTTAATAGACTCTGAAAATGTATGCCAGGGAGGTTAAGTGACTCCTGCAAGGTCACAGTTAGAGTTAGGTTATATTGCAGTTTCTGTGAGTTACCACACATATTGTCACCCCAAACCATTTGTACACCAAGCCTTGTGCACCTGTTTATGCATAGGGCCTGGATGCAGTGGTTCCAGACCTTTGATGTTACGTATTAAACCTGTATTATACTGTGCTGGAAGTACTGCATAAAGCTCATACTGTTGCTTGAAACATGCTTCAGTCCACCCGTCTTACAGTCAGGAAACAGCTGAAGCCCACATAGCTGTGATCATATTAAAAGAGTTTTCCCATGTTATGCCACCATTTCTAGCGGCTATGCCTTCCAGTTCTTTTGTCTCCTCACTTCCTATTCTTCCCTACACCCTGGAGGCTCCCTGCCAGTTTAATATACATGCTCAGCATTTAACCCTTCACTTGCATATGGCCTACTCCAGTTTGTGCACAGACAAACAGCCCCAGAATTTACCAGCTGTGCAGTGTGCTGCTAGCTGCCTGGAGGAGCTCTCCAGGGTTCTGGTTAACCTGAAATATGGCAAAGTCAAGGAGTATGATATCTACTGTTATATGACACCAAGCTAAAGAAGGTGGCATAAGAGGGGGATGGATTGGATTCCTACAGTATACAAAGAGTTTATAAAACACCTAAAACCCCTATGTCACAAGGCCAAAGATGGCAACAGTAAACCGATTAATTTCCTATCTACCTGCCCCTATTCCAAAGAGTTTGACTGGGTCCTCACTATTGCCCATTGCATGGAGTTCACAGTCCTTCATGATGCACTTCTGTGCCAAGTTATTTTAAATATTAGATTGGAGGAAAAGGGAAAGTGGTTGTTCTGGGAATACTGCAGTGGAAGAGAAGGACAAATTCTAGTGAAAGACCACAATGCTGGAATATTAGGATTGGGCCACATAGTTGGGTAGGTCATTGGTCAACCTGTGAACTTTCTGACTTCTTGTTCAGGGGAGGGTATCTCCCCACCCCCCATGCCAGTAGGTGCAGAGTTATCCTGAAACGAGCTGGTCTGAAACAAGTCAAACTGCAGCAGCATTTCAGAAAGATTTCTCATGAGAAAGGACTTAGGACTTTATACTTCTCTCTTCCGTTCTGCTTTCACTGTGAATATAACAATATCTTTGTCTTTAGATCAGTGGTCTCATCTGGAGCATCCTGAAAGAGCTTCCCCTCCACCTGTACAAAGACTGACCTGGATCAGGAGGGAAAGCAGTAGACATGGAAGAACATGATTTCATTGTTCTTAGTTTCCTCAGAGACTGCTTACCAAGAAAATAAGGATTGAGGGACAGCTTGCTTGAGTCAACGAAGAGGAACTAGGACAGGAAGGACCTTGCTCTGAAGCAAAGTCAAATAGACTGAGAGGAAATGTGGGAGAATATAAAGCTGTGTTGTAAAGTGCATCAGGAGATTATGGGCTTTTGGGAAAACAAACATCAATATGGCAGGCTATTTTGGAGTAAACATGCCAAGGACTTCAGTTCAGCAGGCTTTGTATCCCATGGACAAGTGAATATTCATGGGACCATTCTGTCCCCCCATACTCAACAAGGCATGTTATCCCTATCACTTTTCTCCAATGGATCCCATGGAGAACTGGTATGACTATGCATATACTGACCTGCAGAATCAGTCAGCAAGCAAGTTGCAGTTTGAATTTTTAATATTTAATTGGTTTGATACTTTTAATATTTTTAACTGAGTATTCTACATGTGTTTATGTTTATTACCATTCAATAAAAGAAGGTTTTTTTTAGAAATCACAATCTATTTGCTGGATCTAAGGAAATACAAATGTCCATATCTGACTGGCACTTTCTCACCTAATTCATAACAGCCGTGTGCATACCTTTCCAAATTCATACTCAAACCAAATAAGAAACTAGCTAAAAAACAACACACTTCAGTACTCTGTCTACTAGTTCATGGGGGACTCTTGTAACTGACCTTGTATTTAGCTGTTCAAAACCAGCAGCCTTTCCACTTTACCCCTTCTGCTCCTTATCATGTCAGTAATGTTTTATCCTTTGCTTCAGAAGTATTCCATAAAATACAACGTCTAAATAATAATAGGAATATCTGCTGTAGTGGGACCCAGATCAAAAGACCACACCAGGGTGGGACCCTGGTGCCACACTCTCAATGGTGTCTTATCTTCTTATTTCTATATTCCATCGAGCATGACTTGATGTAACTGTAAAGGATATCAGGAGGTGGTACCTGAATGTATGGGGCTTGTTGAGACAGGTGCAGATCTCAATGTTTAGAAGTCTTCTGTGGGGCTCTACCATCCCTACACCTTACCCCTTTTCACTCAGGTATTCTGTTGGGGTTCAGGGTAGGTGCCTGGCCTTCCTAGGCACCTGACCTCATGTGCTGGGTAGAAAGGCCTGTTGAAAGAAGAAAACCAAGTGGCCTGAAATTGGCATGAATTGACTGAGCCCAGGGATCCTGATAAGGGTCTGCAGGCAATGGTGTCTGGGCCATGTAGAAACAAATAAACCAATATAACCTAACTAATGATGTCTGCATCTGCTTCAGGCCCTGTCTTGGCCTTGCAACATGTGGCTGCCTTTCTTCAGGCAGTCGAGGCTCTTCAGGGTTCACCCCCTGTTACGAACTTAATCCGAATAGGCTGGCTGGTGTTGGGTCAAACCCTTTGGGTAGCCTGGGGCCGTGGGTATTACAAACCCCCCATGAAGTCCCTATCTAGGTACCTGACCTCCAGCATCTACAAGGTGGTCAGGATTCTGCAGAGGGAGCTGGAGTTGAGCTGGTCTCAGGTTGGATGTCTTTGGCTCTGTTGGAGGGAAGCAGTATGGGCCAGTTCCTACATCAGTGCCTCCCCATGTCTGAGGTTGGCACTTCCCTATAAAGGAAGTTCCAGGTTAGCCCAGGTCCTGCATGCCCCCATGGGTTGGCCCAGACCCCTGCATGCCCCCATGTGCCCTGAGACTGCTGCCGAGTGCTGAGAGCCACTGAGGGGCTCATTGTCTTCTGCAGCTATGGCCTCTGGGCTCTAGGCAGCACCGTGTCGGCTGTTTGTTCTCTTCCTGGGCTGGACCCCAGGCCTAAGTGGAATCCAGTTTCCAGCTCTCAGTTCTGCCAGGGCGGATGGGCCTGTGGGGAGTGTGTTGCCCACGGTCTGCCCACCCCAGCTAGGAGGCAGGGGCATAGGAGTGGGGGTGGGGGTACTGTTGGCCTGTGGGCTCACTGCTTTTCTTTGGGATGGCCTGGGAGTCTACCATCTGTGAAGCACTCAGCGGTCATTGCCCGAGTAAGTGCAGGGCCTGGCCATGTCCCTACTACCTTGCTAAGGCAAGTCACTTGTTGAGACAGTCCATTAGCCCCTCCATAGTACAGGAAGATCATTGTTTCAAAACCCTTCTGTTATTTCCTTCATGTTGCTGAGACATAAATCTATGCAAAAGGACATACCCAATGGTCTTGAGCACCTCAGTGACAACCATTCCCACCACAGATTTTCCAACAATGATCTGATTTCTGATTAGCATATAGCAGTCTGGGTTGCAAGTTTCCAGAGTGTAATTATTGCTTGCTTTTAAAGACAGATCTCATCCAGTGTGCCCCCACTGGAAGCCCAGGGAAAATTTGTCATGGAATTCCAGAAATGAGACCTTTTGTTTCAGAAAGTTCAGAGTCTGCTGCTCATTGTCCAGATCTGCATCATGGTCTGATCCCACAATTCAATCCTTGCTTCATGGCCCCAAAAGGCATTGTTCCACTTTGAAGCCAATATTTTACAAGGTCATATGGAGATAGAGTGCACAGGTATAGCTGTCCATTTCCACTCTTGGAGCTCTTCACCCATCCCCAGAGTTTTCCAGAGTCTGTCCTGGCTGCAGGATGCGGTAATGTGAAGCAGAATTTAAGGTCATGGTGGATGGTGCTAGAGGTGATAGTGGACCAGTACTAGACACTACAGTTTGGTGGCCACTATGGTGAACATCTGCTCAAAGACCAGCTACCCAGTCCTGATCCCTGAAGAGACAAAGATGCAGCTGGCATTTGCTGATGTAAAACACTGAATTGTCAGCTTCAGGGAAAGAGAACAGGAGTTTACTTCTGACATCTACTTGCAGAATGAAGGAGAAATGGAGCCTGGACTGTAATTTATGTCACTGCTCTGCATACATTTTCACTTTATTTGTCGACAGGCAGCTTGAATGCCTGTAAGGATTTGATAATACTTTTGAATACTTTAATACATTTCTTTTGTTAATAAATAGCTTTGATTGTAGAATAATTTGCATGTGAGCACATGGAAAAGAAGAAGAGTCAGGAAGTGTAGCCAAAGGGTTTAATAAAGTGTCAGATTTTCTTAATATGAGGTATAATACATGTCAAATACACAACAGTAAATCAGCAAATAGCAAATAAAGTGATAGGTATATGAAAAAGTGTATGGCATCACATTTCCTTATTCCATCTGTCTGTGATGCCCAGAGGTGAAGGATGCACTTTCTGGTTAGCTGTACTGGGCCTGCAAAACTGGGAAGTGTACTCCATTTGAAAACTCTCACATGTATCTGGATGTTGCACAGTGTGGCATGCCACGATAATATTCATGGCACTGCCCACACTGACATTCAAACAGTTTTGTAGGCAGTGCCATCTTGCCTTCAGCCCACCAAATGCACATTTTACCACCTGCAAATGCTAAGTGTCCAAGGGCTGTGATGTGATGCCAGGGCAGGGTTTCATGGGCCATGGCAAGAAAGGGGAAGTGGATACAGTGAGCACAAACACCCTGTTGTTAATCATGTTATTTGGAGGGAATAAGGTCCCTGTTGAAAAAAATGGGACCAGATCTTCTCAGCACCTTCCGAGCGCATCTCCCATTGGTGTTCATGTATCTTCCTCTCTGACTAAACAAGCTGTGCATAATGATGGAGTAGCGAACCTTGTGCCTGCACTATTCACTTACACATTGTAGTGAAAAAACTATGGGTATATAAAGGCATGAAATGGCCCCAGCCATTCTGGGAAGGCCATGCCTGCAAAGCCTGCTATTATTTCAGGCACATTAGTTATGCTTACAACCCACAGTATTTATCACCTCACAAACCTCTATCAGCACAGCACTGACAGATGCCTTGTCAACACCAAATTGATTAATGCTTCTGTATAGACAGAATCATTTGGCAGCAGCTTGAATGGAGACAAATAAAAACTGCAGAACCAGAAGTAGTTCAACTAAATGTACAGGTGGGCCAAAACCATTTCTGCAAGGGGTTTGTTTTCCCACACTATACTGTAAACCAGGGGTTCCCAAACTGTGGTACATATACACCTGGGGGTATGCAAGACATCTCTGGGGGTATGCAGGGAAAATTGTGTAATGGAAGATATAATTTTCATAATAATAATAAGGGGTTAAAATATTTAATGTATGCTTAATGTAACATTTAAGGGGTTAAAATATAAAATGTATGCTGGAAAGACAGCTGGTAAATCTGGAAGGGGTGCACAATAAGAAAACATTTAGAAACCTCTGCTATAAATCATTGCCTGCAACAGCTGAAGTTAATAAGGTGCTGAGAACCCTGATATATAACCCAAGGAATCGTAATACTAAACCTGCAACTGTAGTGCCAGTGTGGATGTGGGCATGTAGGTATGGGTTACGTGCAGCTCTGTAACATTAAAGGCTTGGAGGCAGACCTGGCAAGCATGAGCAGATCTGCTCATGAGCCAGGACATGGTCACTCACTGCAAATGGGTGATACTTTTGGTGACAGAGGTCAGGACACTAGGATTCTTGGTTCGTATTCCCATGTTTAGACTACTAAACTATTGCCTGCCTATCTTTACCACCAGTGAGAGAATAAGGCTTGATCCCAGTGGCATAAATAGGGTGGGGTAAATGGGGCAACTATCTTGTGTTTCATTTTGAGGGGGTGCAAAAAAAGTGGCTGCTGCTGGTGGCTTCACGATGGCAAGTATGATTGCATAGCAACTGGAAGTCATCGCTTTCCCTGTGCTCTAGGCTCCCAGCTGCATCCCTACGCTACTGCTCAATCAAACCAAAGAGTTCACATCCAATCTAAACAAAATTTGCAGTAGCATTGAAGGGCCCTGTATCTTTAGTGTCTAACTGAATTCAGTGCCAAGTGTTTTCAATTAAGAAGCCAAAGGATGCATTTTTAACACCAGCTCTATAAACTCAGCATGGGAATGGACAATGAAGTTGGACTCTTTATTTCTTGCACATTGGTACAAGTTATTAAGGTTTGCTACTAAGCCCAATCATCCTGTCAGTTACTCTTGTGCACTCTCACTGACTTCAGATTACACTGACATATGTAACTGTTGCCTTCCATGGGTTTGCAAAGGTGTAAATGGCTGAAGCTGAATTTTAAAAAGTCTCAAATATGCAAGAGAAGGAGTAGGATACAATTCATTCTTGCTGAGCTATGTTGGCAGTAATAAAAAATTCAAAAAACATTATACAAAAAATACAAAAATATTATAAAGTATTTTCATCACTGAATGTATCTACAAGAGATGCTTTACTGAGTAGTAGACTAATCTACTGCATAGTAAAGCATCACTGTTTACACATGCACACCATTTACTGCACAGTAAATTAGTCTACTGTGCAGCTAGCTACCACTGTAAATATGGGTCATAAACTAACTGCACAGTAGATACTGTGCAGTAGTGCATGTGTAGACACTGACTGGGGAAAATTTGCTCCCAGTCAGCCCTGACACCAGGGGGCCACAGGGGATGGCGAATTCCCTTGGTCCAGGTGCTGCTCAGTTCCCTGCTCCTGGCAGGAGCCAAGCAGCACCTGGACAAGGTAGCTTTTTGCCCCACCCTATCCTGGTGCTGCTCCTGCCTCCCTACAGGAGCTGGGAGCCAAGCAGCACCAGGACTAGGGAGCTCTCTGCTTCCCCTGCATCCAGGAGCTGGCCAGGAACTGTCGCACTTCTCCATGTGCATGTGGCTGGGAGGATTCTTCAGTGCCAGCTGTCTCCCGGCTCTGTGCACATCAGGACCCCTCCCAATGTGTATGGGGCAAGGAGACAGCCACTGCTGCAGCTGGCAGAGCTCTCCTGACCCTGTGTGTATGGGGAGCAGCCCCATGCTCCCTGCCAGCCCCTGGGCTAGCACCTTGGGGGAGCCTGAAGCTCCCCCAGGTTGCTGCAGGGGGCCAGAGCTGGGCAGGAGCAAGGAGCACATGTAGATTTTACCATGCAGTAAGCCTTCATAGCATTAATAGCACATGTAGACAGGGGGAAGAGATTTGAGAAAGAGGTCACTTTTCTATAGCCCCTTCCCAAAAGAGAGATTCCTCTTAATGTAAACTCTATTTCTATCTAGACATTGACTGTTAGAAAACTAGGAAGAAAGGTTTAACATTTTTTCTAAGCAGGGTAATAATTAAAAGTGTACACTCACATACTACATACAGATGTTGTTCAAATCTCTTCTTTCTCTGTTTTGTGGCAGTAAAATCATTGCTTTGATATGTCAAATCTGTCCACTTCAACTTTCAAGCACAACAAGAAAGATGACCTGGTGGCTTGGCCACTAGCCTAGGACTTGTGATATCCAGATTCAGTTTCTGCTCCTGCTACAGACTTCCTTGGATAAGTTAGTAAAACTTTCTGTCTCCATTCCCCATCTGTAGATAAAAAAAAAGAAAAGAACAAAGAGGATCTTCAATCCAATTCCACCGTATCTTCCAGCACTACCAAAACATAGCTTTGCCACTATATAAATCAACATAACACACTTTAAAACTCCTTGCCCCCTGAGGCTCCCCATTTTTTCATAGATACTTAATGTCACATATTGTTATTGTGAAGTCTCCAATTCCTAAGAAATCTTGATTTTTTTACAAAAGAGACTACAGCACATTTATTTTCATCTGCATTTCAATTTTTCATGTGGTAGAAAAAATAATCTTACCAATATTGACTAAAAAAACTCCAGACATCATAATGTGTGCATACCATACACATACCCCCCCATATATATAGGGGGGGTGTATATGTGTGTGTGTGTGTGTGTGTGTATATATATATATATATATACACACACACACATATACACACATACACACCAACTTTCAGGACATCCATTGTTTTTGTTAAAGCATCAGTTCACGAAATCCTACAAATTTAAGAATCTCATCTTGTTTTTGAAAAGAAAAGGAAGCATCAGGCCTCACAGTGCAGAGAAAAGCTTCACAATGTGCCCTGAATATTTTCAAAAAGATCAAGTGACAAGAACTCAAACCTTTTAAAATAGCTTATAATTTTTAAGTCAATTGCATGATTTTTGGAGGCTTAACTTTGGAGCGCTGGCAAGACTGATGTAAGTGTATATGATAAATCTGTTTTTGGCACAATGCATGCAATTCCACAATAATCATATAAACATGCTATTTGGGCTATTTACTTCTACAGGTCGCAGAGGTGTCACCTGGAGCAGAATGTGGTGCTCTGTGCATCATGAAATGGGTCCTATGCCATCAATAGTTTTGTTCTGGTTCAATTAATTTTCAACTAATCTTCTATTTCTGTTTCCCCATGTGATTCTTTGGTTTGCTGTAACTACCGTTCTGACAGGAATCTTATTAACTGAGTAACATCTTTAAGACAGCAGATATGAGGAAAGAAGCAATGCCCCCAGGGTATATTGTATACCACACTGGAATGGAGCAAAAACGTCCATCTCGTTACCTTTTTACTAATTCAAAGCTTTCAGTAGATGGATGTAATGATTAAAAACATAGTTGCCAATGTAGGAAATATACTAAATATATTCTTAAGAAATCTTTCCTCAACTACTTTTGTTCTTTTCTTTTTGGCAAATATGGGCACATTCACCTTGCTTTTCAGATGGAGCTTAAATTAAAGTACAATCAGAGGAGTCTGAGAAAAATAGCACCTTTGAGATTAAAGGAGTAGTTTCTTTCCTAATGTATCTCCATTGAGTTCACTGTAGCCATCCCAAAAATATCTGGCCTATACAGTCCATCATTCTGCAAGGGTACAATTCAGGCCCACTGACAGAAAACACTCCGGCAAATCAGGTTCTATAGCATCTTGTCTCAACATATTTGAGACATCCATCCTTCTCAATTATTGTCAGCAGGGCTCTGCAAATACTCCTTGGTAGTTAACTGTTGCTGCTGCAGAGCCAAAATTAAATGTAACACTGCTGGCTAATGTATTTTGCCATTAATTTCTTGGTGATGGAATAGCAAAATTTAGAATAAACAGACTAAACAACCAGCCAGAAGACTTTCTCAATCAAATTAAGTCAGTTTTAAGGCCAGCCAAATTTGGATGTTGAAACTTTTTATAGGGTCTCTAGGGGGAAAAGAATTAGTAGTAAACCTCAGGAAACAATCGAAGCCAGAGCTTAGGGCCCCTGTTTATCCAAATATATGTCTCCTGAATGTCTGAGTGCTGTGCAGTTTGCTTCTGAATTAGAGGCTGAGGTTCCTTATGATGCTTCACTTTGAATACATGCCTGAATTGCTTCTCTGCTTTCATGTATGTGTGTGTGTCTACACACACACACACACACTCTCACTCACTTATGTGTATACATATATATATGGCCATGGATCCAGGTTTTCTGTTTCTTGTGGAAAAATGAGAATTTTCCCCTTGAAAGAAGAAAGTTATAGATTTTCCCTTTTAAAGGAGTAAAACCTGGGAGACTGTGGGGTCACTCAGAGCTGGGGGGAGTGGGAAGAGGGCGATCGAAGGCAGGGTGCCATGTACACGTGCACATACATATTGCTGACAGTACAGCCAGGCAGCGTGGTGAAGAGCTCCCACACCTCCCTGCAGGTAAGTCAATGGGGGGCAGGGGGCATAGGCGATGCATGGGAAGATAGGGGGTAACACTGGGGGGATAAGGGCATAGAGACATGTGGGAGGCTGGGGGGGCAAAGGTGATGCATTGGGAGGGGCATGGGGGGCATATGCCCGCCCCAGGTTTTTGTGCTTGCAACAGGGCATGGGGCTGCATCCAGGTCCAGCACCAGGCAGGAGGCACATCTGCAGCCCAGTGGGAGGAACCTAGCACAGGAGGGCATTGTGGGGTGAGAAGCCTGCCACCAGGAGCACTGCACTGCTATGGCTGCCAAGGTGATGTGCCACTGCCCACCTGGCAGCACTGCTGCTGCCGGGGGGGGGGGGGGGGCAAAAGGGGGGGACACAACTCTGCATCACCATTGCTGTGGCACCTCACCTTGCTGGTCATGGTGGTGTAGCTGGTGTGGGGCTCCTGGCAGCGGCAGCAGTGTGTAGTTATGCCCCCTCCCCACTGTTGCCAGGCAGGCAGGGGGTACCTCACCTTGGCAGCCATGGAGGCAGAGCATTTCTTCCTGTGTTGGGTCCTGCCTGCCAGGCTGCAGAGATGGCTCCTGCCTGGTGTTGGTCTGGGCACAGTGCAGCCCTGTGCCCCACTGTGGGTGCAGAAATCTGGGGGGGGGCATGTGCCCCTCCATGACCCCCAAACACATCACCTATGGTATCACCTATGCCTGTACACCCCCAGCCCTCCATACAAACCCCCTGGAGTGAGGGGCACAAACAGAACTGGGGTAGGGCAAGGGAATGTGAGTCAGGAGTGAGGGGTACCAGCAGGGCCAGGGGGCAGTTGGCTGGGAGTGAGGAGCACCAGCAGAGCTAGGAGGTGTGGGGGACTGCGGGTCAGGAGTGATGGGCACCAGCAAGGCTGGGGGCATGGGGGACTGTGGGTTGGGAGTGAGGGGCAATGGCATGGGAAGGGACAAGGCATTTGCATAACAGGTCTGTTCAGTGCCACAAAGCAGGGGGGTGGGGGTGAATGAAGGAGGCAGGGGAAGCTTTGATTTTCCATGATAAAAATCCCAAAATCAAATGCCAAAACTTATAGGTATATATATTTGATTTTATTATAATGATTGAGGCACTGGGAAGCTTCCAAATTGCTTTAAAATTGTAAATATATCAATAAAACACTGTGTTCAACTGATACCTCTCTATATATAGCAGTGTTTCATTTTAATCATGGAAAAACCTGGATGGGGGGGGGGGGGTTTAAACAGGGAATTTTGGATTTTTTAACAGAGAACACCAGAATAGCTGTATATGCTGAAATGCTATGCTGAAATGCTATGCTCTAGAGCAGCATTTCTCAACCTGTGGGTTGCAAGAACATATGAAAGAATATATGAAATATATTTGTTTCATATATTCATGACCAAACTTTAAAAATGGATTCTCCTTCAAAGAAGAAAAATGTGGGGAACTGTGGTTTTTCCCCATGGCAGAGGTCCAGCCTATGAGGGGCTGCTTGGGCCATCCCCTGCCCCACACACCCACCCCCTTCCCCCCACACTGAGGGGCTGGGGGTGAGGGGTAGTAGGTTAGGAGCAAGGAGCACTGGGTCAGGACTGGCCACTAATATTTACAAATGGGTCCTGGTAGAAAAAGGTTGAGAACCACAGCAGTGCTACAAGAACAAAAGGGAAGAGGAGGCACAAGTTCGAACAAGGCAGGAGGCCAATGAGACAAAACTTAGTTTCATAGTTTCTAGGGTCGGAAGAGACCTGAGCAGATCATCAAGTCCGACCCCCTGCCATGGGCAGGAAAGAGTACTGGGGTCAAATGACCCCAGCAAGGTGTTCATCTAGCCTCCTCTTAAACCCCCCCAGGGTAGGAGCCTGCACCACTTCTCTTGGAAGTTGGTTCCAGACCCTAGCCGCTCTGACCGTGAAGTAGCGCCTCCTGGTATCTAGCCTGAATCTACCCTCTGCCAGCTTGTGACTGTTATTCCTGGTCACTCCTGGCAGCGCACGGGGGAACAGGGACTCCCGCAATACCTGCTGGTCTCCTCTGACTAGTTTGTAAATGGCCACAAGATCCCCACTCAGCCTTGTCAAAGTCCTTGCTGAAGTCCAGAAAGACTACATCCACGGCAACACCTGCATCCAAGGCTTTTGTGACCTGATCATAAAAGGCAATCAGGTTGGTCTGATATGACCTGCCCCTAATGAAACTGTGCTGGTTGCCCTTGAGCATCATCTCTGAGGCCAGCCCATCGCAGATGTGCTCCATGATGATCTATCTCCTCAAAGAGTTTGCCTAGGATTGAGGTAAGACTGACGGGCCTATAGTTACCCGGGTCCTCCCTCCTTCCTTTTTTAAAGATGGGGACCATGTAAGCTATCTTCCAATCATCTGGCACCTGGCCAGAGCACCACGAGCGCTCATAAAGCCGTGCCAAGGGCCCTGCAATAACCCCTGCTAGCTCCCTCAACACCCTGTATGGAGAGCATCTGGACTCGCTGATTTCAACATGAGATTGTCAGGACCTGCTGATCTGAACACGTCCAGTCCCTCCAGAAGTTCCCTGACTAGGTCCTCTCTTACCCTAGGCCTGGCAGCGCCTCCCCTGGGGCCTACGGGGGTCCCGGTGGTGGGGATGACCCTGTCCCTGGTCAGAAAAATGGAGGCAAAGAAATTGTTAAATAGGTTATCTTTGCTGTCTGGTGCGATGACCAGATTTCCTAGCATGTCTTGCAGAGGCCCCACGTTACCCACTACCTTCTTATTACCCCCTATGTATTTAAAAAAGAACTTCTTGTTGTCCTTGATCCGGGTAGCTAGTCCCAGTTCCAGGGAATAGGTCCAAGGGACAGATCACAGAGCAAAAGAAAAAATGGAGAAAGAGCCTGATAAACAAATGCCAGTAAGAGAAGCAAGAGAAAAAATCCTAGCGCAGTTTTATATATTCACTGCATTCACTGGTAGTGATCCACCAGGGAGAGATAAAAAGTAACTTTTTGCTGGTGGATTAAGGTAGAAGCCTGGCTCCGTAAGATTTATTTATCTATAATAAATATAGAAGGCAACTATAGCCCAAGAAGTGGTAAGTTCTAGGATGTACCTCTAGGACATATTTTTATGTAAGTTATTATTTGAATTAAGCCTTGACTTCTTTCCTTCCTAGCTTTCTAACAAAAGGCTTTTCGTTGGAAAATCCCTCCCTGTTGCTAACATTATTGCTCCTTAATGGTCAGTAGCAAGACTTAGAGTGGGGGCGTCAAAGATATGGCCTGTGGGCTGGATCCAGTCTGTGGAGCCTCTCAGTCTGACCTGCTGGGCTGCAGTGTACACGATGCCTGTTTTGGATGCTCCATGATATTTGGCGCACACAGCCTCATCCCAGACCAGCTAGAGTAGCTGCCAGAACACATGCTGGGTAGGGAAGAAAGAGAGGGGTCCATGGGCCCAACTAGGTCTGCAGACTGGCCCTGTGCCACTTATCCAGCCCATGGGGCCAGTTGGGTTGACACTCCTGAGTTAAAGCAATAGTAATGGAAGATACAGGTGTACTTGCTTCTATGTAATCTGGAAGTGGCCTAAACAGATTCAAATAATGTAGCATTAAAAATAATGACCATGGAGTGTTGCCTTATTTACACTATGGTCCTCTGATGTTGCAGTGGTCGTAACATTTTCAGAGCAGAACTATCAATCATCCTTTTTCAGCTCTAATCCTGCCATGTTGCATAGAAGCTAGTGGATAAATCGCGCAAGAAAGGAAAGGAAATTAATTTCCAAAAAATACACAGTTGCCTCCAGTTGTTGATAAAGTTGTAAAATCAGGGCATGTCTATAGTGTTTCTGCTTGCAACATGCTCTGCTTAGTTGCTTTTGATCTATAGGCACCTATAACAAAGTGCATGGCTCAGGCCAGGGGATGAAGCTCAGCTGCAGAGGGTTAGAGGGTAATAGCTTGCCTACTTAGGAATTGTGGGCCAGCTGATGGGGATGATTGGGTGGCCCTGGAGGAAATTAAAAGCTCCCAGACAGCTGATACTGGAGAAGGAAGAAGCTGTTAAGAAAAGTATTGTTGAAGCTTGTGCCTGTGGGCGGGGGTGGGTTTTTATTGCTGTTTCGGTTCTGTTTAGTTTGAGGTAGAAAAGGGGGAAGGCTGGGTTCTGGGCCTGGCTGAAGGAACAGCAACCTACTATAGCACCAAACTGAGCATGTTGGATGAGCTTTAGTTAAAGCACTCCCATTGCTATTTTGAAATGTGGGATACTGAATACTTGAGATGTGAGTGTTTTAATTTAAAGTGGTTCCCAAGAGCTGCCCTAATTAAAATGCTTCCCACCTCTTCCCCCCATTCTGAAGCACCTGTATAGATGCCCCCTGTCTGGATTGTTTTCACAATGCTCTTGTGCTTGCAGTGAGTTTGTGGGAAGGACTGAGAAGGAAAAGAGGTTAGAACAAACCCTAGCAAAGGGGTGTGTGCGCGCATGCGTCCTTAGCTGTACTGATAATTATTTGTAGTAGTTTAACTTTTAACAATGATTTCCCCTTGGTATGTTCCTAATGTGCTTACATCTTGGCTCAACCCCAAGGTTATTAACTGAGTTGAAAGTTTCATTTTGACAAACTGTTGCTCCTTCCACATCCTGCATGCAAAGAGAGAATTTCACTGTAGCTCCAACCTACCCCAACACTTGTAACTTGCACCAAGCACCTAATACTGCAAATACTTATGCATGTATTTAACTTTGCTACAGCCTGTAGTTCCACTGCTACCATAGTAAAGCAATATGCATCATATGTAGGTGTTTAGCTGATTTAGGGCCCAATGCTGTAGCTGCTGTTGAGATCTAGATGCTGATATCCAGACAGTCCCTGACCAAGGAGTTTACAGTTTAAAATTGATAGCCAATCTGCAGCCCATGTGCCACAAGTGGCATAGGTACCCTGTGTGGCAGATGGCAAATTGGCTATGGGACAAGAAGCAAAAGCAGAGGAGCAGATAAGGCAGGAAGTACAGGGAAGGAAGAAGAAAGAAGAGCAACAGATAATGCGGGGAAAGGGAGTCAGTGGCCCTTTGGGAGGGCATGGGGCTAACTTGTGGCACATGCCAAAAGTTGGCATCTGCTAGATTAGAACATGGTAAAACATATTGGCCAGTCCAAAGGAAAGAGTTATTTTAAGTATTTGTCATCTCTTTATCTGTGTTTTATTATCTTTGGGAGGAGGGACAAAAGAGTGGCTCAGGAGAAAGCACCTCTGATTTGAATAAGGGTGCAGGAGGCTTGAAAATGGGAACTGGGAGGTTGTTCCATGCATAGGAAGCAGTATGGAAGATGGGTGTGTTAGTAGGGGCAAGGGTGATAAGACTTTTTTTTAAGATCCAATGTGTGGGCTGGTCTGAATGCATAAGGATGAGAATTTTAAATTTGATGATGTGAGCAAAGGGGCATGCTTCTTTCAATTAAAATGGAAGAGGGACATTCTCTGTTTCGGCAAGGAAGGTCACGTTGGCTGTGATAACTAGAGCTGGCTGAAGGGAGGGATATTGGTAGGGAGAGACATGTGCGTTGGGGAGCCAGGGATCTTGCCTGGCTGTCACCCTTCCCTTTCTCTGTTGTGGTTTTTTTTTTTCCTGGCTAGAACCATTTATCTTTCACTGTGTCCTCTTCCCTTCCTGCAGCTGGTCTTTCTAGGACAAGCATTTTCTGCACAATAATGATTATGCACCTAGTTGTTTGCTCCACTTAAGCTCCATCTGCTGGTAAAACCTGGAATCTGTATAATTTTCCAAACTGAGCCAATGTCACCCTAAATCTATTTTTCCTCTGTTTGACAGGATTTAACATTGTGCATGTTTATACAATCATAGTCCACTTGTCTGCTCAGATGAAAGATTAAATTTGTTGGCAACAAACTCAGCTATGGGGAGATTCAGGTTAAACTCTGTATTTGAAACAATATATGTTTGGCACTTAAATAATTGTGCCTATGTGGGGAGTGATTGTTTACTGCGCATTCTTATCAGTATGGAAACTGCTGAGCAGGTTTTAATTATGGTCTCTGAGCTGGTACTAAACAGATTGTCCTTGCCTACACTTCCCGATAAAGGGTGGACAGCCAACACTCGCTAGGCTGACAACCAGATGATTTTGCTGGTTACTGACCAAAGTGAAAGTCATCTCGATCCTGTTTACAACTTGATGATATTGCGGTACATTCCATAACGCGGCCATAACCTGAACTCTTGCCTTTGGACTTTAACACTTGCAAGCAGGCTGCTTCTGTACTCTGGGAATCTCTTCCCAAAACTGGAGTTCAGAATAAGAATTTTCCTCTTCTCATGTCAAAAAGGACCTCAGTCACCTGGTTTCTCCACGTTGAATGTTAACTCAGTGCGTCTTCTGGCACACCGCTGGAATTTTTTTCCTACTTTTGCTGTACGGTGATGAATAAAGAGATAAGGTTAATCCTATGTAGTTGAACCTGCTCAAGGAGTCACCCTGGACATCGCCACGGAAACAGATTTTTTCAGCCTACAAGCATAATCTTACTTTTAAATACTGCACACGGGCCAGCACCACCAATGACTTGCGAAGTTACATAAGCGCAGTGTTGTAGCCAGCTTCGCAGAAGGCATATCCATCAACTTCTATATGCCCTAGGGCAGGGCTGAAGGTCCCGTTGTCTATCCCAGAGCTGTAAGCGGGAAGGGGATGATAAGCTTTGTATGGGCAACTTCCTTTCAGGAAATGTCGACAGCTGAGGTGAGGGCGAATTGCATCTTTCTGTGCAGATGCCCCCAAATCCTTTGAAGGATCCAGTTCTGCCCATTCCTATTTCTTCAGAAAGTGACCACACGGGCCTTCCAGTTCATGGCTCCGCACTGCCCCTTAGGGGTACCGCTATGCGGGGTGGGGGGGAAATAACAGCTGGGGACAAGTAGTTACCAGCATTATGGGGGGGGGAGCAGAAATCTGCTGTGAATAATATGGATTTTCCTGCAATTAGCCTTTGCTTTTTAACTCCCTCTGCAACGTTGACATGCGCCCCGCAAGTCTGAGAAGCAGCAGAGCCAGATTCAATATTAACATTTTGCTAGCCTGCTCGTTTTACGCCTGTACATAAAAAAACCCCACTGTTATAACCATGTGCTTTATGCACGTGCCCACTACAGAGAACCATGCAACAAGCTCTCGCATGTGTTAGATCGCTGGGCTTTGTTTGTGCATCAATGAAGTGTCGTCCCATGGAGGTGATTCTCGGCAGTGTATTTGTTTTATCCTTTTTTCCAGTTCCACGTTTGCTTTGATATTTGTTTAACAATAAGAACCAGAGAAAAGCTCTGAGGTTGAATAGAAATGTCAGTTTTGTTTCAATACAGCACTGATTTTTTTTTTTTTAATTTTTCAGCTGTAAGAAGCCGGGTTGAAAACCAGGGCTTTGCAATGCTCTTCCAGCAGCACTGCCAATGTCACACATGACATCATTTTGTAACAAGATGGCTGACACCCCCTTCAAACAAGATGGTTGCTTTAAGACTCAGGCTCTGAAATGGCTATGTCATGTTGTGTGCCTGCGGGTTTGTTTTCAATTTTTTTTTAAACTTAAGCCCATGCATTTCATAAGTTAGGTCTAGAGACAAATGCTTCTTACTTCTGAACTCTCAGACTGCTGGCCTGAACACACTGGCAGTTGTTGGTTTTGGGGTTTTTTTCAAATGGAGAATTAACCTATATTTAGGCAAAAAATGTGACCTAAAGCTACTGGACATTTTTACAAGGGAAAATGCTACTCTTTTTTGAAAAAAAAAAATCAATATTTTCCCAGGGGATTTGATGTATGAAATGAATTCACATTTTGAAATGGACTCTGTGTGTGTGTTTCTGCTTAGTGAACTTTCATGGAAAATTACTTCTTTTTGTATATGGCAAAAAGCTATTTTTTCTGCTAGTAATAAACACAGTTCGTTAGAGCTTGCTATATATATGAATTAGTTGCTTATGCAATTGTTATATATAGGGTAACTCTGTAAACATTTATGCATGTGAGCAACTTGCCTCAAATTGACCTATTTCTTTGCCGGCACTTGCATACATAAGGCTTGCAGGAGGCAGCCTTCTGCTATCAGCTGCATGTTGTTTGGTATTACTTGTCACTAGTTTGATACTCGCATAGCACTGTTATTTTTCAAATGCCAATTATCTCATCCCTGAACTTCAGATAATCTTTTACCACACATTAAACCCCTTTGTTAAAGGAAGCATCATTAGCTGCCACACTTCATTTGGCTCAGTCATTAGCTGGACGGAAAGAAACAAGAGATAAGAGGATTGGAAAAAGAGAAACGTTATGAACCCTGGCTAGTAAAGGGAATGTGCAGGCTGGGTGATTTTGAGTGGTATTGATTTAAAAAAAAAAAAGATCTTATTGTCAAAAAGCAATGATTAGGCGCAAATTTTAGCAGTTTTAGGTAACAACCTGGATGCCTGACAGCATTTTTTAGCTAGCACTTGATTTCTTTTAATCAAGGCTAATTCCTTCAAAGATAAGTTAGATGTCAAACAGAATTATGGACTATGCACAACCTTGGTTGTGAGGGTCTTAGGCCTTTAGGCAATCAGGCTGGATGATTATAATGGTCCCTTTTGGCCTTTATGTCTATGAATCAGAAAATACTATGGAATTGAATAGAGAATAATAAACTTTAAGTAGGTTTCATTTGAAACCTTTGTATAAAATTTCATATAAGACTATTTCTGCTATAGAATTCTGTAACTCGGTAATAAGGTCTGTGGATTTTAGAGTGATTTCCAGAGAAGTTCATTACGTTTCTATAGGGAACAACCCCACCCCTGCCCAAGTTATAACAAACAGGATTTTAATGTGGGGGTGAATGTAGCAAGAAGTATTCATCACTTGACTGTGCTCCTTTCTTCAATCCTTCTCTTTCTCCATTTAAGTAGTAATAAGGGACACTTTTACATGCATCTGTTTAAGCACTTTAAAATAAGAGCTGATAAAAAAAAATCTGCATTTTGCAATACATTTTGCAAAAAAAAAAAAAAAGCAACAATTCTGAATTTAAAATATTTGCACCAGGTCTAAACACCAATAATACTATTTAATAATTAATTCAAATGAAAAAAGTAACATTACTTTTTAGGGACAATTAATTTTGAAAAGCTTTTTTTTTTAAGTGTGAATTTGAATACAGTTTCCTTATTTATCCTGTGAAGTGGAAGCATAAGCCAGTATAGAGCTGGCCTAAAATTTTCATGCCAGAACTAGCCTAACGTTATCACACTTAAGAAGCAGGATGATTTACATTACAAAGGCCAGGTCAAACAACTTCAAAGCATTAAACATTAATTTAGTACATCTGCAAAATCTCAAATAGTAAAGATGACTAAAAAAAGATCAAGAACAGTTCTGGAATCGTACCTTTTGTTTTGGGGCAAAAAGCAAATTCTTTCCCCTATTTAAAATTAAAGGGAAAAAACCCTGTTTTGTTTGGGAGAGGGGTAGATAAATTTAAGGGCGAAGAAATAGTCACCACCATGACTAATCTGTGAAATACTGAGCTTTGAAAACCATCACCTGAAATTGCCATTTTGAGCCTGTTTCTTACGGCAGCCATCTTATTAGAAGGGGATATCAGCCATCTTGTTGAAAATGTATGCAACAGCTTTGTTTTTTCTATTCTTTGAACAGGTAAGGTATTGATTGCCACCCAAAACCATGATGAATAATTTTCTATATTTAACTATTCTCCAACTGAAAGATGCATTTTACAATTTGATTTTTGTTATTTGATGTTTCTATCTGCATGATTAACAGATAAGCAAAATGAAGCATGGTATCTACTGCTGTCTTGACTGAGTAGTTTAATGTGTAGCACGAGATTGTCTGAATGCAGGGCAGGACCAAATTGCTGTTTAATAATGTTCTAGCAGGCATCAAACTACCAAATCACACACAGTTGATTATTGAATTTGCAATACCACGTTAATTTATAAAATAACAATCTGCCTGCATAGGACTATGAAAAATAAATGCCTTTTATTACACAGCAGTGAAAGGACAGGTAGTGCAGTTGCTTAGGGGGAAGTGACAAAACTTTTTAATTTTGCTTAGCTAAATCAACTAGGTTCTTAGTATTATCATCAGTACTAAATATTTGTAAAAGTTGCCTGAAATCAGCAACAACATGCAGGGACAGCACCTTATTGTATGCAATACCATGGAGTATGGCTTTCCTTGACAAATATATCTTTGTTGAATTTGTAGTGTTTGTCTTCATCAGCTTTATTAATTAACATGCCTGTTATGTACCCATTACTTTTACTGGGCCCAATTCTGCGTTGCTCGGGTCAGTGCTGTGTAATGTTGTGGGTACTATGGGATAGATGGGGCAATCCACAAGGAAACTTACAGTTGCTACTTTCACATCTGGCAACTCAGGAAAACAGTATGTATCACAATGTTAGTAACAAATTATTTTGAAGAAATGAATTGGACACAGATTGTACTGGGTTGACTACATGACAGATTCTGCACCTGTTACAATCTAGGAAAATGTATTGAATGCCGTGCCAGACAAGTCCTTCGTTTGCTCAAGAACTTCTGTGTCAACAGATTATTCACTTTGGTATTGCTCAGGAAAACAGGAATGAGAGAAGCTGAAAGCGTGGCCCGAGTACTGGCACAGCAGGAGTTAGTGATGGCGGAGCTGCTGGGGAGAGATGGACACCCGTGGGGGCAGCCCTGGAATCAGGAGCTAGCAGGACCTGGTAGGACAGGGATATATTTCTCCATACAGAGGTCTCAGCCTATAAAGGTGTAAATCCCCCTGCCGGCTAACTACCATCTCTCCGCAGGGTAGGGATTGTCACCACTTATACCCTGACCTATGATGCTGCTGGTGGGGTCAGTTACCTAGCCCAAATCTACCCAAGGGCAAGCAAAGCCGATTGTTCGGGCCCCGGGGGAGGCCACCTGGGCCAAGGGTTAGCGAGGATTTAGT
>NW_017728948.1:14155968-14157606 GCF_001723895.1 Crocodylus porosus | reverse complement strand
CTTCCAAGAGAAGTGGTGCAGGCTCCTACCCTGGGGGTGTTTAAGAGGAGGTTAGATGCGCATCTTGCTGGGGTCGTTTGACCCCAGTACTCTTTCCTGCCATGGGAGGGGGTCGGACTAGTTGATATGCTCAGATCCCTTCTGACTATGAAACTATGAAACTCTGGATCCTGTAGGCTGGAAGCCCCCCGGGCACACACGGTGGTGGCTGCAGCACTGGTAGTTTCCCTTGGTACCAAGGAATAACACTGAGGAATAACCTGGGAGTGTGAAAGCTGCATGTGGCAGATCAGTGCAGTGTGGCCTAGTGGCAGCTGCTTCCAGTTGAGCCCTGCTGACCCAGGAACCTGAGCTTGAAATAGTCAGACGCTGCAGCCTCACTCCCATGCCTGATTTTGATCATTCCCCTGCTCCCCTGATCATTCCTCACACCCATGTACGTGCACGTGTTGCTGTATGTCTATCATTTTAACAGACCATTGGTATTTTAGTAAAAGCAGGTAATAGTTTTTGCTTGTTCTCAGAGGAGCCCTGTTCAGAGGCTCTCTGCAGGTTCACAGAGCCTGGAGGGAAAAATGAAGAAGGAAGTTTTTGTGAAAATTTAATTAAAAAAAAAAATTGGGTGGGTTTTCTGTAGTTAATTTTTAGTTGGGGGAGGGCAGGGGTTTTGTTTAAGAAAGCAGAGAAGCCAGCCTTAAAACTTAGGTTATTTCATAATACTCAGGTTTGCCTTTCTCACGTAGGTATCTTGAACGTCACTGCGGGTCTTAGAACATTGAAACAGAACTGCGCTAAAATGGAAGTAAGAATAAACATTTGCATCCATCCACTGACGCCTGTGAAAAGAACAACTTCTGTGAGTTTACATTCTCACTGACAGCGAAGCTGAAGGGGTGGCGATCCTGCCACACTTTTGGCTTCTCTCATTCCTTGGAGTCTCAGAACAGCGGTTTCCCTATGCCTGAAGAAGGGTGACTGCGCCCAAAAACTTGCGAGAATTTTTTCTGACTATTCGGTGTAATAAAAGATATCACATCTACTCATAAAAATCCCTTGCTTGCCTATGTCCGTTCGACCCTTGAGACCAGCCTGATTGCCCTCCCTGCCAAACCAGGGGATGCAAACTTACCCCCTTGGGTGTGAAGGGGTTAACAAGCACTCGTTCCATGGAAACTACATCTTCCAGCATGCACCGCTCCCCTCACCCTGCCCTTCTGCAGGGTGGCCTAATTTCCCGGCATGCAGCTCTCGTGCTCCGCCTCACGCCAAAGGACTCCAGCACCCAGCAGGCAGTGCTGCGCGCGAAGGGCGGGTTCCAATGCCCCCTTCCAGTGGGAAACGAGGGGAGGGAGGGGTTATGCAAATCGAGACCTGGCTGGGTCGGAAGCCTGTCGCCGCTGTCGCCGTGCGTGTGTCATCGTGACGTCAGCGTCAGCGCGGCCGGGCGCGAGCGGCAAGATGGCGGCGGTGTTGCTGAGGGGCTGTAGTCGGCGGCTGCCCCGCCTGGGCCTCGCGCCGGGTAAGGGCCCGGCCCTTCTGGGGCGGCGCGTCCGGGTCTCGCGGGGCTGCAGCCCCCGGCCCTGCGCGACCCCGTGCGCTGCTGTGGAGGGAGCCCAGCGGGGGAGGGGAGGGATCTGG
>NW_017728948.1:14144549-14155868 GCF_001723895.1 Crocodylus porosus | reverse complement strand
CCCCGACTCCTGCTCAGCCCAAAGGTGACACCAGCCGCGTGGCAGCGGTGGCGCAGAGGGAGCCATTGTCCCTGCGTTGCCAGGGCTTAAATACGAAACGATCCTTTTGGCAGCTCAAAACAATCGAATTTGCTGTGAAACTCTCAGGCGCTGAAAAGAGACCTAGGCAAAGAAGTCTTGTTCTCTCTGACCTGATGTTACTCGATGTCAGGGGATGAGCGAGCAAGAGGCAGATCCTCCACAGTGGAGCATTTCTTGATTTGGAGGCCAGCCATTGCAAGGAAGTGCCGATGGTAAACCCCAAAGTCGGTTGTGGCTCCCTGAGAGGGACTACATGTGCGGTGTTGATCAGCAGTCTAAAAAATTACTGTATGCTTTGAACACTTTTTACTATTATTGATCGTAAAGGGGTTGGCATTTATTGTACAGATGCGATAACAATTGTACGCCTGGCGATGCTGCGCTGCCCCTCGGCTTCTCATGTCATCTGCCCACTCCTGTCTCGACTCTTCCTTTCGCAGGCATTAGCCCCCCTCTCTCCCTTTTCATGGCTGCTCCTCAGACCATCCGTTCTTCTGCCGCCGGATGTCTGTTCCCAATTCTGGCTCTCCTCTTTACCGCAGCCCTGCTGGCTGGTTTCAGCCCTAGCTAAAAGCCTGGGCTGAAACGTGGTCCTGCGAGCCCCATTGTAAAATGACTGACGTGGAGGCGCTGTCAAGATGGCCAGGCTTTTTTTGACATGACTGTTAAACCGTCACGTCAGCAGAATGAGGGACGTGTTATCATCTGACCCTTTTGACCATTTTTTTTGCAAATACTCTTGTGACTTGTCCTTGTAAGTTTTTTTTGTTTGTTTGTTTGTTTTGTTTGTTTGTTTGGTTTTTTTAAAGCTCAGCCCCTCATACTGCCAAATCTGAGGTTTTCTGAAGTAAGCAACTGCTTGTGAATTAATTGCCTCTAGCTTTTTATTCAAGTTTAAATTATTTGGAAGCCCTGGAAACTCTAGCCTTTTAACACTGGGAGTGATGGATGCAGTATCAACTTACTTGGCCATCAGAGGCGCTGTGCTAGGTCAGGTGACAGGCCCAGAGAGCCCAGGTATCCTGCAGCAAGAGTGACACAGAGTACAGGCTAAGGGGAAGAGGACATTTATGTAGGTAATGTCCAGACTGCTCTGTCCCTTGCAGCTTGTACTACTTCGGGTAGTGACTTGATCTTGCAGTTGCTCACAAGTGACCTTGAACGCTGACCTGCACGATTCAGTCACTGTTGAGGGAAAACAACTGTCTGGAGGGCAGACTTGATGATCTGTTCAGGTCCCTTCCGACCCTAGAAACTATGAAACTAAACTGTATGCCTGTGCCCAGTCCTTGACTGGCAAAATGGTTCCTTGTCCATTGTGATAAGTCCGCTCGTTTTGGACTAGTCACCCACAGGTTGGATTTTATTGACGTTATGCTTCTGCTGATCTTTGTTCAGTTACTGCAGTACGGGGCTAGGTTTGGGCTTAATTTGAATTGTTGATATTAATGAAAGTAAGAATATATTGGTACTGCTAATCTGAGCTTTCCAGTCTTTGTACTCTATTCTGCATCGTAAATGAAATGTAAACGTGTATGCTAAATGATGATAGTAAATCAGAACATTGTCATCCTTATGGCATCACCATCATGATAAATTAAATGTTTTTTGAACATTTCATATCACAGGAGAGTTGCCTTACTAGTACATAGTATAATAACATTTTTAATACATTATATTGGCATGTAAGTCACATGCGCTTAACTGGAACATACAACTATTGTTAACTTGTTACTTCATAAGAAAAAAGCCCATTATAGCAGTTTTGATGTGCTTTAGTGCCAACATAATCTTAGTTCCTCTTCTTCATCCAGTACCTAAGTAGTCTTAATGCTTCTAAGAATCTTGAGTGCTCCAGTAAAGATCAGGTCTTACGCCTCTGCAGTGACTTGTTTCACATTTAGACTTTTTCTGCACTTTAAGTAGTTCAGAACAGAATAGTATACAGTCTGATCAGTGCTGAAGTTTGTAAGCGTGTGCAAATTTTAAAATAAAGGATCCAAGTTATTCTCCCTATTGGCTTTCTGTGAGGCAAGATGTTTATCTACAGGTCTTGTTTGCCTGGATGCCTGCCTTGGTTCCTAAAGAGGTAATCCTAGTTAAGGGTTTTTTTTTAAAGAGTCAGTGTCAGGTGATATAGGCAGTAGATCCTCTCTTTGTGTCAGGTGATATAGGCCGTAGAGCCTCCCCTGTTCGTACACATTTGGGCAGCTTTAATGTGCCAGGAGCAAGAAGCAGAACCTTCCTTTCTCCCCTTTCTGTGGTTGATATGTGATTTGTTCTCCTGCACTGCACATGACTACAGGGCTGAGATTCTAGCACCAGAGGCTTTTTGGATCTAAGCAGGCTTAAAATTGAAATGAAAATATTGTGGAATCTTTTAACAAACTTGTGTTTTACATCTGTAGTACAGTGCCTTAGAATATATTTCTAAATATTTGAGTTATAAACAACTATGTTAAAGTCAATCATCTTCTTGAACGTCAATCTGTACACTAATTAATTATCTTTCCAGGTAATGTGGGAGAGCGGGCTTGTCTCGGTTGTACATCACTGCGGTTGATAAGGAACACGTAAGTAATTGGAAAAATAATGATGTTATTTCTCCAGGTTTCTAGAACTGCCCAACCACCCTAAAAAGGATGTTGCAGTATTTGAGATTTAAAAGATGAGAGCCTGGAACCAAAGTTTTGATAGTGTCAGTAGATGTTATTCAGAAAGAATTGGCAAGGTTTAGACACGTTCTGGAGGACCAGAAAGACAGAGAGAGACATCCGAGTCAAAGATGGCTTCTAGGTTATGAGCCTTACTGATGGTCAGAATGGCAGTGCTACCCCCTTCTTCACCACTGGAGAACAAGTAGGTTTTGGTTGTTATAGAAGATTAGATATAGTCATACAGAGCACAGAGATGTTAGTTTGTGCAGGAGATGAATCTGGAGGAGAGCCATAGATTTATGAATTGCCACTTAGGGCTGGTGGTAAAAGATGAAATTACCCAGAGATAGTTTGGAGGAAGTAGGAGAAGAGACAAGGGAAAGAGGCTAACAATAGTTATGTGGAACTTGCACAGAAAGCTGAAGAGGATCCTTTAAAGAAGGGCTGTCCAACTTCTAACCCCCCAGGGTCAGGTGTCCCAGTTGGGGCCATGTACCCTGGGAGGGGTACCAGATGAGGTATGGGCTTTTGGGCTGCTCACCTCATAAATGTTATCCTTGCCCCCCAACCCCTTGCTGCATTGCACTCCACTATCCGCTCTGCTGCATCACATGAGTAATCCCCCCAGCATGGTCCTGATTTCTATGTGTCCCTGTCCCCCACTTCCCCCTCCCAGCCCCAAACTCACCCTTAGCTTCCTCCCCTCACAGTTGTGGGGTGGGGGAGGCAGGAGGCAAGAAGTGGCAGTCAGAGAAGGAAGGGAGACTGGCTGCTGTTGCAGCTGGAGCAATGTGGGGAGTAGTGACTGAGCAGGGCTGGATATGTTCTACAGGCTGCCAGTAGGACAACCCTGCTTTAAAGGACATGGCAGGGATGCCTAGAGAAATAGGAAGAGAACCAGAAGTGAGACAGTCCCAGAAGCCAAGGGGGAACAGAATTTCAAGGAAAGGACTGTAGCTGCACAGTTGATTGTGATGGGCTTGACAGGTCAAAGACATGGATGAATTTTTGAAGTCCTTCCTTAAATACAAACATGATCCACTGTCGTTGGTGATCCCTCAGGTCAAGTAAAGGGTTGATGAGTCCATTGATGGCTAAGAAGGACCAATCCTAGAGCTTCAGACTCTCTGGCAGATGTCACAGGTAGTGGTTAAAGGGAAGGTTGGACCACAGGTTTCTCTGTCTTGTTTCCTTTCCTTCCATTTCTGTCATTTTTCTGCCTCCAGGATGAGATGGTTTTCCTCAAAGTAAGATGTACTTTCTCTTACAAGGCATCACCATGTGGTCCTGTCCCAGACTAGTTTTTCCCAGTTGGTGGTATCATTGCTACACTTAATGTTCTCATTGAGGGTATCCTTGAAGTGTTTCTCTTGGGCCCCACGTGTCCTTTGTCCTTGGCTGGATTGGGAGTATAGCACTTATTTTGGTAAACAGACATTAGGCATGCGCACACAATGCTCTGTCCACTGCAGCTTATGTTGAATAGTCAGTGCTTCCATGCTAGCGGTGTTAGCATCCGTGAGGACACTGGCATTTGTGTGATAATCCTCCCACTTTATGCCAAGGATCTCCCAGAGGTAGTGCTGGTGAAGGTGTTCCAAGCTTCTTAGGTGGTCCCTGTAGGTCACCCAAGCTTCACAGCCATAGAGAAGAGTTGGGGTTACCACAGCCGTATATAGTAGGAGCTTTGTTTGAGTCCTGATGTTGTGATCGTTGTATACATGATGATACAGTCTTCCAAAGGCAAAGCTGGCACATTGGATCCTATACTGGATCTCCTCATTGATGTTGGCTTTCTTTGAGCTACGGCCCCCGAGGTATGCAAAGTGTTCAGCATTCTCCAGCTCCGTCCGTCAATTAGGATCTTTGTCAGGGGAGTTGATTGGCCTGGAGCCAGCTTCCATGTCCAAGAAATCTATTTTCAACAGTTTCTATAATCTATATTGGAACTTCTCACTTTGTAACTATTTAGTTTCTGTCCGTTATTACAAGCACAAATTGACCTCTGTACATGGACTCAGTGTTCCTGCTTTTAATAATGTAAAATGCTAACTCAGATGATGCTTTGAGGCTATTTTGTTAATCTCTCATCTCATTTTAAGCTATGCATATTATTATGTCTTGTAGCCTTAAATTGACCCTGGACATCTTATAAGCAGTATTTTTGATACTTTTTACCTTCTCAGTAGAATAATGTTGCCAGCTTCTTCCAAAGAAGAATCTTTCAGTTTATATATACTTTTTAATTTTCTTCTAGTGATGGTTCACTTAAGTTTTCAGAAATTTCATTTTGTCCCTAGAGTAAGTGGTATAATGTTTGGGAAGAAATGCTTTATTTTTCATATGTAACAGTGGTCTAATCCCTGCTTTAAGTGCAAAAGTTAGTAGAAAACAATAATAAGTGACTGCTTTTCCCCTGTGGTTTAATATGGTATATTAAACAATTCTAAAAGTATTTTAATTTGTTTATAGTAGTCAGGAAAGAGTCTGAGGCAGTTGTCCTGGGGAGTACCACACTTTAAATAGCTCGACAGTAGAGAGAGATTATAGCCTGCTGCTTTAAGGGTATAATAGTGTCCATAACGTTTTAAAATCCATCTTCAAATATGGTTCAAAGCCGATGAAATTAGAGGGAAGAGTTGTACTCTGAAAAGGTGGTGTATAGGGATTAATGTTTCTGTGTTGTCAAGATGTAAAATTTGTGAATTTTAAGTTTAAAAGAATTTTTTTTTTTTAACTGCCCGTCCGTAGGAACTTATGGTGAAATCTAGAAATAAAGCTGTGGAGGTTTTCTTTATACGTAATAACCTATGTATGGTAACTATTGTGAAGGCCAGTTGATGTCATTACTTGCACCTGTGCAATCACAGTGTCATGATGGAGAGTGCTGAAACATCCAGCATGATCAAACGGATCAGCTGACCCTGACTGAAAGCTGAAAGGAGATGCGGTTTGGCTAGTGTCACAAACTGTCTGCCCTGGGCATGACTGGTATCTGGTTATGTGCCCTTATTTTTCCCCCAAGAGCAGGGATTTGAGAGAGGATGGTAATCTGCAAGTTCTCCGGGTTTATGAAATGTGTTTTCTCATACTTTATGATGCTGTTATAAAGCTGCAGTTCTTCCACAGTCTTTGGTTAAAAATTGCAATATTATTGGTACAAAGTGACATTCCTGTTGAGACCCCTATGGAAAACCTTTCCAAATTCCAGCAGCTGCACTAATCACAACCTGGAGAGGTTAGCTTTGAAAATGTTCGTGTAATTTTTTGAGGTTTATTGCAGGACCATATTTGGTTTTTGCTCTTTTTTATACTCCTGTTGGGCACATTTGTGTTTATCAGGCAAATATGCCTTTTTATTGACATCCAGCAATTTAGGTTATTCTTAAGGAAATACCAGTTGAAAACCATGCAATCAAAACACTCTTTTAAAGTATTTTTATAATATAGTCCTGAACTTGGGGGATTAAGGTTGACTTTCAGGCCCCTTAAAACTGACCTGTTCAGGTTCCTAGTGTTTGAATATTGCTTCTCAGGATAAAGGGAGGTGCCTGTCAGTTCATTTCTCTTTTACACCCCCATCAAGTTTCAAACGTTGGTAAAAGACTTGACACTTTATGACTCTTCTCTTCTTTTATACTCTGTCATTATATGGTGCGGGCTGCTTACAGATGCTAAAAAACCAACAACAAAATCTGGTGCTTTACACTCCTTGTGCTTCTATGTCGAGCCCCGCCCATGCCCAGAAGAGCCATCGTGTTAGATGGGCCCAGCTCACCCGATGTCTGTATAGATTGGGCACTTTAATGCTGCTTTTTTGGGACTTTTATCTAATAGCTGATTGGATTAGCTTTAGAAAAAAGCTCCAAAAGTCCCTGCTGAAGTATTTGGTCTATGCAGATACTGCAGAGCTGGGTCGAAGTAATGCACTGGTGCTTCTGGTAAAGTGTGCTTCCCCCCCTCCCCTTTTTTCTCTTTCTTTTTTTTTTTTAATGTCTGTAACCAGCCAGGTTAGGGTTATGGGACTGAAGGGCGCCTCTTGCATTAAATCCAAAGAACTGCATCATGTAATCCCTCCCATACAGTGGTCAAAATCTATCTCATAATTCGGTAGCTTGTTTGCCACTACCTGAAGGCTGTTTGAAAATCTTGGTTCTCTGCTAGTGAACAGCTTTCCTTTATAGTCTTCTGCCTAAATATTTATAGCCTGTTCTTGCCCATTTGTTCTTGTGCCAGCTTTGTCATTTAGCTTTAAGTAGTTCTCCCTGCTTGGCATTTAGCTTCGTGATATATTTATAGACAGGAAACATATCCCCTCTCAGCCAGCATTTTGCTAGACTAAACAAGCCAAGCTGTTCAGATTTCTGTGGTAGAACCGTGGTGTCCATTCCTGGATACATCTGTTAAATAATAATAAAATAATAGAACAGGGAGAACTAGTGCTTGGTTTTTGTTAGTAAAGCAGATGGCAAAATGTGTATGCCAATGGAGTATTTAAACACATACATAACTGCTGACAGATGGGATTTCTAAGGTGGTTTATACATGTTAGTACTGTAGTACGGATTTATCTTTCTGCCTTCTTCTATCAAAGTTATCTGGCCTGTGTGCTCCTGGCCTATACTTCAGGCCCTGCCTGTCATTGAGTTTTCTCTGCATTTCTTCCAGGGTGCCAGTAGGCAATCATGCTTTTCCAGCCCACTACAGGTCACAGGATAGGAGCTGTGCTATACAGTTTCAAAGTGTGTAAGGAGGTAGCATTCTCTCCTACGAGCAGTTTCTCTTGAAGGTATTGGACTTGAGCAAGTAGCTTCCTTTCCTGGGCCTCTTCTATACATAGGACACTTAGCCATATGTGCACATTTGCATAGAAGTTGAAATTGCAGTTTGTGGCATCAGGATGTGTTAGTTTATATACTCTGTTTCAATTGTATTTAGCGTTTGTACCTTTTCCCCCCTAAAAACAAAATAAGAGTAAGTCAATTCTCAGTAGTTAGTAACCATTATAACATACTATTTTGTACTTAGAGCCTTTACACTAAATTTGGTATTCACTTTTCACAGGAGGATACACTCCTGTGAGACACTATATCTAGCCACCAGCATGGACTGATATAAATAGGCCTTTTGGCATGTTAACTTAAAAAATTTATTTTTCATCAACTTTTCTAGAATGTGTGTGTATTAAAAAGGTATATTTTCATTAGTTGATACATTAATCTAAACATACTGGTTTACAACTAAATCCAGCTTTTACAATAGATTTGGTACATATATTTCTTAGGTATACAAACATATATAGTTTAACATATTTGAATTAGAAATCCTACATTTTAGGATACCATAATATGGCGAAATATGTATTTTTATTCACTAGATAAGATTACATTTTTGCTCATGATTGTAGCAAGCTGCATTAAGATGACAACTTGAATTTAAGCATCCATTTCAAATGTATTAAACAAAATTTTAATGTTTTGGATACAGACACTTTTTAAAAAATCAAAACATGGTGCACATACAACCAACTGATTCATTAAACACTAGTATTAACTGTTATAGTTGTGGCAGAGTGCTTCTCCAGGGGTAGCTTTGAAGCCTCTGGAGCCCTCACTTTCTGGGAAGTCACCCCTTCATTTGCCCGCCATGCCTTGATATTTATTATTATTATTATTATTATTATTATTATTATTATTATGAGGGAGAACGCTCCAGAGCTTTCCAAATTACTTTCAAATATGACCAGGTGAACTCTGGTCCCTGCCTTATGCATTAATTGTATGGCTCTGTTCCTCCCCTACACCATGCCGTATGCCTTGCAGATGGCATCCTCACTGATGTTCTCTTTCTTAGCCTCTCACTAGGCTCTGGACCCCTCTGTGTGTCCCTAGGAACCTTCCCCTTGCTTCCTCCCCAAACTTCCAGACTGCTTTAGCTCCTCTCTGTGATAGTGCTCCTGAGTTGTAGTCTTCCTGCTGAGGTGTTGTTCTCTCAGCAGGTGCCAGATCTTACTGCTGGGCTTATCTCAGGGCCTGGGCTTATAACTGGCTCTAAGCCCAGCCCTCCTCCTGAGTCAGGTGTCTCACTCCATCCACTGGGCCTGTCCTCACCTGTCGGCTCCCTAGGTCAGCTGACCCCCAATTAGCCCTGACCTTCACTTGCTGGCAGTCTCGCAGGCTCCTGCATCTCTTAAAGTGGAGGCACCACAAGCGCCCTGTCACAATAGTATTAGAAGTATGAACTGTGGTTAGTGAAGTAAACTAGTTATTGCAGGTCACATTGGGGAAAATTTTCCAAAATGCCAAAGTGGAAGTTGTTTGAGCTGAGCTTGGATCCCCCCGGCTGCCTTCAGCAAAGCAGAAACAAACTGGTTGTTATGGAAATATTTTGCAATTTCACCAATGTTTTCCTTTATTCCTGGAGTACTTAAATCTTTGGCTAAAAGGTGCATTAAATGAGTACTGCATCGACATGTTATAAGTTTCAGGTTTGCTTCGTGCTCTTCTAGGTTTCTTCTCATCTTTGCTATATCTGCAGCATTAACTGTGACAACTACGCACATACCACTTGAATTTTGCTCGCTGTTTGTTATAGCTTTTACTGCTGCTATTTTTACATACTTTGCAGTTTGGGCATTTCCTGATGTATCAGTTGTTTCTGAGAGGTAACCAATCCATTGTCACATGAGGAAATTTTATTGGATTGTTGTGTACATTGCTCCATCCATCAAATTTAACACTTTTCCCGTCGATATTTTTTTGCACGCTGCTCAGTTTTCTTCTTATACAATGTATCCAAAAGCCTTTCAGCAATATCTGTTTTGCTGGGTGGAATGTAACCTGGTCGTAATGATTGACTCATGTCAGTGAAATATCTGTTCTGAACAAGATGAAAAGGAGAGTTTATTGCATAAATGAACTGAACAATCTTTTCATCTACGGTATCTTACTGAACTTTGGTTTTATTATGAACTCATTAGTGGCAGTTACAAACTAGTCAGGTGGGATCAGCAGGCATTGGGGGAGTCCCTGTTCCCCCAAGCACTGCCAGGAGTGACCAGGAATAATGGTCACAAGCTGGCAGAGGGTAGATTCAGGCTAGATATCAGGAGGCGCTACTTCATGGCTAGGGCGGCTAGGGTCTGAACCAGCTTCCAAGCGAAGTGGTGCTGGCTCTTACCCTGGGGGTCTTTAAGAGGAGGCTAGATGTACACCTTGCTGGGGTCGTTTGACCCCAGTACTCCGTCCTGCCATGGCAGGGGGTCGGACTTGATGATCTGCTCAGGTGCCTTCCGACCCTAGAAACTATGAAACTATAATTTTACTGCATAACGAAGAAAGTCTCTTTTTTGCACACAGGTAATTCAGCCTCAGGCATGTTTAGTTGCAATACTCCTGGTGATACTAGTGGATGATTCTGAAGTTGCAGACACTGCAGATAATGAACATTCCTAATTTTTTGCATTTAAGCTGGACCCAGAAACAAAAAGGTTAAAAAGTCACTTGCACTGAATATTCCTTAGTGCATTACTTAAAATAATGGGATTGTAAATGAAAGAGCTCTCCTGTGGCAGATTTTATTTAAACAGTGACTAAAAAACATAATTTTTCCAAGCCCAGTTTGATAGGGAAAATTTTAATATACCAGCATTGCAAGATATGGAAAGCAATCCATAAGAATGCTTAAAAGTAGTAAGTTTACTAAGTAGTTGATCCTGGCGGCTCAAGACATGACCACATCGCTTTCTTCAAGTTCATTGCCTTCTGAGAAGCATTTTTCATAATGTTGCTTTATTTACACTTTGCATTTGGCACAAGTTCCTCTCTTTCCCAGTGGCACAGGGATGTTTAAATTATTCCTAGATAGTATTTTTTGTGACCTGAAGCCACAGCATTTTTTTCCTCTGGTTTCCAGGTGCTGAAATCAAGTCTAGTTTGTGCTCCATGGAATGTTGTTCCTTTTCCTTCCCTGTTTTGAGCCTGGGTTGGTCTTTTCTATTACACACAATGCTCTTCACTCTAATCCCGCTCTGTCCTGCACACGTGAAATTAACAACAAACCAAGATCCCTTCTCCCTGTGACACAACTCACCTCACCCTTCTCCCGTCTTTCTCACCCCTCAAAACCCCTCCAGTCCCTTTCCCTTAACAATCCATGCTTTCTGCTTTTGTAACCCTGTGGCTTTGTGTACTGTAGTATTTTAGTTTAGAGATATGGACAGAGCATTTTAAGTTAATGTTTATAGGGGTCAACTGATAGAGGTTTTTGGAGCCAATACTGATTTTTAAGGATGCATATTGGCTGATTCCGATCTGATTTCTGATATGTAGCTCTTCAGCTTGAACAGCTACGTTCAGCTGATAAGTCTGGTATGGGCGAAGGAGAGGGAAGAGGTGTGGAGGGGGCAGATTAAGGCCCCTGTGGTGAGGGAGGGAATGGGAATGAGGCAGGTGCTGACTAGCCGGGGCAGAGGGGGTGCGGGACAGAGCCACAAGCAGCTTGTTGGGGGGGGGGGCATGTGTCCCCCCTCCCCCCCTGATCTGTGTAGTATGGGGCAGGCTGCAGCTGTGGTCTGGGGACA
>NW_017728948.1:14116393-14144449 GCF_001723895.1 Crocodylus porosus | reverse complement strand
GCTGACTAGCCGGGGCAGAGGGGGTGCGGGACAGAGCCACCGGGGCAGAGGGGGTGCGGGACAGAGCCACAAGCAGCTCCCCCCTGATCTGTGTAGTATGGGGCAGGCTGCAGCTGTGGTCTGGGGACAGGGCTAGGGTGGGGTGCAGGACAGAAGTGCAGCTCATCGGGGGGTGTGGGAAGTGGGGAGAGGGTGGTTTCCACCGCTGCACACGGCTCATCTGGCACCCCGGTGCTTGTCTGGTGGCTCCTGCCACTCGTCTGGGAAGGCCTGGGGAAGCGGTGTGTGCCCCTGGATCTTCCTGGCTGGGAAGGGCCCTGCTTCAGCCCACCCCGCCCCATGCAGATCCAGGGCACATGCCCCCCCCGCCCTCCCTGGGGAGCAGCGGTGGGAGCTGCCAGATGAGCACTAGACGAGCCCCTTGACCCTGCACTCTTCCGGTGAGCTACATCTCTGTCCTGTGCCTGCCCTGGCTGGGCAGCCCCAACTCCACACCCTCCCTCACCACGGGGGCCTTGATCTGCGCCCCCAAGCCTACTCCCCTCTCCCGTTGCACCATAGCAGACTTACCAGCTGCATGCAGCAATCCACACTGCTGGCTCTGCTCCTCACTGCCTACGTGCTGTGCTGCAGCTACACGCAAGCATGGGCATTTATTGGGCAAATTATCAACCATGGTGCTGATCCAATATTGGACCAGTTAGGGGTGCACCTCTAAATGTTTACATCCTTGAACATGTGCAAACCTTTTTACCCGAATCCAAGAGGACCCTGAATTTAAGATGACCACACAATAATTAGATTCTATGCGTACATTTATCCTAATTTTCCATGGATAGAATCTAGTTATTGGAGGACCATCTTAAATTCATTTCCCCACTGCTTCATGTGGAGGACAGGTAATGAAGGGGGCAATAATGGGGCAGATGGTGGAGGGCACATGGTAGGATGTGCTGGTGAGGCAGGTAGTGGAGGGGCAGTGGGAGGCAATAAGGGGGTTGGTGGTGGAGGGAGCAGCAGGGGATAGGTGGTAGGGGCAGGCAGTGTGGAGGCCCCCCTTACCTTTGCTATAGCACCAGCAGACTGCGTCCCCACTTCAGCTTGGGGCACTGAGTGTGGCTCCAGCCTGATCTTATGGCAGCAGCACAGAGCTGGCACTGCTGCCACAGGGCTGGACTGGAATTGTGCTTTGTGCTCCAAGCTGTGGTGAGGATGGAGCGTGCTGGCGCTGAAGCAAAGGTAAGAGGGGGTGTGATGGGTGGGAAGGGGTAGGAGGGAGGGGTGGGGGGAAGCAGCATACTCTCTTCTAAGATAAGGGGCTTTCCCTGCTATGCTAAGGGGGGCGGGGGCAGACATCACCTTTTAATCAAGTAAATACAGTAACTGAAGTATCCAGACCTAGAAGTGCATATATTGGTCCATATGGTTTTGGCACTGATAAAAGGAAAATTGATATTATCGGTAATTGGCTTTTTTTGGCCAATGTGGCTGATAATGCCACCAATAAATACCGTGTGCAGCTGCAGCATGCAGCTGGGCAGCTTGGAGAACAGCATCTTGCCGGTAAGTGCGTGGTGGGGAAGGGTCATGGGGTTGCAGATCAAGGCTTTTTCAGTGTGGCCCTGCTTAGAGTCTCCATGGAAACCCGCCTGAGGCATATGTGCAGGGGCTGCTGGGAAACAGTATGGCCACCGGCCAGATCCGCCATTTTGCCCACCCCTGAGTTGGACACAAAAATAATTTAAATAGCTTAGCATTTAAGTAAAATTGCCTTAAATATGCTGGATACATACAGACAAAAGTAAATGTAAATAATTTAAAATGGGTTTTATTCGAAGTATTGCCTGTAGAAATAATTTAACTAGTAGTTTCTGATCACCATTCTCTCAAGATCTCATCCTCTTGCACCCAGTTCTGATTTTTAGAGTGGAAGCAGAAGACAACCCTGCTTTTCCAGTATCCAGTTACACTTTCTTATCGTTAAATGAACTGAAATTAAGAAAATTCTCTATGCTGGCAGAAGTAGCTACTGCTGTCAAAAATCAGTTTATCATTTCAACAAATTCTAGTGAAGGTGCTCGTATAGTGACTTTCACTGTTTCATTGACTGGACTTTATTTAAAACGTAGGTAGCAAACATACGGCTTAATAAATGTTATTGTGTTCAGATTTTTTATACGTTGTTATAATTTCAGAATGAATTTCAAAAATAAACAGTTAAATAAAAAACATGTTTACTGGCCATTAGACATAGGAGGAATCAAACAGATTTAAGTAGTGCGGTAGTATAGTTCCTCTCTGAACTGGCAGAAGACTAATGCCATAGAAAGGATCCATGTTTTACTCGCACAAACCTGAAGGCACAGATGAGCTCTACTAGTGGTGCTTTGCAAGGCCTCTGTTGCAGCAGGCATTGTGTAACCATGCACGTCATGCAAAACTAAGGATGTTTCCATCTTTCCTGCAGGTGCAGACTTGTATCCTATCCTTTGTACTAACTAGTCATAGTTTACGATGCTATTGTGACAGGTGCTTTGGAAATGCCTGTAAACAAATACTTAGAGCAACTGAGTTATGGAAAATATTAAGACCTCATATAAAATAGTTTGATTTTGAGTTTTCGTTGTGGAGAAGAATCAAAGCTATTTCTTTACGGTTTTTATAAGTGACAGTGTTTTCTATTTCAGTAAATACAGAATGAAGTGACTTAAATTTCTTCATTTTAGTATATTTGCTACTTCAGTGTTTTGTAATAATAGGAAAAGTGCTAAATGCAGACCATCTTGAATGTAAGGAGTAGTTGTGATGTATGCATGGTTTAGTGTTGTTATTTATCTATGGATCAGTGCCTCCATAGTCACATTTGAGACTACATTTAATTTCCTCCAGAAAAGGAACAGAAATGGCTAATGATCTAGTATCCTGTTGTCTTGTACAGACCGTTGATAAGCTTGACCTGGAAACTTAAGCAGAACAAAAAGCTAGGGAAAAGGAAAAATCTAGGCTTGGAGATAAGGGGGGAAACTTTGTAAGAGTAGGTTTATATGAGACTAATTTTCCCTTAAATCTAGTGATGTGTGATTTCTCTGCAAGTGTGCTGCCTAAGTGGGATGCATGGAGGGCTTTAAGTTGCTTCTGATTTTCTAGATTTATTTTTCCATCTAACTTTTAAACAGAAAGCACTTGCTTCTTCCTGACCATCCCCCATCACCAAAACTGCTGTCAGAAAAACACTGTAGGTAAGTTTTTAATGTTATGAAGTGTACATAATCACCTTTTTCAAGTGAAATTTAACACATGGATCTTAAATCCTAAAAATGCAATAAAACGTTCTTGAAACCTCTACCATTAACTGTTAAATCTTAAATGTTTCTCTCTCTCTTTTTCCCCCCCCCCTCTAAGGAACGTCCACTTTAAATGTTGTATTAGTGTCCATCCTGTTTACGTTTACTCCAGAAAAGTTCATTATAATTTTTGGACTAAAGGCTCTGAACGAATGTACACAACAATTGCGCATTCTCCTGGCTCATGGACACCACATGAAAGTATAGGCATTTTGGGGCCCCAGTACCTTCCAGTTCAGTGGTGGCATTCTTCACGTCCCCTTTATGATGACTCCATTGTGGAAAAATCACTGAAGTCTTTAAAGGATAAAAGCAAGAAGTTGGAAGAAGGAGGCCCTGTATATAGTCCAGCTGAAGTGGAGGTGGTTAAAAAATCACTTGGACAAAGGATTGTGGATGAACTGAAGCACTACTACCATGGCTTTCGATTGTTGTGGATTGACACAAAGATTGCTGCGAGAATGCTCTGGCGAATACTGCATGGCACCACTTTATCTCGTAGAGAACGGAGACAGGTACTGAGTACATATACATATTGTTTAGTGCTCTGAGTGAGTAGACTACTTTTTTGGGTTAAACTGAGTGAGTTCCTTGTTTCTTGTATTCTCTATTTAAAATGTATAAAAATATACTGGTATCTCTAAGTAAGAAATTTGACTTGGTATTTGCAGCTAATGGGAGGTGGGATGGGGTACATGGTCCAGTTTGTCCAATATGTACACACATCTATAGTTTAACTTAATTCTTCCTTACTCTAACTTTTTAGACTTAACTGGAGAATTTTGGTTTCCTTAAAGTTTAGGAACAGAAAACAAATTATGTTAAAGCATAGACTTTACTGGAAAAACTTATTCTGTTTGCTCATTTTCCCACTGAATAATAGGAATCTCTTGTGCTTAGTGTAGCATGAAATATATATATTTTTATTTTTTTTCAACAGTGGCATCAGGGTGTTTGATTTATTATGTTGCTACAGCATAAATACTTGTTAATTTAGTGACTAATGCTTTTTATTTTGCAAAGTACAAAATGTTTATGAAAGCTAAAAAAAACCCCTTGTACACGTGCAGTACAGAAAAAGTAATTTATATCTTTTTAGACAAAAGTATGTATTTAGTGTATTCATGCACTTTAAGTTTTGTAAACTTTTTTTCCTAATATAATACTTTTTCTAGTGGTCATTATGTGGAAAAAATAATAATTTCTCAGTTTTTTCTAACATACAAAAAGCATTTGGAATACTGGGGATAAACAGTTTAACAAAATCCTTGAAATCTAAGCAATTTGAATTATTATCAAGCTATGTAAAACACAGAATGGATAAATGCATATTCTTTTTGTATACACTCACACAGCATACTAATTCAAAAGCACTTTGAAGCAATATATTTCAATTATGAGACTAGTTCCAAATAAATGTTTTTTTTCAATTCAAAGTTTGACATGAAAGATATATTCCAATGTGCCAAGACACTGGAGTTACATTCTCAACTGATATAAAAACTTGTTTTTCAGATTCTTTAACGCAAGTACCAAAAATACACGTGTTCCTAAAAAGGTTTTAGGAAAGTTTGATTTTTTTTTTTTTTTTTTTTATGATGAGACCTGTCATTCATAATGCTCTGAAATATAGAGTCAATAGACACTTTTTAAGAGCTTTAAAATGCACTAATTTTCTTTACTATAAAGTTACTGATTTTTAAATAACAAATTATTGTTTCTAGCAGTTGAGAATTGACATTGGCAGTGTCCCTGTAGCTTTTGGAGCTTAAGCCCCAAGGATGACGGGTAGACTGAGATCAAACTGGACATATGGTGTGTCTACACATGTGCTTTAATGCACAGTAGCCTTTTTTACTGCACATTAAAGCAGTGCTTAAAAACTGCAGTTATGCTAATGTGCAGTAAAATAGGCTACTGCATGTTAGTGTCACCTAAAAAGCATTAAGGCAGCCTAATGCACATTAATTTAGTACTTTACAATGGAGGTACTAAACTTAATGCGCAGTAGGAAAATCTCATTCATGTACATGTAGATGTGCCCTAGATGTGTGCAAGATTTTGTCAGATCTGTAAAGTAGTTAACTAGTCGTGTGTTTCAGATTTACTTCAGAAATATATGAATGTATTCTTAGGCAATGGATACATAAGTAGTTAAGTTGGCTATTCGCACGGGAAATCCAAGAGAAAATTTTCTTTTACATTTGATTTGCATGTACAAAACCAGGAAGGTCCTTGGGTATGAGATTGGGACATCTCTCAGCTGAGATGTTTAATACTGCAAGAACTTGTGAAAATTGCTCAGAAGATCACTCATCCATTTTATAAGCATCTTTGTACCATATTTACTAGCAGCCCACATGCCATTTCTTACCTTCTCCACTCCCCAAATCAGCTTTCCAAAATTGGGGTACATGTTTTAAGATGAGGAAGCTGATTTTGTTTTCTTTACTGAAATAAAAGCAGTGTAGAATAGAGCAAACAGACATTGAGAGTCAGGACTGCCAAGATGGCTGCTATTTCTCCCTGGGCCTGCCAAGAAAAGGGGTGGTGTCCAGTGTTAACCTTCTCAAAACTGCTGGTGAGGCAGTCGCTTTTGGCAGAAGAGCCACTGAGTTGGTAGAGGGCAAGTGAGCTGCTGCATGCAGTCTGCAGGACCTCGATGAAACTTATAGTGTGGAAACATGATTTTATTATTTACAGGAAGTTATATAAAGAACTTCTTGCAGTAAAGAAGTAAGAGACTTATTACTGCAAGAGTTTGGCCTGGTTTTGTTGCTGTCCTGTCACACTAGGAAGCTCCTGCTACCACAGCCAGACTAGACTGTCTCCTGGAATGCTACGTCTTCTGGACCCCCTGTGTTTCCAGGAGGATTTACAGTACTCTGTTACAGTCTGCCATATTTCTGGAAACATCTTTTTCTCCTACATTCTGCCTTCCAAAAATATTTTAAGCGGGGTGGTGATACGTGAGAAGATACTATATTTAGTGAGGGCATTGGTGCTTTTGTGAATTATAGGTAGATAATAAGAGGAGTCTTGAGATTTAGGTCTCCATATATGCAAACCCTGTACCAAAGGCTTATTTTTATTACATTGGCTTTAGGTCTTCAAGTTACCCTTTTAAGCCTTTTTCGGCTTATTTCAGTTTGGCTTTACTCACTCTTAGTATGAAAAACATCGAACACTACTACAATTGGAAAAGATTAGAGAAGAAGAATCTTCCACGTGATATTTTGGACACCACCTTCAGAACAACACCTAATGGTCCTCAAAAGCCAAGTAGTGTCAGATCCATTGACAGGTCCAGGAATTGGATAGTACCTGTCACTACCCTGTGTCTTGGCCATACTACTCGTGTACAGTCACTTTATCTCCTATGTAATCAGTTTGTGAAAATCTCTCCTATGAAATGGGTGCACCAAGCATGTTTTAAAATAAAGCGAATGATAGACAGTTGTAGGCAAGAAGGGGCTGTCCCCTGGCCAGAGGGTAGGTCTAATGCTTGAAGCTACATTAACTCATTTTCTGCATTTGGCAAGTCGGTGTGTGCTCTTTCAGCTTACAACAGTGTTCCTTTCTATGCTGACTTTTTTTATACTGATCAACTGCACGCAACTTTTCTTAAGGAATAAAGGGCACAACTCTGAGGGCACTTTGTGCCATTCAGAATTAGGCCCCTAAATGCCAAAGAACTTGAAATATGTCTTTAGTTCAAAATGTACCATGAAACATCACTTCTGAAGTGCAGTGATTTTTTTTTTGCCCAATAAGATTTGGCTCTCTAAAGCAGAGCATCCAGTTTAATGTTAAACACTAGCAGAAATTTTTAGCTGATTGTTTGGATGCTTTAAAATAGCAAAAATTATTTACTTGTTACAAACATTAAAACTGGAAAGAAAATAGATTTGATTGTAGATGACTAGTTTTTTTGTTGAAAAATGTCAAGGTATTTTAATATTAGTTTAAAAATTGCTTTGATATCAAGCAGTAGGATTTCTAATTATATTAGCTATTTTTCAACCTTCAAGATTTCATGTAAGCTGTTTGCTGTTAAATATAGCAGGATATAAATGGAAAGTTTCTATATGAAAGTGGAAATGCAGCATCACCTCAGCAGCTGGGGTTGGATGTAGGAAGGAGACAAGTCAATGAGAAAAGCTGTATTAAATGCACATAACTGAGTTAGAAACTATTTAAATGAAATTCTGGAGCTACACATTGTACATTGACCATTCGTGTAGGTGGGGGTAGTATCTTGATTAATCAAGAACAAATGTATTTGTATTTTTTTTGGAAATGCTAGAATCATATTGAGTGTTTGGGCAATTAAGATGTCAGGGCTGACACCATGACATCTATTATAAAATCTTGTTCCCTAGTAATGGTCCAGGTGTCTGTCACTTAGACAAAAATAACAGGACATTCTTCTTTGTGGATTATATTTTATGCAAACATGGCATGCAGTCAGTGATTATGGGCTTGATTTTTATTGAACTAAATAGTTGCATAAAGTTAAATTTATGCATTTTGGCTGCCAATGGGGGAGGGCACCATGTTCTGCCAAAAGAAAAGGTGGTGGCAAACACAGTTTGCTTTTTCCTTCTTCTCTTCCCCCATCCTCCTCTGTGTGCATATAATCACTTCCTTCTGGTTTCCATTTTCTTGCTTTCCTGAGAACAGTATAAGGAAAGCACCTCTGCCCTGCTTATAAGGAGAAAAAGCTGCTGACTGACTCATGTGATACTCCGTTGTTCTTATCTCTGCAATCTGAGTATTGCATTATAAAAAACCCAGATACACAAGTGTAGTCTAGAAGAGAGGCGGGCAAAATATGGCTTGTGGGCCAAATCATATCTTTTAGTGTATGATTTGGTTTTTTTTCGAGTTCTAAGATGGCAGCCGCCCTCCCAAAAGGAGTATTGCGTGGGGAGAGGAGGCAAGGGAAGGGACTTCCAGTGGCAAAGGTCAAGGTTAGGAGTTAGGGGGTGGGACTTCCAGTCATGGTGATCAGTATAGCGACCGTGCATCCCTTGACAGCTCATCAAAACTTGTTAAGCAGCCCTCCAGCCAAAATAATTGCCTGCGCCAGTCTGGAAAGCTAAATAAATCTAAGAATAATTTTTTTGAATATTTTTATAAAAATTGTAGTTGTTATACATCTTCTTCATAAGAATTGTATATGATTAATGAAGAGTGAGGGAGTGTAATATGCTTGAGTGTGAAATTAGAGTTCCCTTAAAGTTAGAGTACCAGTAGATGCACTTTTAAAAAAAAAAAAAAAATTTTTTTGACGCTGCTTTCAAATTTTTAAAAGAAGCATGCTTATTGAGAGAGTAATAGACACCTTTTTAATCACTACGTTAAAATCTTCTGAAAAAATAGGGTGATAATTATTATATATGCAGAGCTTTAGTAGTAATAAAAACAACTGTTCTAAAACTGTCATAATTAAAAGAAACCAGCTGAGCAAATATGGACGCACAGAGTGTGATATAGTCAAATTGTCCTAATTCTACCTTTTTCAGAGAAATGTGTTTAAATAGTCCACATCAGCAGAATCTGCAAGTGGAACACATATTTTTATAGCAATTTAGTTCATGGTGAAGTCTTTTTTCAGAAAAAGAAGAGGAAAGGAAAAGGAAACTTGGTGGGGTGTGTGGAAATTATGCTGGTAGCAAGAAATGAGAGAGCTGCCAATATTCTGGGTATAGACTGACTAGATCAGGGGTGCTCAGTCTCTAGCCCACGGGACAGATCTTGCTCCCAGTGCTGGGTCATCTGGCCCCAAGGGCTCCCCATGGATATGTGGGGGGTCCTGTGGGCGTAGTCCTGCATGCTAGACTGGGTGCAACATGAGCCCCAATCTTGGTGCAGAGCCCCTAGAGCCCAATCCCAGCTTGGCGGACCAGCCCCACACCATTCATCTGGCTTGTGGAGCTGAAACTAAGTACCACCGGACTAAACTGTCCCTGATATCATGATCATATGTTCACATATGATAATTCTGTGCAAAATATGAAAATAACCTGATTTTAGCATGCAGCTTCAGTATTTGCAGTGCTTAAAAAGTATGTACAAAATAATAAACAGTAAATAATTTAAGTCTGTGTTGTTCATTTTTGCAAGACTTAAATCCTCCAGTGTGTGTACACGTGTATGTAATTTGGTTGTGCAGATGTGGTATCCTTTCTGTTAGAGACTGTTCATTGCATTGGCTATCATCATTGCCCTTATTTCACAGGTACGGAAAGAGAGTGAGAAAAATTAAGGGATGTGTCTTAGGACAAGACAAAAATAGAAGCCAGCTGTCTTAGAGTCCTAGTGCTCGTGTCATGTTAAGTTGCACAAATAGTAATAGAAGGATGAGTGATGTAGAAGTGTTGCTGCAGAAAGTCTGGGTCCTGTTTTTAGATAGCTTGTAGGGTTATTCTATTTTATTAACAAGATCTGACTCATCAGCTACTGTTCCTTCGTGCTAGAATTGTCCTTCCTGCAATGTATTGGTCATCTGGTACTTTCCTTTTTCTTCCTGATTTTAAGGTTTTGTTCAATGTGTATAGTTCCTATTTCAAAGTCCTTGCCTAAAATGAGCTTTTTATTTACAGAAGTGTGCAGCATATTGCATCTGGAGTGAATCCACGAGGTAGTAGTTCTTTTGTCAATCAAGCCACTTATTGCCCTTTGAAAAAATATTAGTATAGCTTCTTTTTCTGTGTACAACTAGAGACAGCAAGGGTTTATCAGTTAGAAATGCATGTGTTGGATCACTGTAGCACGTCAGTAAAATGCTGACCTTTTTGCTGAGTTTACTAACCCTACTGAAGGGTTTGACTGACCCGTGGTTCTTACGCTGCTGTCTGTCTACACACCGTAAGCCTGCCAATTAAAACGCAGTCTTTAAAATGCAGTATAATTCAAATGGATATGAAATGTCACTAACTGAAGATGCAAAGTTTTATTAAAGCAATTCTTGTTTGTTTTCTGTTTTTTTAAAGAAAAAAATACACGCTTCTGCAAATGAAAACTTAAATGAGTTAATGGCCTTGATTAAAATCTTATTTTCACACAAACTGGCAAATGAGTTATATTTCTGCCTTCCCTTTCTTTCCTCTCTGGAAGTAATTATGAGCAGACTTCCAAGTAACCTAACCACACTGAGGTATAGTAACATGACTATAATAGTTGAACCATTGCTTCCATCAAAACAAAATCCTGTCAAAATGTTGGATTTATAATTGGCTAGTAGGGATCTTGCCCTAAAGGTATCAGACCATAGTGGAATTAGCACAGTTTCTGCTGCATTGCAGAGCTGAGCCAAAAAGTGAGAAATTGCATAGGGTGTTTTGATGGGTATCATGAAACCAATTTCTATGGAGCTGCCTCCAGCAGGGAGGATAGGTTAGGCCATAGGCACTGAGACTGAAAGCAGCATGTATTAAGGGCATAGATCTGTGGACCCAGGGTGGAAAGGGAGCTGTAGCAATTGATGAATTATCAATTCAAGCTACAGAGTGGTTGTATGGGCTTTTTATGTCCTGTTGCCTAGCACTTTGAGAATGTGTAATTCTCTAATGTCTTGTTGGTTTCAGATAAGCCATTTCACTTAGACTTGTCAGAGGTTTGAATTTCACCCTAAATACCCCTTTGTGTTTTATGCGGTATATTCTGATTGGCATAAAAATGAAATTAAGCAGTTGTGAGGGGATGGGGTGTGTCACTTGACGTGAGTCCCCGTATCCCCGTAACGGCCCCTGGAGAGGAGGGGGGGTACGCGGCTGTCCGTTCCCGCTTCCGCCGGTCTCGCCTGCCATGACTTGATGTAATATGGGGGTTCACCCGTGCGGGGAAGCTGGCGGTCCGGATGTGGTACCTCGTCTCCAAAGTCCAGGGGTCCTGAGGGCTCCTCCTCCCCTACACCCTCGCCCGGTCCTCTGGGTTTAGCCTCCGTCAGGAGGGCTCCCTTGTCCGTGGACCAGTCCTGCAGTGGGGTACCGCCCTCGCACTGCAGGACCCCTTTAGGAGTCCTTACGGTACCTGGCCCCGGCCAGGTGCCGCTAGCTCCGACGGGTCTGGGGTATCCGTACCCCTATTGACTGTCTCTTGAGACCGGGGGGGGTGCGAGGCTTACCTCCCTGCCCGCGGGTCTTCTTCAGCAGCCACACTGCCCGCAGCCGCTGGAGAAGGGTCCCTCCGTCAGGACCTCCCATTCCGGTCCCCTCCGGCGCGGCTGCCACCGGCCCCCTTGTTACCGGTGCGTTGTCTTGAGTCGCCGCTGCCTCTGGCTCCACTGCTCCCGGCTCCGCTGGCTCCTGCGGTGTGGTTCTGGGCTCCACAGCTCCCCGCTCGGCCGCCGCCGGCTCCTGCCGCGTGGCTCCCGGCCACGTGGCTCCCGGCTCCGCGGCTCCCGGCTCCTGCCGCGTGGCTCCCGGTGCAGGCTCCGGCTGGAGCCTCAGTCCTCCTCTGCTTGGGGTAGGTGGGCTCTTTTTATTCTTCCGGACCGGTCCCGGTCCGGCCTAGTCCGAGTTCCGGGAAAACACCCGCCCTCGGCCATACTTCGGGTCGGCACCCAGAAGTCGGGCGGAACTCCGGCGTTCCCCGTCCGGACCTGGCCCCCTGGGGCCTTGACCCCTTCACAGCAGTACAAACTTTCTTGCTCATATGATAAAAAAGCCTTTTTCGTTGTCTTATGCCATGTATCTGAATGTCAAAGTTCCTCTACTTTTTTTCCTTTCCCCCTATACCAAAACAATTTAATACAGTAGTTGATTAAATGCAGCCAACACTAAGCCTGATTATAAAACACATGGTCCATATTAGGCAAGCATGCTGATGGGTACCTACAAGGATAAGTTAGTGCAGCCCATCTGAGTAAGATATGTGGCAGTGCCCATTAAGCACAGTCTCCCTCACTGCTAACTCTTTTTTTCAGATCATGGTGAGCCAGTACATTGCATACCTTTTTACTACTTCTTCACTCTTATAGCTGATCTGTGCCTTTCTTTCACATTTCCAATGATTCCTGTTTCCTCACCAATGTTATATTTGGTAAACATGTATATCTGGCAAGCATCACCAAATGGAGCTTCAGACAGTTCACTCAGAATCCCTCTGTTGTCCTATCTCTTATCCTGGTGCATAGGGTTATTGTGGCCCTGCCCTCCATGAGATGAAGGCAGGCCAGAATGCCCTGTGTCTCATCTCCATATACATTTTTGAAGCATCCCAGGACTCGTGACAAGAACACATGTTTCCAGTCACGAGTGGGAGCTAATTAGCACATGGATCTTTTGTTGTGGAGGGGAGGGATCTGGAGTACACAACGCATACTGAGCAGTGATGAGATGTGGGGTCAGCTTCAAATCCTATAGGGGTAAAGATTTTCTTGGCCAATACCAACCCAATAACTGATTTACAGGAGCAGAGCCAGGCGGCGTGGAGAGCAGTTCCCTGCAGATAAATCTGTGGAGGGGAAGGGGCATGGGGGTGGCAGATAGAGGCCCCCAAAGCGAGAGAGTGGGGCTGGGGGTGCTGTCTAGCCAGTGTGGTGAATGGGACATGGGGGCGGGGCCTGGGACTGAGCTTAAAAATGCTGGGGTGCAGTTGAATTAAAGCTCATCAAATGAGCTGTAGTTAAGTGCTGCCACCACCACTTTTAAGCACAGGGACACTTAGGAGTGGAGCCAGCTCGGGTGAGGATGGATGCAGGCTGTTTGCTGTGGGCTTGGGGCTCTCTGTCTTGCTGCCTGTGTCCCAGGAGCTGTGCGCTAGCCATGTGTGCCCTGCCTACCTGGCAGCAGGAGTCACAACTTGCTGGTGCCACTGCTCCCAAATGGATAGGGGACATGGCCAGTGCATGGCTCCCAGGACAAAGGGAGCAAGGTGGAGAGTCCCAAACCCACAGTGGGCAGCTCACTTCCACCCCTCATACAAATCTGGGGTGGGGGGGCAGTGCCTCCCCTTGGGGTGCATGTAGTGGTGGAGAGCCACCTCCCTCCCTACTGTGTTCCCCACCACCCACACCCTCTGGACAAGTTGCCCATGGCTCCATCCTGCTTTCCACTCTGGCCTGGGGTCCCATTCATTGCCTGGGATGGGCAGTGCCCCCAGCCCCTGCCCCACTCCCTCTGTCACTGTGGGAGCCCTGATCTGCCCCCCTCCATACCGCTTCCCTCTCCCACACGTCATCCCTTCCACAGACTTACCAACAGGTGGTTGCTCTCCATGCTGCCTGGCTGCATTCCTGGCCACGTGCATGTGTGTGAGTCTAGTGAACTGCATGATAAATCATGACTCTTTGGCTTTGGGTTAATATCCTGCATAGTTTGTACTACATGTAAGTAGGTGCTGAAGTGCTGCTCAGATGTGTGTTTATGGAGTACCTGCGCTAAAACTTACAGCAGTTTCAAAAAAAAAAAAGTAACTTAGCAATTCTAGATGCATTAAGTGTATGGGTACTATATACAAAATGCTGCAGCCGCGTCCAATTTTAAGGGTACTGTTTCAGATTTGCTCCTCATTTCTATGTACTCAGGGAGAGCAGGGTCTGACATTAAGGAAAGGGGGAATGGGCTGTGGCAGGAGGAGGGGGCGGTGGGAAGTTGGGGAGATACGAACAGCAAAGGGGCTACCTGATCCCCCAGATTTTTTTTCCTGCTGTAGCAATGGGAGGGTGACAAATTCAAGGCAAACCTCCAGTATTTAGATTCTGTACCCTGAAAATTGTATCAAATTTATACATTTTCCATATATCAAATCTAATTTTTGGGAGGTTGTCTTATAAACAGGGTTGTGTTCTATTTGTGTAAATGCGATAACAAAAATGGCTGAACTTTCAGCATTGCTGAGCACACGCTGCTCCTTGGTGATCCTTTTGGTTGATGTTTCAGCCGGATTTCTACTCAAAGTGCTTTACTGGTAGTTTTATCAGTATACTGTACTCGAAAAGCAATTCTAATGTGTATATAGCTTATTCCAGCTCCTTGAGGTGAACAGTCAAAAACTCATTTTTTCCTAGTAAAACTGCATTTACCCCAGTGGCTTTTGCTGGTACAGTTCAATCAGTCGGATCACAGCCCTGACAGACAGAGCTATACCAGCAAAAACTAGGATAGAACTGGCTTTCAGTCTATAACTGTTGATTTATCAATGCCATTGCTGAGCACCTGGATATTTACTTGATAAAACAGCCAAAGGTTCCCCCCTCCTCAAAAAAGCTCCACTCCTTGATTATAAATCATGTTAATAGGCTTCTTGCTGGTACAGATAGATTTATGTATACTGTATACTCCCATAATGGCTTGTAAGTGTAAACGGTTATGAGCATATTTAAAGTAATTCAAGATTGTCAGTAATGCATCTGCGTGCTTCAGAGGATTACTGTTTACTTCTCCATTTAGGCTGCCACTCCCCCAAAAGTTGGGCTCATTAACAGTTGTAATATACTTTTAAATGTAGTGAGTTTGTGAGGAGGAACCCTTTATTTAATCTTGATTACTCCATTTTAGTAGCTTATGCATTGATGAAGTGGTGGAGTAGAAGCAGAAATGAATACAAAGAGAAGTTGCACAGATTTGAGGACCAGCAGTGGCCACCTCCTGTTTTCAGGTGCCTTAAGGCAGTGTTTCTCAACCAGTGGGTTGTGACGCCAAAGTGAGTCGCAAGAAATATATGAAAGGGTTGCAAACAAACTTTAAAAATGGATTCTATTTTAAAGGAGAAAAATGTGGGAAGCAGTGACTTTGCCCTTGTAGCCTGGCAGAGTTCCAGCCTGTAAGGGGCTGCTTAGGTCCGTCCCCCCCCCCCCCCATGTCCCATACACCCACCTCTGCCCCACACACTGGAGGGCAGGGGCAGTGGGTCGGGAGTGGGAGGTACTGGGTTGGGGTTGGCCATTGATGTTTAAAATTGGGTCCTTGCCCAAAAAAAGGTTGAGAACCACTGCCTTAAAGGATATTAAATGAGATGCTTGTTTCCCAGTCCCACTGGCATGCAGTGAGGCTTACTCTGTTCTTATTCTGTGCTTCTCTGTAGTTAAAAAGTGGTGAAACATTGGCACTAAACTGTAGTGTACAGTAGTTAAAAAGGAAAACACTTACGAAAATAGCTTGAACTCCATCCTCTCCTGCCATTTCTGTTGTTTTAAACTTCCTTTTTCAAAATAAATGCATTTGCTAGTTTAAATATTAAGAAAAATGACTCATATGTACATTCTTGTTCTCTCTTAATGCATAACCTTTTTCTTCCAGTTCCTTCGGATATGTGCTGACCTCTTTCGCCTGGTCCCTTTCTTAGTCTTTCTTGTTGTTCCATTTATGGAGTTTCTGCTTCCGGTAGCCCTTAAGCTGTTTCCTAATATGCTTCCTTCAACTTTTGAGACAAAGTCTAAGAAGGTAAATTGCAATGTGGTATGGATTGGAAAGCCTATCAAATACTTTAAAGAAATTTGAGTTTTTAACCTGTTCTTTGGATGAAGTGTGTGTCCTGTTTAGTTTTTCAGCCAAAATAACTCAAAGAAACCTTTATAAGCAACTGTCATGTTATGGCTCTTGATCACAGAGTGCTAGCACTTTCAGGTTATGAAATGATAACTTCTTTTTCTTAAACACTTCTACTAGCTTATGCTAAGCAGGGAAAATGTTTTAGCATCCTGCCAGCTAGAATCCTATTTGTATGTCTGTGTTAAGCAACGTAGAGTGAGAATATCTCCAGTCTTTCAACTTTTGATTCAGGCTACCTTGGTTGTAGAGGGGTTCCTGGCCGTCTGGGAAAGGCAGATGGATGTGATACTAACCACATCACTGCCTGTGAGCCAATGATTAGAGAAATTGGCTGTCTTAACTATGCTAGCACTTACAAAGCTTTTATATTGTCATGTGAATTGATAATAGAATATTCTGAGGCAAGTTCTTTAAATCTTGAGAATAAATATCAGTAATTTTAGGGTAAAAATTCTTGTTACAGATTTCTTTAATTATTCATTAGAAGCTAGAAAATTCAGACTTTAGGTTAAGTTTGCAGGAAAATCCAATCTAGATATTATGGAAATTCACAATTGAGGGCTACCTTTCAGGTGTCCAGGGGGTGTGGAGGAATGCCTCTATCTTGTGTATGAGTTCAGGGAAGGACAAAATCTTGTGTTTCTCATTATAATATTGATTGAGTCTCCTTTGAGTCTCATTTGTTTGAGTTGCCAGTAACTTGGAATCAAGTAATACCACCACAGCTAGTATCACAACAATTTTTGCCCAGTCAGTTGCTCCCAAGTACTTTATAGGTGGTACTTATCTATCTGATATTTTGGTGAAAGTACAGCTAAGATACTCTGGTCTAGAGAAGCCTATGAAATGCCCTTCTGAATGGGTAGAGAGGGAGAAGGGAACCTTGGTGACCATACTTCTGGATGGGCTATTTTAAGGAAATGTGCTTGTATTTTACAGGAGGAGAGATTGAAGAAAGAACTGAGAGTAAAACTTGAATTGGCTAAATTTCTTCAGGACACCATTGAAGAGATGGCTTTGAAGAACAAGGCAGCCAAAGGGAATGTCACTAAGGATTTTTCTGCCTTCTTTCAAAAGGTAGAATAACTTGCTCTCTGTTTTTCTGAAAAGTAAATAGTTTGATATTTTAAATTTACTAATTAGCAATGTAAGTGGCAAATAAGATGGTTAACTCGTGGTGTAGTACTGACTGCTACCTATCACAGTCAGGTTTTCTTTATTGATTATGTTAGACTTCACATCTTTTTAGCATAATTATTACTTTATTCCCCTTCCCTCCTTTTTCCCCCCTTGTCCAATTTATACTTCAGCTTCCTAAAATCCCATTATCCCTATCTTTAGTATTCTGGATGACACTTCACTTTATCCCATGCATTTTAATTAATCTTAGTTCTTAAAAATAACATGGCTCTTCTCCAAGTCATTCTTTTTTTTTTGTGGTTAGTAAGTAGATGGAAATGCTTAGCTCAGCTGGTAGGGTGACTGGGCACAGACTGGAAGGGCTTGGGTTTGATCCTAGGTGGGGATGGTGGGTTTTCACTTATTGTTTTCTTTTCCAGCACGGCCCAGGAACTACCTGGGGTAAAGGCAGCTAATGTGTAGTGCTGACCACATCACCTGCTTGTGTTGAGATTAAGAAACAGTGGAGTCTGCCTCCACTGCCCCAGTGAACCTCACTGGCCTGTAAATGGGGTACCTTTACTTTCTAATAAACAGATTCTGATATCAGAGGCATTGTATGACTGGCATCTGAATGCATAACTGTTTTCATGTTTCTCTGGACATTGGGACTTCAGATAGGAAAGCTGAGAAGAGAAATGTAAATTCTTTTTTAGTCAACTTCCGAGAAGTTAGTTTTAGGCAGATAAGCTTACTAAAGTTTGGGGTGGTTGCTTTTGCCAAGTCTAGTCTGCAGTTAGTATAGCTATGCTGACAAAACTTATTAGTGTTACTTACCTTATATCAGCAAAAGAGTTCTTCTTTACATGATGCATCTATTACGACAAAAGAATAGTAATGCAGAAAGGTATGGTCTAGAGCTTTTCCCAGTGTAGAAAAGTATACATTTAAAAAAAAAAAAGGCAAACTCTAATTAATATTGCTACACTAATCAGAGATTTAAATGTAGATATGACCTTAGCATACTCTGAGTAAATGGACTTGTCCTGTGCTGGCTGTACAGGATAAATGATCTATGCAGTGCACATTTATTTCTATTGTGATAGTGCTCAGAGTTCCTAAGGGCTTCTGAGCATGTCCACAACCACCTAGCAATGTTGGAGCATGCACGCAGCCACCCATGCTCTGGCATTACCACAATTCCAGGCACCTCGCTTAATCCAAGTCCTGCGATGCTCCATACAAGGTGTTCCTTTATCTGTGTTACCTAACAGGCTAATCCAGAACGTGTGCCTAATAGACTCCTCACAAAATGTAATAGTCACCATGCCTGTCCTGCAAAATATGGCCATTGGAGGAGGAAATGACAGTTGTGGTGATGCCTCTTCATCCAGTGGTTAAGGCAATACCCATGCATGTGAGAAATGTGGGTTAAATTCTTCCTTTGCCTGAGAGGTTTGAAACCCACATCTCCACTCCTCACCACTAAGTTATGGGCTGTTCTGGGGGGAGGGGGAGCTATTGGCTCCTCATGTTGAAGCTGTTTCGGTTCATAATGGAATGGGGTGGGGAGGAGGAGTGCGTTGGGGACTGTAGTCTAGTGGTTAGGGCTACCCAGCAGGGGAGTTCCCATATGCTGCTCTGTTCATCCAGCTTCTTTGTTATTGGAAGATATACATCAGGGGTGGGCAGTTATTTTAGGCAGAGGGCCACTTACTGAATTTCAGCATGCCATTGAAGGCTGCATGACGGGCAGCCGGGGCAGATGTATATTAATTTTCTAAATTTTTTAGAGGCCCTGTGGGCCAGATAGAATGGCCTGATGGGCCATACATGGCCCATGGGCTGCATGTTGCCCACCCCTGATATACATGAAAGCCCTTCCCAGCACCAGGGGAATCCAGGCCACTTCCTGCCAGATGAGAGCCCATGTGCCTGAAGAGTTATGCTCTGTCTTTGTGCTTCTCTCTGTCCCAGTAAATCTTTTATATTCTACACACAGCTTTGGCAGGAGGGTTGCGAGTCCCCTGGCTCTAGAGTGACCTATAGCCTGGTGGTTAGGGCACTCTTGTGAGTGGGAGATGTGGGTTGGGACCCCTTCAGATCAAGAAAGGAATTATAAACTGAGTTTTCTGCAGCCTGAGTGATAACTGACAATGAGATATAGGAGAAAGGGGGGAATTGCTCATTATCTGCCCTGCTGGCTCCAGCTGTGTTTTGAGAGAAAGCTTAGGCACCCATTTTGAGGAGAACATAGTTTCATAGTTGGTAGGGTCAGAAGGGACCTGGGCAGATCATCAAGTCCAACCCCCTGCCATGGGCAGGAAAGAATGCTGGAGTCAAACAAGCCCGGTAAGGTGGCTGTCTAGTCTCCTTTTGAAGACCCTCAGGGTAGGAGCGAAGTTGGTTCCAGATCCTAGCTGCTCTGACTATGAAGTAGTATTCCAACTATGGCCTGACCAATGTTGCATTGAGGGGGAGGATCACCTCCTTGGACTTGCTTGTGATGCAGCTGTGGATGCATGACATGTTGCAGTTAGCCTTCCTGACTGTGTCCCCACGTTGGCAGCCCATATTCATCTTAGAGTCTATAATGGATTATCAACATTGAGGGTTGAGAATCCCCGAGCGAAGTGTCTAATCTTGGAGAGGGAGCAAGCTTCAGATCTGTGCCTACGCTCAGTTTCCTGTTACTTAGCGTAGCAACATCCTGCTTGATATACTGGCTTCTAGGATTTCCATACTGAGGCACCGGGTACAGTAGTGCCAACTCCTGCAAAACAACTGTGAGACTTCTGATTTCTAAGTCAAATTAACTCTAACTTATGATCTCTGGATAGAGAGATCAAATCTTGGGATTTTTTCTTCTGGTGCATGTAGAGAGCTCCATGCTAGCAAATCTGTGCAGGGGAAGGCGTGGGGGCAGAGGGAATGGGCGGGAGGTTGCAGATCAAGGCCCCCACAGTGAGGGAGGGAGTGGGGCTGGAATGAATGGGATCCTGGGGCGGATCATGCTGCTCATCCAGAGGTGTGGGGGAGGGGTGGGTGGCTCCCTGCCACTGCATGCACCCCTGGGGGAAGCCACGGTGGGGCGTGCCTCCTGTATTTGTGCCCAGGGTAGAGGTGGGCTGCGGGCTAGGGCTGCATGGTCTCCTGGCTTTGCCCTAGAAGCTGTGCACTGGCTGCGCCGCGTGTCCCCTGCCTACCTGGCGGTGTCACGGCAGAGCCCCAGCCCACAGCAGGCAGCCTGTCTCCACCTTGGGCACAAATCTGGGGGGCACATGCCCCTCATACCTCCCCCATGGGTACATGCAACAGCAGGGAGCCACACACCCCTCCACCACACCCCTAAGTAAGCCACCTGCGGCTCTGTTGCCACCTGTCTCTGTGCCTGCCCCTTGCTCCCAAGCTATAGCCCCTCCCCACCCCCCTTGGCTTGTGGGTTCCCCTCATTCCTGACACATTGCCCCTCATCCTACCAGGGCATGTGGGAACCCCCCTCCCCCCACACACACCCACAGCCCCCCCATTTTAACAATAGCATCTCATGATTTAGATTTCAAATCTTTTGATTTTTTTTTTAAGAGTTTGTCTCATGATTTTCGATAGGGTGTGGTTGGCAATACTGCAGATATCCTCTGCTTTGTGTAGGGCGTGTAAACATTCATCTTGGAGCTGTGGATTATACTGTGGGGAGTAGATGTTCAAGTTCCTTTTGGGTGTATGTGCCTAAGCCTCTCTCTGGCTCAGTTCCCCATGGAAAAATTTTGCTTTCCACCTCTCAGGGATTTTACGAGGCTAAGCGCACTACAGTTTTGGAAACTGCTCGCATATTCTGTTAATGGACCCAGGTAAGTATCTTGAATAGTGACATCACCAGTTATCAGTCTAACCAGTACCACATGTTAGCATTTTACACAGTCATTTACACCTTAAAGCTAATCCTTGTAACACTAGGGGCTAGAGAGGTATTTACTCATTGTATGAATGCTGGAAAATTAAGGCACGCTCCATGTTTTGTAGCCTCTGGGAAGTAAATGCACATTTTGACTTGTAGTTCCTCTAGCTGCAGGAGGGAGATGGAGTGCTCTCTTTCCTTTGACTTCAGTTGTGAGCTTCTATCTGCTACACAGAGGAGTCTGATAGAAAGCTCTGGCAGAGGGAAAGAAGAACTGTTATAGGCTGGGATGGGCGGTAGGAAGGAAGAAAGGGAGCAAGGAAAGTCTATTCTCTCTGAATAATTCCAGTTTCCAAATAATTCCAGCATCTTTTCTTGCTGGCCATAATTTTCTTAAGCAGCGAGAAATGTGTGACTTTGGGATTTCATTGTAGTCTCTGCTGGTCTAAAAAGCAGCTGTGAAACTCTTGTTTAAATTAAATTTGCTGCCTCTTGGCTGTTAAAAGAATAAGAAACAGAGTACTTGAGCTTTCTATCTACACACTGTGGGGAGGGGGAAGAGGAAATATTACTTTACATTTGAATAGCTAATTTTAAAACTCAGAGTTGGTTGACTTCTGTAGAAATTGATTAAGTAGACTTGCATATTCAGCAGGAAAAGGCACCCATTTAACCATCATGAATGGGCAAGATAAATCCTGCCTTTGCTATCACTTTCTGTGTGTGGGTGTGCGCTCACAACTATGGATTTGCCAATGTTTACTGTTTACTGGAGGACTTGTATCAAGGGGCTGCTGACAACTTTCTTTGCAGGGTGGATTTGGTGTAAATCATGATTCAAATCACTGTTTAGCAGGGCGGATTTCCTTTAAACATGATTTAAAATGATTTAATTGTTGTTTTCTACAAAAAGTGCATTATTGTTGTTTGACATCCTTTATTCGTTTAACTTTTTGAAACTGCACTTTTAGAGAAAGGTAAGGGTTTGACTGTGTGTATACAAATTTGCAGAGACACAATAGGACTGATGGGTGGTAGGACAATAGGACTGATGGATCAGGTCTGTTATTGTTCATCTCCATATACTGCTGTTAGCAAGGATGTTACCTCTGGAGACACAAATCCACAGTTTGAGAACTGAAGCTAAGCATCACAGAGATGCTTAATGGGATCTTCTAAACTGAGTACTAAGTCCCATTGTGTAGAGTGGTTTTCTTTAATCTTACCTTCCAAATTTGTGTGTGTGGTTTTTTTTTTTAATAAATGATTGTATGATTGGGGAAGGAGAAAACCCTTGGTCTCAAGTGGCAGCAGGGTGTATAAAATTCCAGATTTGCAACTGACTGACTCTGCAACAAAATACAGTAGTGCCAGTTATACTAATTTATACTAAATTTCTACTACTAAAGTGTTCCCTGAATAACTTGTCCAGATGAAATCTGAACTGATTTATTGGGAACTGCCAGCTGGATGTTTTAAATATGAAGTTAAACTTTTTATAATCTCATAGTGTCTTTTAATTCAAAAGGATTCCAAGTGTTTTCCTAAGCTCCTCTTCATACATGGGAATTATTTCAATTTAAGTGTAGCCACATGTACGTTTGAATGTGGCAACAGTATGTACACATAGTAGCAACTGTATGTATTATAGCATATTGCATCTATTATAAAATGGAAAAGCACAGGAAGTGAACTATAATACCACATTCAGTGGCAACTGTGTGGAGATTTTGGGTAGGTTAGGGGTGGGCAGTTATCTTGGCTGGAGGGCCACTTCAGGAATTTGGGTGAGCTGTTGCAGAGGGAGAGGGCTATTAGGCCCTAGGCCTGCCCACCCTGCACCCACCCACCAGGGGACGCTGGATGGAGCGGATGGGTGGGGTCTCCATGGAGACTGCCTGTGACTCCCACGGGCAGGGTGCCTTCAGCTGGGTGGATAGCATAGGGCCACAGGCAGGGGGGAGCAGTGTCTGGGAGCAGGACAAGAAGGGATTGGGGCTGGGATCATGGCGTGGTGGGTTGTGCCTGGGCTGGGCAAGGCCTTGGGACCTGCCACAAGCTGGATAAAATCCCTTGGTGGGCTGGATCTGGCCCATGGGCTGTATTTTGCCTACCCCAGGGAAAGGTAATCAGCCAAATTTGGCATTTGATGAGGGCCCCAAGGATGACAACATATTCGTTGTAAAAATGCGAAGCATCCTAACGGTCACAATTTTTTACTTTGATTTTATTGTCTTGAGCACTCTAGTGATCATTAATTTTTCTCTTTGATTTGTATTTAGTCAATAAAACAAGAACAGTTTTCATTGCTGCTTCCTGCAAAATACGTGTTTTCTTTGAGTACTCCTGCTTAAGGTCAAACATGATACTGCCTAGCTTGCAAGATCTGATTTAGGTCACCATTGAGGTTCGCAGGTTACACTGAAACAAGTAAAGACTTAATCCAGTGTTGCTTCTGCCATATTAATACCAGTCCACTCCCATTGCAAAATATAGGCTTCTTTTGCTGGAAACCAGGTATTTGTTAGGAAAGACAAAACTCTTCCTTGGTATTCAGAATGTTTTGAACTTTGACTTTCTTCTGACTCAGATCTCATTGTGTATTATCAGAAATGCCATGAAATATTTTACTGTGGAGCTCTTAACTACGTATTGTTAAAAATAGACATCTAACCATGAAACTTGTTTTGAGAAAATTGTTTTGTTTCTCTTGCAGATTCGAGAGACTGGTGAAAGACCTAGTAATGAGGAGATCTTACGGTTCTCTAAACTGTTTGAAGATGAGCTAACGCTGGACAATCTTACTAGGCCTCAGCTGGTCGCTCTCTGTAAACTCTTGGAACTTCAGTCAATTGGGACAAATAATTTTCTGCGCTTCCAGTTGACGATGAAGTTGAGAACCATAAAAGCTGATGACAAAGTAAGTCATGTTAAACCTGGTGTGAAAAATGCTTAGCACTATCACTACTGTAATATGCCAATGCTTTCTTTATGACCATCTACTTATATTGTAGATTAAAATAAAAAATTACAGTAATTCAGCAAGAAGTCTCAAGGCTTAAAAGTACACTTTAAATTTGGGGGAATAAACGCTGCCCCTCCTATTAAAAACAATGCAATGCATTCACTTAGAATGAGGATGAAAATAAAAGTCTAAACTTTCTCAGATCACATATCTGAAATATTATATTTATGAAAATTTGATTGCGCAGTTTGGAACGTTATGGTCATTCTTGAAAGCTGCAAGATATTGACCAACTCTTGTTTCAAGCACCAAGAGTTTTATCACAGCAGCCTCTAGTGGTCACCTTTAAAAAATCTAAATATTATGGCCATATACTACAGTATCTTGTGTTCTGTTAACTCTTAATTTGTTTGCTACACATGAATGCTTGTTTGTTTGACTTGTGTAGCTTATAGCTGAGGAAGGAGTTGATATCCTGACTGTTAAAGAACTGCAGGCAGCATGTCGAGCAAGAGGTATGAGAGCTCTTGGTGTAACAGAAGACCGTCTAAGGGAACAGCTTAAACAGGTATGTGACCTGCATGATCTAAGAAAGGCTGCTAGACTGGGAGTCAGGAGATCTGGGCTCTGGTACTGACTTTCACTGTTACCTTAAGCTAGTCATTTCACCTCTGTGCCTCTTTTTGCTCCAGCCTTTGTTTTGTCCACTCTAGTTCTTTGCTCATATAGCTGATGTAGGGATTTTATGGAAGGGAGGGGAGAGCATTTATATGATGCCAGCCACAAATGGACTTGAATCTTTATGGTCACTTGCAGAAGTACTTGCTGCTTTGAACTAGACATCAGATACATCTAGAATAAGTTTCTTAGCAGTGTTCTTAATCTTTTTAGAAACAAGAATATTTGCAGGGCCTGCATTGCCTATGAGCTTGGCTGCTTCTAAAATCAGTAGTTGCACATTTGAGTGCCTGTTAAGCTTACTACGCAGCCTCAATTTCCTGATTTATTCCTAAAGTTGGTGAATATTGTTTCATAGTGCTGCTTTGTACTGAATGGCAGTTGTTTAGTTCTGAACCATTAGGAAAAGTGGGAATGTCTTTCAGCTGGGTTTAAATCTTTGCTAGGGGTGTACTGATAACTATTTTTTGGCCAATACTGATGGCTGATTACTAACCAGCCAGATTGGCTGATATTGATCCGATAGTCTATATGCAGCTTGGAGAGCAGCATCTGGTCAATAAGTTTGTGGGGGGGAGGAGTGGAGATGGTGATTGAGGCCCCCATGGTGAGGGAGGGAGTGGGGCAGGCACTGCGCAGCCAGGGCAGGCCATGGGACGGAACCACAGGTGCCTTATCTGAGGGGCGGCTCCTGCCAATGCATGCACTCTGGGGGTGTATGCCCCCTGGATTTGTGTGGGGGGCGAGGATGGGCTGCCTGCTGCGGCTTCTTCCCAGCGGGGGAGCTGAGCTGGGGCTTTACTCGGGGTGGGAGGTGCTGGGAGATGGCGGGGATTACAAGGGGGGGGGCTCCACCCACCCTAAAATTCCCTGTAGCCCCCTTCCAGCGCTGCCATCACCCACCCTGAGCTCAGACCTGGCCCAGCTCCCACCTCCCCCTCCCCCCACCCAGGAAGAGGCCATCACAGCCCCTGGCCCTGAGCCCCCAGTGGGCAGCCTGCCCTCGCCCCACACAAAGATCTAAGGGCGCACATGCCCCCATGCCTCTCTTGGGGGTGTGTGCAGAGGTGGAAGCCACCTCCGCTCTCTCCCCTGTGCTGTCCAGACAAGCCATCTGCAGCTCCATCCAAAGCCCCGCCTTAGCTGGGCAGCACCTGCCCCTGCCCCATTACTTCCTTCACCACGGGGGCCTTGATCTGTCCCCCCTCCCTCCCCCCCTTGCTCCTTCTCTTCCCCCTGACAGACTTACCAGCTGGATGCTGCTCTCCAAGTTGCTGGCTGTATTCTTGGCCATGTGCAGGGTGTGGCTGCATGTACACGAAGGATTTACTGGTGACATTATCAGCCACATCCACATCGGCCAAAAAAAGCTGATTGCTGATAATGTCAATTTTCCTTTTATTGGCGCCAATACAATATGGACTGATGTATCAGTGCACCTCTAATCTTTGCCTACTGCTCTTGTTAAGTATTTGTTTTGTATGATACATTAATTTTTCATGCTACCCTGAAGAACAGGCTGACTGAGCCAAAAATGCATGTGGACTGAAACAAGTGCATATTTTTCAGTTGCGCTCCCCCCTTTTCCCCCCAAAGGGCTAGAAAGTTACCTTTTAATTCTGTTCTGTGAGGTTAATCTTAGTGGCATCTTATGTAATGGTATCACTTTTTTCTAAAAGAGCTGGGTAGAGACCTTTTCTAAGGGAATTGCATAGAGGTTTAGGGCAAAGCATTTTTCTCAAGGTTACGTTCTGCAGCTTGGGATATGTGTCACTGATTCTTTGCATTAACAGTGCCTTTTGGCTAAGGATCTCAGTTGTGTTTGTATGTCAGGCTTTTTGTGTTATGCGCACATATACATGTATTATATGCTCCATCTGTAAATTAAAAAGGAAGCTTCTATTTGTTGTGGGGTTTTCAGTGACACAAATGTAGCATTACTGCTTATCTTTTGAATTTACAGTGGCTAGATCTGCACCTGAATCAGGAAATCCCTACATCATTGCTTATTTTATCCAGAGCTATGTACCTTCCGGATACCCTTTCACCAGCTGATCAGCTCAAAACAACACTTCAGACACTACCAGAAAGTGTGGTAAGTTATGCTTTGTGTAACCAATAACCGTCTTTCAGAAAAACAGCTGAAAATACATCTTCTGTATATAAGCGTTAATTATACTAGCGCTATGTTTTAGCTTGTTATTGGCTCTGAGGTTGTCATAGATTTCATAGACTTTAGGGGTGGAAGGGACCTCGGAAGATCATCGAGTCCAGCCTCCTGCCCAAAGGACAGGAAGTCAGCTGAGGTCATAGGATCCCAGCAAGATAAGCATCCAATTTGCTCTTGAAGGTGTTCAGTGTAGGTGCTTGAACCACCTCCGATGGCAGGCTGTTCCAGACCTTGGGGGCTCGGACAGTAAAGAAATTCTTCCTTATGTCCAGCCTGAAATGGTCTCCCAGTAGTTTATTACCGTTCAACCTTGTCATCCCTTGGGGCGCTCTGGTGAACAAACATTCCCCCAGATCCTGGTGGTCACCCTGATAAACTTGTAGGTGGCCATCAGATCACCCCTGAGCCTGCATTTTTCCAGGCTAAAGAGCCCCATGGCTCTCAGCCTGTCATGGTAAGGTCTGTTTTCCGGACCTCTGATCATGCGCGTGGCTCTCCTCTGGACTCTCAAGCTTCTCCACATCCTTTTTGAATTGTTGAGCCCAAAACTGGACACAGTACTCTAGCTGAGGCCTCACCAAGGCCAAGTACAAGGAGAGAATGACTTCCCGGGATTTGCTTGAGACGCATCTATGGATGCAAGCCAGAGTTTTGGTCACTTTAGTAGCCGCAGCATCGCATTGGAGGCTCATGTTCATCTTGTGGTCACTGATGACCCTCAAGTCTCTTTCTTCCATAGTGCTAGCCAGTGTAGCACTGCCCAGCCTCTAAGGATGCTGCAGGTTTTTCTTCCCAAGGTGGAGAACCTTGGATTTTTCAGTGTTAAATGCCATCAGGTTCTCATCCGGCCATTTGCTGAGCCTGCCCAGGTCAGCCTGGATCACCTGCCTGTCTTCTGGCGTGGATGCTTTGCCCCTAAGTTTGGTGTCATCAGTGAACTTGGCCAGTCCGCTCCTGACTCCGATGTTCACATCATTAATGAGGATGTTGAACAATATGGGTCCAAGGACAGAGCCTTGGGGGACCCCACTGGTCTCAGGGCACCACGATGAGTGACTGCCATCAATTACTACCCTCTGGGTCCGACCACGGAGCCAGTTTCCCAGCCAGTGGAACCAATGGTGGATCCAAGGCCACAACTGGCCAGTTTTGCCACGAGGTGATCATGGGATACCAGATCGAAGGCTTTTTTGAAGTCAAGATATATGACATCAATCTCTTCTCTCTTGTCTAGGTGATAGGTCACCCAGTCGTAGAAGGAAATGAGATTGGTCAAGTAAGACCTACCCACAACAAACCCATGCTGGCTATCCCTTAGGGTGTTGGCGTCAGCCAGTCCATTAAGGATGGCCTCTTTAATAAACTTTTCTAAGATCTTCCCC
>NW_017728948.1:14114201-14116382 GCF_001723895.1 Crocodylus porosus | reverse complement strand
AACAGCTTGCCTAGGATCGAGGTAAGACTAACCGGCCTATAGTTTCCCAGGTCCTCCTTCCTGCCTTTTTTGAAGATGGGAACCACGTTGGCCCTCTTCCAGTTCTCCGGTACTTCACCAGAGCACCACAATGCTCGTAAGCCGTGCCAGGGGACTTGCAAGGACCTCGGCCAGTTCCTTTAGAACTGTAGGGTGGAGATCGTCCGGGCCGGCTGACTTAAATACGTCCAACCCCTCCAGAAGCTCCCTGACTAAATCCTCGCTAACCCGTGGCCCAGGTGTGCCTCCCCCGGGGCCTGAGGGGGACCCAGCAGGGAGGTGGCTGTTCTGGTCCCTTCTTGGGAGGCAAAGAAATCGTTAAACATGTTAGCCTTGCAGTCTGGTGTGACCCCTTCTTTCCATTGGGTGTAAGCCTCCTTTTTAGCAAGAAGACATTCCCGGATGCTTTTGGTGAGCCATGGAGGCTTGTGTGCTCTCCTGCTCCCTTTGATGCTCGTTGGGATTACCTTCCTTTGAGCTTGGAGGATTGTCTCCTTAAGGAGCAGCCACTCTCCTTGGACACCTGGCTCCCCTCCCCTCTGGGACCTCAGCACTTCTCGAACTATCCTCCTTAGCTTGTTGAAGTTTGCCCTCCTAAAATCTTGGGCCGCTGCCTTACTGCATGCCTTTGCCGCCTTGCGCTGGATGGTGAATTCCAGCCTATGGCATCATAATTATTTGCGTTGAGCAGGAGGATGAGCTCCTCCTCCTTATTCTCCAAGCTCCTGGCGTTTGTGTACAGGCAGGCACGTGTCCCCTGGGGGGCTCTTGCCTTGCCCACAGATTGTACCAGGGCTGGGGCAAGGGTGGGCTCCCTTAAGTTCCTTGGCTCACTGGCTTTGCAAGGGTTGCTCAGCGGGCCAGCAGTGGCGGTAGTCCCTAGTTTAAAGCCCGGTGGACCAGGTCAGCCAGTCTGGCTGAGAAGAGCCTCCTCCCCAGGGGAGAGAGGTGGAGGCCATCTCTTCCCAGCAGCTCGCTGCCTGTCTTGCCAAAGAGCGGGCTGTGGTCACGGAAGGCAAAGCCTTCCCGATGACACCAGTGCCACAGTCTTTGGTTGACTGCATGGATCCTCCTCTCCCCCCTCAGCCCATAGCCCAAGACTGGGAGGATCAATGAGAGCACCATGTGTGCCCCCAGACACTTTCGCTCCGCTCCCAAATGCCTGTAGTGCCTCATGACCCGGCTGGGAGCGCTCTGAGCCATGTCGTGGGTGCCCACATGAATAAGGAGCATAGGACAGTGGTCTGTGGGCTGGAGAAGCTTTGGGATTTTCTCTGCAATGTCCCGGATGTGGGCCCCCGGGAAGCAGCAGACTTCCTGGGCTAAGGGGTCAGGGCGGGAGATTGCCCCCTGAGTCCCCCTCAGGATGGAGTCTCCCACAACAAACACCGTACGTTTTGCCTTGGGGAGAGCGGGGGTGGTAGCTGCAGTTGAGCCTGTGTTGCCTGGGGGAGCTGGCAACTCAGCAGGCTCTGCTGGAGCAGCAAGAGGTGCATACCTGTTGCTAAGCTGGTGCGGTGGGCCTTAGGGTACTTGACCACCTTGGTTCATGCCCCTGACTGGACAGAATGGGAGGTCCCGGAGTCCTCCTTTGTCCTGGAGGGAGACAGTGGTCTACCCTCCAGCTCCCAGGGGGAGAAGGGCTGGCAGTAGGAGTCAGTCTCCTGCTCACAGTCCCTGATGGCGCGCAGTCTCTGGACTGTGGCCTGGGGCTCCTCCAGCTGGTGCGCCAGAGACCCCAGTAGGGAGCAGACCCCGCAAGGGGAGGTAGCCATGCTCCCGGGCCCCAGAACCTGAAAAAGGGACAGGCAGCCCCCGGAGCTGAGAGCCAGGGGCTCCATCTGCGTGGAGCCCAGAAACATGGGCTCCATCTGGGTGGCCGTCTCTGAGGTGCCCGAGGGGGGTGCCGAGGGGACCCGAGGGGTGTGATGCGTGCCCATCTGTGTCATGCCTCTGGTAGGCTGGCTACAGCTGGGACCGTCTACCCTGGGGGGTTTGCAGGCAGGGTTTTGGGCCCTCCCGCGCCCCCTACTGTGTGAACTCTGCGCTAGCTTATGCGCCAGCAGACAAGCGTGCCTGTTCGCACGGCTCCGGTCACGTGGCTCCCTGGGGGGCTGGGCGAAGTAGGGGCCTGGGTGGGGC
>NW_017728948.1:14074940-14114101 GCF_001723895.1 Crocodylus porosus | reverse complement strand
GGGGCTTGACCTGGCCCGGCTCCACGCAGCCGCCTCCTCCCAGCAAGCGAGGAGTTAACCCCTTCCCACGACAGGCCCTGCTTGGCTCCGGCTGTGCTGGGGGTCGGCGGGGGGCTCCGCGGCTGCTGGTGGGTGTCTGGGGGGCTTCAGGGGAGCAGGGTCATGGCGGGCTTTCACCTGCGCGTTTCTTGCCCCTCCGGAGCCCAACTGGGGCTTTTTTTTGCTGTTGTTGGGCCCTTTTAAACTGTCTATTAAAAGTATTAACATTCTGGTATACTTAATGTGGACAGTGTCTCAATTTTTAAAGCATGTAGAAAGTTGGCCCAAGAATAAACAGTTGTATACAGTCTGTTGCATCTGCATCTTCAGTATCTGGATGGCCAGCAAAAATGATAGACCAGTCTTTTGATGCTATGTGAGAATGACCTGAAGGACATTGCAAACAAATTCAAAATGCTGAGGTGTATAGCCTCTTTAGGCTGCTTTGCCACATTGAACATGGTCAACATAAGGAAGCTGTAATCCTCGTTTCTGTTACATCAAGGTCCTGCAAGCTGCCAATGCAAGGTATAAGCATCTCTGTGTGCAAATTAGTATCTCTGTCAATCTAAGGTTGAGAATATAAAGCAGACATGGCCCATTTTTATTTTGTCCATAAAAATTAGGTATGCACATAACTTTAGTATCTGTGGTATCCAGAGCCCTAGATTATAGGAGAAATTGAAGTGAAATGTTACTGTTTTTTTAGAAAGGGAGGTTAGCCAACTTCTCATTTGTAAGGCTTTTAAAGAGCATCTTGCCTCTGAAATCTTCTGTTGGAAACCAGTCAGGGAAGGTCAACATTGATTCAAAATACTTAATTCCATCTGGGGCCTTTGAAATCATCATTGTTAGGCACATTTAGTTATGTTGAAAACTAAATTGTGTCCTGGAAATAGCCCTCTTATGGGTTCCCAAAAGACACAAGTTTATCTTTGACCAGTTTTATTCCCATTCCATGAATGTAAAGTTTGCTTCTACTTCAACAGTCTTAGTAGTATTTTCCTTGGCTTTGTACTCTGAAAAGAAGGGATTGCTCCATAAACAGGACCCTACAAGGTACAAGCTTTGAGACTAATTCCTTAGAAAATATCTTTCAGCATTTTTTCCATTGGGCACTTTTCATGTGAGCTCTTTTCCTGCCCTTTCCAGCCTTGAAAGTAAAACATCAAAATCCTTTAATTTTCAGGGCACATTGACTCTGACACCCTGCTAATTTTTAGTTGACCATCAATTTTCTAAGACAGTCATGCAGTATCTGCTTAATTTTGCCAAATATTAGCTGCATAGTTCTTGCACAGGTTCATGTTAATGTTAATTAACATTAATTGGCTAATTTTATAAATCAAGTTCAATCCTTTTTAAAAAAGCAGCCAGCTCCTAAAGATTGGTACAGGATGAAATATTCATTTTAATTTTAACACAGATTCATTGTTGTTTCGAAGATGGAATTCAAAAAACATTGTTAGCTTTTTACACAGCATTGCCTTAACAGTGCTAGCTCTATTTATCTGCTGTTCCTACAACCAGCTTGTTGCTCCTGCTTTGCTGTCCCCTCTATTATAGAGTCACATATCTTCAAATTCCTTCATATTCATATCTTCCATGATGGAAGAAATTAGCAAAACTCATAGGGGATAAAGTCAAGAGAAGACTGTGATAGGATCTGTTGCTAATGACTTTAATGAGTTCCTGTTATATAATGTAATTGTTGAGAGTCTCACTTTCCTACATCTCCTGTTGTAAGATTATTAATATGAGGACAGTATTTTTCTATACCAATGTACATCTACAAAAGTAGATCAATGTCTGTATGTTGCTCCATATATTTACTGGGGTACAAGTTTGCAACTTCTGCCAGTTTCTTTTCTTTTTTTTTTTTTGAGGGAATGGATTTCACAAGTCTATTTTACAATTTTGTCTAGGACAGATTCTTAATGGGGGAGTGGGAGGGAAGGAGGGACTTTAACAGCATCTTAGTGGTCTTGTATAGAAAGAGAATGATAAATTTTAATAGTATCAGATTGGAAAGTTACGTTCAAAAGAAACAGAATCCTTTTCCTCTGGAGTGCAGAAATGTATATTTTGTCTTTGTCTGACAGTGTGTTGACTATATGTATATCACTGTTTTCCAATTTTATTTTTAGGCCAAAGAGGCTCAAGTCAAAGCAGCAGAAGTAGAGGGTGAAACAGTTGATAATAAGGCTAGGCTGGAAGCAACACTTCAGGAAGAGGAAGCTATTAGAAAAGAAAATCAAGAGAAGGAGATGGAAAAAATATCTGAAGCTGCTGAGAAAGCTAAGGAAATACTTCAGGTTGCAGCCATGGTAGGTGCTACTTTCAGCTGTTGAGAAGTAAGCCCATCAGTAGTATAAATCTTTAGCTCCATTATGGTCATTTTTCGTTTCTTTTGAGTTTTATAATCTCTGTTCTAGTTTTTGTCTGCTAGAAACAATGCTGCTGTTTAAAATTAATGACTGTTTTTGTTAATGGGATTTTGAAATTTAGAAAGAGGCGGAGCCTGCTGTAGATCTCAAAGTAGCTGCCGTACATGCAAAAAAAAGTGAGGTGGCTTTAGATACTGAACAAGAGTTGGCCAAAGTGGATTTGGAAATGCAGACAGAGACCTTGAAGGACACTGCACCAGTGTTGCAAGGCATTAAGGTAAGTTTATATATATTTTTAATGCAATACTTGAAAAACGTGTATGTCTGTACAGAATATAGAAATATAATCCAGGTAAGAGTGATGATGATTTGCCTACTTGTTTGTCTTTTTTTTTTTTTAACTACTTCCATTCTTTGTACCTTTCTCAGAATTTCACTGGTTTGAAAACTTCACAAGCTTGCTTTGCTGTTTTACCCTCTAGCCCCAGACCCTTTGATTCCCCTCAAGTCATGTGTAGACCAAGAACTGCTTTTAACACTGTCCACAATTTTAAAATGTTTCCAGTTTGTAAAGGTAATATGTCTGGATTGAGGGTCATTTAAATGTGTTAGACCTCTGTACTTCCCCTTGATTGTATTTACTATTTTAGATAGCAACATTTTGGAGTGGTAAGTGGGTAAAGGTGGGCTTTCAGCCCTGAAGAATGTAATCTCCAGAATTAGTTAAGTAACTTCCTTTACACTGATGCAAGTCAATTGTTGCTGAATTTCCCTAAACACCAATACCACTTTTCAAAGCAACATTCCTGATCATGTTAAAATTGCCTATTGTTAAATATAAAACTGTTTTTTAGTATCAGAGATGGCATTGTTGCCTTTCCTAAATGTAATAATAAGGACAATTTAATAGCAGGATAATGTTAGCCCCTTTTTTGGAGGTATTTAAGAGGAGATTGGACAAACACCTGGCTTGGGTCATCTAACCCAAGGTCAGAGTTGATGGTTCCTTTCAACCCTAAAATCTATGAAATCCATGAATGCCAAACAAGTTGTAAAGGTAGCATAAAGGGTACTGATTCAGCCTTATCTGGGGGAATGTGTACCATGCTACGTAACACAGAAGACTGCAGATGGTCATACCAAGCAGCTAATATACTTCTGATTCTTGAGGCTTGATGCTATAAAACAGGGGTGTCCAACCTTTTTGAATGTGGGGCTGGATCACGAACTTTTTATCACCCAGTGGATTGGCGAGCCATATTCAAAGACCTCACAGGAAGAGTTATCACATCAGGAAGTGATGTCACGTGACCTTTGACCCCAATGAAGTTGCAGGAAGTGACAATGAAATGGGTCTGGAAATGTGGCTTAAAATCCAAAATAAAAACAATATAAAAGCAAATACTAAACACTTGATTAAAATAAACACTTCTGCTTCTACTCACTTCTCAATGAATGAAAGAAGCGTAATGCAGGTCAGCAGATCGAATGTGGAAAAGATATCAGCCAGAGTGGAAACTAATCAAAGCAACAAAATATGGGCATCTTTGAGAGTAATCTGCAAGAAGATTGACTTTTATTGAATTAATAACTTGTTAGTAACACATCTTTAACAAAAAGTAACAAGTTGAACCACCAGTCCCGCACAAAGAGAAACAGAAGCAAACACAATCCAAACACTGGACAGTATTTTTACAAAGATTTTTTACCTGCTCTAAATTTACATTGAAGCCCAGATTGTTCATGCTTAATTCTTGAGCATATTGTTCAGTATTAAAGGAGCATACAGCACAGCTGCAGGGGGCTCAGCCACAGCTTTCTCTCCCTGGTGCAGCCCAGCCAGCCCATCCCGTCCCCTGTCAAGTGGTGGCTTCCCCACGTGCTGCTGCACTTTCCCCCTATCTGTGCCAGCTGGTCCCAAAAGGCAGGAGACTTCACTGCTGCTTCTGCTGGCCAGTGCTGATCCAGCTGGGCATCCCCAGCAGCACGTGGGAAGCCAGCTTCAGCTGCATGCTGCCCCACCCAGCCGGGTCGGGACCAGCCAGTTAAAGTAGCGTGCGGCTGAAGCTGGATTCCCATGTACTGCTGGGGATGGGAGGAGGCTGGCCAGGTTGGCACCAGCCAGCAGAAGCGGTGGCGAAGCCACGTGCTGCTTGGGACTAACTGGTGCAGGCAGGGGGAAAATGTAGCTGAGCTCCTGCCACTCCAGCCAGGCTTGTCCTGTCCCGAGCGGCACATGGCTCCGCCACTGCTTCTGCTGGCCAGTGCAGACCTGGCTGGGCTCCTCCCATCCCCAGCAGCACATGAGAAGCTGGCTTCAGCCGCATGCTGCTGCAGATGGGACAGACCCAGCCAGGTCAGCACCAGCCAGGAAAAGCAGCATGCAGCTGAAGTTGGCTCCTCCCGTGCTGCTGGGGACGGGCAGAGCCTGGCTGTGTCTGCACTGGCCAGCAGAAGCAGTGGCGGAGCCACGTGCTGCTCGGGACAGGATGAGCCTGGCTGGAGCGGCAGGGGCTCAGCTGTATTTTCCCCCTGCCTGCACCGGTCAGTCCTGAGCGGCACATGGCCCCACCGCCCCTTCTGCTGGCTGGTGCTGACCTGGCCGGCCTCCTCCTGTCCCCAGCAGCACGTGGGAAGCCGGCTTCAGCTGTGTGCTGCTGTGGATGGGACAGACCCGCCTGGGTCAGCACCATCCAGCAGAGGCGGCGGCAGAGCCGTGTGCCACTTGGGACTGTCTGGCACAGGTAGGGGAAAGTGCAGCTGAGCCCCCGCTGCTCCGGCCGGGCTCATCCTATCCCGAGCGGCACATGGCTACTCCTCTTCCCACATGCACCGTGTTAGCAACGTCAAGCTGATGTGGTGCATCTGGGAACCTTGCCCCTTCCCCAGCCCTTCAGCAGCCATTAGGAAGCTGCTGAGGGGCTGGGGGAGGGACAAGAGGTGGGAACGAAAGTAATCTTTACTTTCATTTCCCGTCGCAGCACTGCAGGCCACAGAAAATGCCTGGGTGGGCTGCATGTTGGACAAGCCTGCTATAAGAGGTTTAAGCCAAATGGTTGGCCTCAGCAGAGTCTTCATTGTATCTCACATGCTTTGTGCTTTTTCAAATTTATGAAGAGTAAATGTTATGACTTTTTAAAGGGAAGCACAGAATAAACTGCAAAAGCATTAGATTTACTGATGTTTGGGAGTAAGTTGTGAATAGGTGGCAGAAACAGTTGTATGCCCTAGAGGGACCAAAATTCAGCTCAGGAGTAGGAAATGGTTTTGAAGGATAACTGGTCCACGAACTCAAAAATAGCTGGTATGTTTGGACAGAGGCAGACCCTTTTTTTTGTCTCTTCCTAGCTGCTTGTGTTTTGGGGATTAAAACTTACTATTATAGAGGATTTAGTAATAAGCAATCTTAGATGCTTCCTGCTGTAATTTTGTAGCTTCTTGAAACCATTTGCTTTGATCCCAAAGATGGCATGATGTGAGGTGAGTGTGCTAAATGACCTTTCTCTGTTTTGCCTTCAGTTTGTATTTAGATACAGTGTATTGAAATGGTGTAGGGAAGTTGATATCTGGATATTTAATAGAATACTGAAATTTCATTTCGGACATGAAAATGGGACTGAATACTTTCTGTTTTGTGAGTTGTTCTCTGGTCATTTCTTGAAAACATGAGACGCATGGTCTTTCAGATAGCACGAGTTGTATAAACAATGGTGTAACTGTTTTTAACTTGTTGGTTTACAAAATACTTGAAAGCACACTATTTAATTTAATATGTGGATACAAGGTGTTAAACTCTTTCAAATGTGATTCCCTCTTCCTCTCCTCTCCTGATAGCAAATATGTGGAATAAGGTATTCAGTGGACCATCAACTGCTTTTGATACATTAGTGGTTGATGGCTCCCTTGCTTGCTGGGTTGAAAATTGCAGCTCTGATGATCTAACTCCTGTCACTTTGATGGGAAAAGCAAAGATTACAGTCAGATCTCTGAGATTTTTGGATGAAAAGATGTCAATTCTTTTGTTCTGTTTGTTAGCAAATGCCTTCATGAACAATCGTCAGTAATATGCTCTTGCAGTGATAGCTAATACCTGTGCTTAATGTTAGTTTATTAGACAACTGGGAAAAGGGAGTTTATGAAACAGAAGTCAAATTTCCCTGTTATTAACCAAGCAAAATCCCTTTTCATCAGATAAGCTACTAGAGCCACAACAAATCACAAATAATCATGTAACATGTTTTTTACTTTTTTTTTGCTATTTTGGGGCCAGATATTACATATAGTTCATGTAACATTTAGTTATCCCTATAAAACTTTTTTTTTTCTGTCAAGGCTTGCTGCAGGCATAGCAAAAGACCAATTTATAAATTACAAAATTTACTAAAATGTTACCCAGCATTTTTATGAGTATTACTGATGAGTATTACTGAAGGTTGCTAAATTAGATGAAAAAAATTAACTTTTGGAAAACTTTAACATTGGACACTGAAAGTGACTATTTGTAGTCTGTTCTTTCCTCTTCTCTGTGTGGGTGTATTTCCATAGCAACAGGAAGAAGAGAAACTTTTTAAATATGAGGGCATTGATCATAAGAATTGCAATTTGCCAGAAGGGCTAAAGGGCAGCTGTAGTACATGAAACTACCTTTTGAAATCCAAAAATCCTTATTGACAGTTTTATCATTTCCATCAACCATGGGGTCTCAAAATATCAGTCTGTATTACACAGACTGAAATCTTTTAGATATTCCTGGAAGAAAAAACAAATGTCTCTCTTTTCCCCCCCCCCCCTTGCTCATTTGCATATTTTAGGGTGAGGAGATAACCAAGGAAGAGATTGACGCGCTGAGTGATGCTTGTACCAAACTGCAAGATCAGAAGAAACCTCTAACAAAGGAAAAGGAGGAGCTTGAGGAGCTGAAGGGTGATGTTCAGGAATATTGTGAGGTAAAAATGGGGCAGCTAAGGTGCTTGTGCAGTTGTTTTATCTGTGCAGTCATACAATAACTGATGTTAGACTGCATAACATAAAACATATAAGGCCTCAGTGGCTCAGCGAGTGCACTTTATTCTACCATGCAAGAAGCATCAGATCCTCACCTTGTTTGTATAGTCAAAAGGTTGTGATGGATGGATGAATAAGCGTGAAAATTGTGAAGAATTCATAAAACTAATGCATGTGACAAAGTAGCAACACTTGGGGATATTTCTCAAATTAATCTTCATTCGAGTTCCACTATATTTCACTGTTTCCACTGTTCATAGGTGTGATGATGGCAGTAGCTCTGCTATTGATTTGCACAGAACTTTTGTTTTGAAGTGTTTTTCTGTGGGACTGTAGTATCAAATGTAGCTCATCCTGAAAGCTCTTTTTTGCTTTAAAATCTTTCAGGATTTGCTAGAGATAAAGGAGCTGTCTAAGACTGGACAAGAGGAAGTAGTGGAAGAATCTAAGGCAAGCAAGAGATTGACCATAAAGGTGAACCGAATGATTGGTCAGATGGACAAAATTATTAGTGAGTTGGAGCAAGACAAAAAGGCAGTTGATGGACAGCTGAATGGTGGTGCTACCCCACCTATTGGGTAAGTGACTGATCAGCTCTTGCACATAGTTGGAACTTGAATTTTTGCCTTAACTTGGTTTAGAGAAAATTGATTGAAAATAATTGAAAATTATTCAACACTTTTAAGTACAGCTCTTTTCTGAACGAAAGGACAAAAATGGCATTGTAGGTTTCATCTCTGTATCACAATGATTTTCATTTCCAAGCTGATTAGTGGATAAATAAGATGGTTTCCCCTTTTCTCTGCTGACCCAGCAGAGAAGTCAAATGGGGTCCTATGGGTGTTTTACTTGTTGCATGTCCTGTCCTTAATGAAGGCCACATTATACTCCTTGCATTTGTAGAAATTCCTCTAAACAAGTGGGTTTGGAGGTGTGTGTAGGTGAGGAGACCCTGCGCAGATCTCTGATCCCTGTCATGCTGTGTTGCAGGGCAGAGAAGCAGTGCAGCACGGTGAGCAAGCCTGCTGGTCCTTGCCGCGTGACTCAGCTCTGCAAGAAGCAATGATCTGCGCCGGGGGTCTCCTTGCTGCCACTGCCCGCCCTGTGCTGCCCTGATGAGAGCAGTGCTGGTCCCTGCCATGTGACCTGGCTCTACAGGGAGCAGAGATCCATGCCAGGGACTCCTCACCACCGCTGCTCGTCCCATGCGGCCCCAGATTTCTGCTTCCTGTGGAGCCAGGTCACACATCAGGGCAGTGCTGGACCCTGCCGTGCGACCTGGATCTGCAGGGAGCAGAGATCCACACTGGGGTCTCCTCACTGCTGCTGCCCGCTTGCACTTCTCTGCATCTATGCGGACAGCTGGCTCCAAAACTCTGAAATTTTCCGAAACATTTCTGAAATGTTTTAGATGCCTCGTTTTGTTTTGGAGATGTTTCTGAGCCTTCCTTTTTTATTCAGATTTGGTGTTTCGGGTGCCAAAACAGCCCAAAACACCTCTGAAATGAAACGGCTGCTGAAATTTTGCATAGCCCTCACGTGTTTGAGATCTTTATATGTATTGTTTGCATGACAGGGTAAATGGGTTGACCTTCATTTATTGGCAGTTACCGGTGGTCTTTTGGCTTTAGAGCAACTTAAGTAACCCAGTACCACCTTAAGTAGGAATCTGACTCGGAGCTTTATGTCTCAATTTATACACGTTAGCTTGGATTTGTCCTGAATGGTGGTGGGTTAGTGGAACATTCTCGCAACCTACTTCTGGGTCTGGAGAGTGTCATTTTTCTCAGTGCAATTTTCAGCCTATTGCATGAAAAAGCTTAGGTCACTAGCTGTTATGTCTCACCAGGTAATTACCAGATGTATGATACTTAAGTAGACTGAGGGAAGTGATCAAGCTTTATATACTGATTATGCTTTGTCTTTCTCCCCACCTTCTTTTCTGTTCAAGTTTTTGTTTTACCATTTAAACCTGCTTGGTGCAGTCATTGCCATATCATTATTAGAACAGCTGCAAAATCAGCGGAAGTTCAGGATGGTTTAGTGGCAGATCTGAGGTACAGTTCCCACTTTTGATCTGAAAAGAGTCAGTCTGAGGCCAGAGGCAAGAGTGAAGTTAGGACAATACCAATGAAGCCCTTTGTAATAAAGGATTGTTGGTCTTATCTTCTCCATATCTAGTTGACGTGTTCTGGGAGATGTAAACACATGTGGGGCATGCAGAAGCTGCAGCCTACAGAAGGTAGAGAAATAGTTCCATCATGTCACTAAGATGACCCAGAAATGGGGACAGACTTTTTTTAAATCTGCCTAACTACAGCATGAAGTTCAACTCTTTAGCTTTGTAAAAGTGCACCTTACTTCAGAGTGTATAGAAGTGAAGCCTGATTTAACTGGGCAGTGACACTGTACACACTCTTACAAGCAAATACTCCCACTGTTGCTTTCCCAGGATATGTTAAAGGGACTTTTCCATTGTCTTTAGACTAGCCTTTGAGGTCCAGTAGGGTGACTGAGGCAAGGTTAATGTACCCTGGATGAATAAGGAAGGACAAAGGGAATTAGGTACATATGCAGACATGTATGGCAACTCTACTATACTATGGTATGTGCAACACAGCATATGGAAACCTCAAGACTGAGAATCTGGGGGAGGTAAAGACCCCACTGCTTACTGTTCCTAACTCATTTTTACCTTTTTGTATTCTGTTTGAGCAGTAAACTTGTGTGTTATTGACAGGTTTCAGTATGAAGTACTCTATCTTTTATCATCTTTAGAGTAACTGTTTGCCATATACAAATTGTGTTTTCCCTTTAGGGAGAATGTCATCAGTATCAGTGAGCTTATCAGTGTGATGAGACAAATCCAGAAGATTCCAGAGAGCAAACTAACTAATATTGCCGTGGCACTAGATGAAAACAAGGATGGTAAAATTGATATAGATGATGTTGCTAAGGTGAGTTTGTAGAACAGCTTAATAAAATGAGGCTGGTTTTATTTGTACACAGAATTGTTGACTTGAGTGGCACTGCAGTCTTTACTTCATTTCATATAATTTTTTGTATCCGAATCTTATTTTGCAACTGTTTAGAATTTGAAAACCTGTAGTATTGGAAATTATATACCTGCTTGGTCTATGTGAGTGCTGTTAACAAAGTACTGTATATTAATGCTGCTATTTTGGTGGATGTATTTGATTCTCCTCCTCTCCCCTCATTTAAGCATCCATTTCATCCTGAACCCAAGAGGTTTCTCTTCCCAGTATCAAACACACCTGTGGGACCTACGTTCATCCACTGAACATGATATGTTCTCAGGCATCTTTGGTGTTGCTCCCAGTCAAGCCTTATGTTTGATATTTAAAAAATTATGTATGTACATAAACAGTGTTTTCATATCCTGCAGCATTAAAACAGTATTTACTGAGCTGATGAGGGTGGGGGATTGGAAAAGACAGGCGTGTGTGTGTGTATACATTTTTTGTCCCCTTTTGTTTTAGGGAAATTGTGTGGGTTTTAATGGTTGCAAACAGTTTAGACTGATATTTAGCTAAAACCCTACCATAATGTGTCATTTCAGTATACTATATGCAAGTGAAATACTCAGGCCTACATATTTACTGGACAGAAGCTTCCTTCTATCTAACATTTACCTAATCCTGGAGTGTATTGTGCCATCAGATATATTATTTATAAGCAGCTGCCCCTTCAGTTCCTCTGTTATGGAGTCACAGAATCTTTCCAGTTCTGAAGCTCATGGCATGTGGCGCCTAAGAGGGTTGCAGCACCAGATGCATTTCCCCAGGATTTCCCTCCCCCACTGCTATCTGAAGTTTTTGGGAAGTGCACACTGCCCACTTTTCAGTGACTGAATTTTTGAGTAGTTTAGGTTGCATTGTAAACACTGTTTACTTTCAGCTGCTACGTTCCATTTTCCACCTTCCCACTGTTTTGCTCTCTCTTTATGTTTCTTCCACACTACACAGTAGATCTTGGAATGAAATGAAAATATGCTGAACTAGCAGGCTGGCTCACTTGAAAGTTGCTTTCCTACTCTGTACAGTGACAGAGCATTTGTCTTGATGAATCATATTTTTCCTCTTCAGAAAAGTCAGGTTTTTTTCTAAGCTTGTTAATTTAGCTCTATCACCGTGTCTTTGAGCTGCTATTGGATTCAGTCATTTCTATTTATCGAAATAGAACTTTCCCTCATGTCTGTGATCTTTTGTCCTGGTTCTCAAAAATTGTACATCCTGTCACGCAACACATGCATGTCAGGAAACATGATTTTTGGTGTCTGGGATAAAATTCATCAGATTGCAGTCATGCAGCAAGTGAGCAGTGAGCCTGCCCAGATGTTCAAAGCATAGAGCAGGAAGTGGTGGTCAGACTGCCCACATACAAGGTTCCTATCACCTGGGCTCACATGGAGACATCCCTGATCTCCAGCTGTCTGTGTCCCAGGTCCTGCAGTACTGGCAGCTTGGGATGAGGGGATGTAGGTGCCAGAGCAAGGAGAGCCCTGCGCTGGGGCAAGCAGACAGCCGCTAGCACAGGGCTGTTCTGTGCACTTTGTTAGCCTGTGAATTATCCAAGAATTGGACTGAGATCTACAACCACCGGAGTCACTGAAAAGTCATTGTGGGCATTGAATTTTTAAGAAAATATATTTTGAGTCTGAATTCTTTAGTACAACACTGCTAGTAGAAAAGCTCTGGTGTTTTGCTTAAGCATATGAGAATTACATAATATCCCCCCCTAGTTATAGCTGAGATGGCATTTATAGGTTAGGATTTTAAACTAATGCGTTCTCAACTTAATTTTTTTGTAGGTAGTAGAACTGATTGACAAAGAAGATATCGATATTTCAACCAGTCAGGTTGCTGAGATTGTGGCACTGCTTCAGAAAGAAGAGAAAGTAGAAGAAAAGGAGAAGACAAAAGAGAAGCTTGAGAAAGAAGCTGTGGAAGTAAAGAATTAAGTTTCAGAATCTGAAGCTTAGTCTCATTTTAATTGAACAGTTTCTATCTTCTGTTGTCTCCTGCCTACATATTTATCAGTTTACCTTTTGTGATTAAGAAAAATGTTATTGCTTTTGAGGTGATTTTAGTGGCAAATCAAAGATGTTTTCTGGAATACGGAATGAAACGTCTGTTATCAAGGAAATGATTTATCATTCCAAGAAGATGAAAACTAAAGGAACACTTTAATATAGTGTTCTTCCTATGGAATCCTCTATTTGTACTCCATTTCTGTGCGATAGTGATTCATTGAACTCAATAGTTTGCAAAGCAGTAATATGAAACAAACAGTGACTCTATCATGGAATAATGTTTCTCCTTTATTTCCCTGCATCATTAAATGGGGCCCAATTCTGTTCTGCATTCTCTTAGCTTTTTGCACAGCATAATAGTAATTTGTCCTTGACATTCAGCTGAAGGCACAGTTGCCTCAATAGTCACTGTTAAGATTATTTAATTGTATTGGAACTTAGGATCAGCTCTGCTGTAGCCTTATAGATGGAGAATGGTTAAAGTAACTCTTTTTTTCAGTGCTTGAAGGGAAAGATTGTTTTTTTTGTAGTACTGAAAGCTCCCCAGAAGATTTTCTTTTTTTTAATGTGCCTTCTGCTTCATACGACTGAAAAGTGGGAGTTGCTAATTCTATTCAAAATTCCACTTGGATTGTTAAACCATTGAGGACACAGGAGCCTTTAAAATATTTTCAAACCCTGTTTTGACACAGACAGTAAATTATATCGTGTGCATATAAATAGTTAAATGTAAAGTAATTAGAAGGGAAAAATGCCAATCATGGGCGTTTTGCATATATTTTTTACAAATTGCAGTTATGAAAACTGCTGTTGTTGTTGTTTGCTTGGACTCCATGTACAACGTAATGAGTTTTTTACTTCTTGATTTTTTCATCTCAGGTATAAAATTGCTAACTAACCAGGTGACAGTCAAAGAACATAAAAATGTTCGTCTCATGACTTTGCTTTCTGTGATATCACCAAATGATGTCTTGTATAAACCAGTGTTTTGATTACATGGTTTGCATTCTGATTGATTGGTTTTATATACCTGCTTCTATAATTATGTAATTAAATTTTGGCAGTTAATGGATCTGGATTTGCTACATGTCTTTATTTTTAAACTGAAGATTTAAAACTCAAATAGTGAGAGTTTATTCTAGTATATTGCAGTGTTTGATTAGGCAACATTTTCCCCCCTTTTTCTTAAATACTCCATAGCAAATGAAAGATGAAATTTGTAACTTTGATCTACAGTCTTTCTGTTGTGAATCCAGTACTGCAATGTTTTATACAAACCAATCTTTTTCAGTTTTTTTCTAGGTAATCAGATGAATGTTTGTTTAAGCTTGGTGCTAACAGTAGGTATGTTAGGGTGGTGGAGAAAAGGGTCTTTACTTTTTGTTATTTGAGAAAATATGTATTTTTTTCCTAAATGTTTTGACTCCCAAACATATTTACACAAAATTCTTTGTTTTATGCTAGATTTGAATTTAGAATGACCTAAATGTTTTCAAAACTCCTTGATATTTAGTGGAGCAAAATATAGTTTGGACATTCTCATGGACCATTATATTCATTTAATATTCTTTGTACACTTCTGTAGCAAGAGTTCATTAGCTAATTTTAGGAATGGGGTAAATATGAAATTAATGGCTATACAACTTGTATTTCCTGCAGTTTGCAAAGAAAGCTGCTTGGATTGGATAATGTGACTGATTCTAACAACTACTGCAGTTGTATTTTATTGTGTAAATTCTGTTTTACCTGTAGACAGATTGAAATTCAAATGAATACGATCTCTCCAATTCTTAATGTATATTTAAATTAATGGGCATATCTGTTTTATTATAAGGTAATGCTCAGTCATACTAGGTTTCAAGGTGTGAATTTCTAACTTGACCATTACCTTATAGGTCAATTTCCAAGAGGAAAATGTAATAGTTAAACTTTGTTTTAAAACAATTATACAACTGACAAAAATTAGAAATATGTATAGGCTTTAGATTAGTTTAACTTTTACATATGTAAAAATGCCTTTGGTTTTAAAAAATGGCAGCTTACTAGTTTTATAATATAGTCTTACCAGAAAGTTTTCGTTATCTTCTGTAGAGGTGGTATTCATTGGCAGAAAGTGTGACATCTTTCAACTAAAATGCCTGGTGACTTTTTCAGTGTCACAAATGTGTGTAAAATGCATTGAATCGATTAAATTTAAAATACAGAAAGGTCCCTGAAAAATGCATTCTGTATGAGAACTGTATAGCTGTTCACTGACATTGGCAGCAAAGTACTCCAGACTGAGCTGTACTTATCAAGGCTTTTAAACACTGTGTCCCTTGTGCTCTTGTTATGTCTTTTGTTCATTTGAAATATTTGTGGAATGAATGAGAAGGGAGCTGTAAAGGAATTGATGGAATGTTCTTAAAGAACATCTTAATTAAATTCATTGGGATACATTTATGGCTAACATTTAAAGTAGCAGACTCATCTAAACATGGTATATTGAGGTATTTGAATTTTTGAATCTGGTTATTGAAAGCAGCATGTTTAAGAATATAAACTGTGTTAAGTTCCCCTGTTATCTAAAGAGATTATAAATCAAGCACAGTTAAGCTTTACAATTTAGTATTAAAGTAAATAATGCAAATCAGTTGTGACCTAGAATAGTTAACAGGAAAGATTTGCCTTGTGATATAGACAGTGGGCAAATAGGGGCAGTGGGATTTACACAAGTTCTTCAGATTTGGTAAAGATTTAGTAGTCATCAGTGGGTTGTCAGTGGCTCAAGCGTAGAACCATTCCAGGAGTAGTATTCTAGCTTCCATTAAGACTACTTGGGTAAACAGGGTGTTGCAGGCTTCAGACAGGTGTTTTTATTATTTTGTCTACACAAAACAAAAATGAAGTTAACGAGTAGTTCAGGAGGTGGTGATGACTGACTCCCCAGTATACAGCAATTGGTCATAATACATTTCTTAATTAGTATTTAACTGGGAAGTGTAATTTTTTTTAATGAGGCGATAGATAATACTTTTAAGAAAGTTTGTTAATGTTATGCTGGCAAATTTATATGGCAGTAAAACTTTTTTTTTAATGGCTGTTCCAAATTCAGGTAACAGTCTGATTTGACTTGAAATTAATTAGGTAAAAATGCCATAAGAACCTTTGACTTGTTGAATTACTAAAAATTCCAGTTCGACCAACAAAAAAGGCACAGTAGTAGTACTGCTTTTGAAATAATTAGCATGTTAATTGGATAAGTATGTCGACTTTGTCTTCTCCAAAGCCCACTTTTACTCAGATCTTGGGCAAGAATTGCATTTTGTCGCTTATGCTGTGTAAGCAAGTTTGCTTGCCAGCTAAGTTCCAGAGGCCTAACTTTATAGAGATTCTTCAATAGATTTACATTCAGTATAAGGCATTGCCTTTAAAGATCAGGACCTTTGATCATAGGCTCTGCAAGGGTCTAGTTCTTTTTTACAACATAGAATGCTGCTTGTAACTTTTTCTACACATCCCATAGTGACTTTAAGCTTTAAATATTTTATGCATTTTAAAAAAATTTCTTCTCCTTTTTAATTTATTTAAAATTACTGGATATATTATATTACATTACTGGATATATTAAAGGTCCCATATTAATTTCTCCTTAATTTGTGTTATGTAAGTAAGGTTTCTTTATTCAGTTTTTGAGTTCAGCCCACCATATAAGACTCTTTAGCTCATCCTGTGCTATGTGAATACTGATCCTCTGCTATTGTGCAATAAAAAAAACTTTTGGAAGTTTATTGAAACTTTTGTCTGCCTTCTTGTACTCTTGATGCCAGATCTGTCATTTTTTTGTAACACTTTTTGAGTTTGTTTACTAAGTTTTATTTATTGCTATGTAAATGCGTTGCCAGGCATGGGACTGAAAAATGGTGGATCCAGGATTTGCAATTATTTCTGCAGGGAGAGTACAAAGATCTAAAAATCCCAGTTTTCTTACCTCTGCAAAAATCCCATTTAAATGGGGCTTTGCTGCCTGAGAGAGGTGAAAAGGATCTAACCTTTCTTTCCTAACACAACCATATCGTAGTTAAAAATCTGGCAGCCATCTAGCTTTTTATTATAAGTACATCTTCATTAGTTGATTACTTTGCTGTCAAAATGAATGTACTTCAAACTAAAAGGAGCCCCCTTGAGAGGGATTGATTTTTAGTTTGCAGATATATCTGCACATGCTTGGTCTTAATTAGTGCTTCATAGGCAGAACGCTTTAAGCAAAAAAAAAAAAAAAGGTGTTATAGCTCCATATATAATATTTGTATTAATTAACTAAACATTTTTTTCCTGAGAAACTTGGAAATTATGAATACTCTCTTTAATACTGTTTTTATAAATAATCTCTCTGTGTAGCAATGATTATTATGGCAGATTTATAAGTTGTGTAGCCAGTATATGAAATCAAGGCTTTTTCTGTAAATGCTGTGATTATTTATTATCTCTTACCCTGTCCTTCAAGGGGAGTCACAGAAGTCCTGATAGTTGGGGGCAGTGAAATCCATTAGGGTTCTTGTGTTCTTAATATTTCTAACCTATATTGCAGTAGTGTATGGAGGCTTCAGCAAAGGACCAGGTACCATTGTGGGTAGGTACTAATCCAAAAGACGATTGCTGCCCTAGAGATCTTTCCAGTTTACAGAAACTTGTCAAAATGGGCACAAAGACCCAGCTCCCCAAAGGTATTTAGGTCATTAAGTCCCATTGACTAGGCACTGGGTGATTAAATATCTTTTAAATGGGGGCCCCCACAGATGACAAAATCACTATCTGAGGATTCCTTTAAAATTGGAGTGGTTAGATTAAATATAGACTTGAAAAAATTCTGGGCCAAATTCTGTTTACACTGTTGTAAGTGAGCACCATTTAGTTCTTTGGCTTTTTATTTTGATTATAGGTTAGTTTTTGGATTAACTTGTCATGTAAGTAACATGGTAAAATGGTCTGCAGAAGAATCATAGGTGTGGGAGTTACTGAACTCAATGAGCAACCTAAAGGTGTACTTGGTTTCAGTGAGGGTAGATGTCTTTCATGACTCCCCAAAGACTGAACTCTGGATCCACCATTGTTTCTACCTATACATATGCACTGATGTATAGGAGTTATAACTTAAATGAGGTAATAGCCTACATTTGTATTATATATTTAAAACAATTGTCTAGTTTATTGATGTGCTGTTCATAAGAAAAATTGTAAAATGTTTTATGGACTCATTTACCTGGTTAAAAGGAAAAAAATAATAAAGGGATATGATTGGCTGAATGCTGTCACTTGTGTCTGTGGTTGAGCAGAAGATGACTAAAATTTGCCTGTGTCTTTATTGGAAGAGAAATAAGTGGTAATGAAATACAAACTACCTATTTTCACATTAGACTTACAAATGCAAATACTATTAAACTAGTGACAGTTATGTAGGGAATTGTGGTACCTATGTGAATTTTACTGTCTTCACTTCAATAATGCAGGACAAAGTTAATTTCAAAACAAAAGGTGTTGCTTTGCAAATCATTGTCATCAAGTTATCAAGCTGTGTGTAGACCAGCTGTGAGGTGTTATTTGCAGGGAGAAGGATGATCTTGTAGCTTGTCACTGGCCTGAGATTTGGGTTTAGCTAACAGCTTGGTTATACAAAGGAGTTCTTAGTATTAAACTCCTTCTGAACCTTGGCATATGAGGAAGAGGATGATGTTTATAGGATGTTTCTAATTCCCCTTGAGGCTGCACTCGCTTCCATTTTTGTGCATTGCCCATGAATCTTTCTCTGAAGTTAACAATCTTTCACAGGTCAAAATTCTGTGGGGGCTAATTAGCATGTAAAAGCTTACATTCACCAAACCTACTGTGGTTGTCAAACATCAGTTTATTTCTGCTGGTGCAAAGGATTTCTGCTATTCAGAAGATGGATCCAGTTCAGTTCTGCCTCTTTTTCCATCTACTATTTCTCTTTATGTATATTGGCAGACCAGAGCCCTTCATGAATCATCTGATTTACGTCCTAGTGAATGCTACTGCTGGCACGATGTGAAGTCTCTTGCTCAGGTTGGTAGAGCCTGTGGTTTTTCCTTTTGTCTTGAGTCCAGTCTGGCAGTATTTAGAGTTCCTTCCTCATATTTACTGGTCATATTTTCAGCTTGTTGCTTGAGCAGGATCATCCCTCAAAATCTCTGACTTGAGCTTTTGAGAGAAGCTAAATTACAACTCAAAATAGTCTTATTCAAAAGTTTTGCTGCTGCTTCATTATCAAAATAAGAACTAAGGGTTCACAGCCAGTTGCAGCAGAGAACTTAAGAATGTCTGTGTAGCTTACTCTAGACTTTGAAATGTAAGCTTTTTTCCACATTTAATCAGGTGATATATCCTGGAGAGGTAAGAAAAACAGTACCCCATTCTCCTCCCTCATCCAAATATATTTGACTAAGTAATAAGAGATGTATAGGGGCCTTGTTACACATTGGTTTTCCAATAGCTTGTTTTTGCACAGGAAGGACTGGAGACACCTTCTGAAGTCATTTAGGGGCTATTAAATCCCTTCCAGTGAATGTCTCCTAGTTCGAGCGCTTTGTCTAGGTAAACTCCAGAACTATTAGTCAGTGTGAAGCCTAATGTAGATTACTTTGGTCATATTCTCTGTAATGCTCTAGCTGTACCCTTTACCCTAATATAGTCTATAGCCAGCGCCCTAGAGGACAGTGCTGGTTTGCCACTCTGTTTGTGTCTAGTACAGCTCCATCATAGACCAACGTGCTCTATGACCTAGAGGTGTGCGAAATGGGCCATATTTGATTTGGATTTGGCCTGAATTGGGGACAGTGATTTGATTCGGATCACTGTCCTGATTCGATTCGGCCGAATCATCTGAATCTGCAGATTTGATGCTGATTCGGATAATCAGCAATTCAGCATAGACACAGCTTTGTATGTTTTTTCTATATACCTCGAGGTACCAGGCGCAGCTCATGAATGCTGCAATGGTGAGGCAGATGGAGCATCCCACAGGAGTGCAGGGGGGCCCCCCGTGTGCTCGGCAATCAGCCATGGGGAGACCCCGGTCCCCCCCTCCCACCCTCCCCGACCCAGGAGGCACCGAGCAAGGGGGGTCCCTCCCACGCTCCCTGACGGACCCAGAAGTGGACTGGAAGTGCTTCTGGTCCACTTCCAGGTCCGCTGCCAAATGCGCTGGGGACCCCCATGCTCCTGTGGGATGCTCCTTCTGCCTCAGTATCTCAACATTTACGAGCCGCCTCGTACCCTAGGTATGTAGAAAAAACATTTGAAGCTGTGTCTATGTCTGAACCTCTCTGAATCGATTTGGAAGGTTCCGATTCGATTCAGAGGGATTAAAGGGTCTCCTGATTCAATTCAGATTTCAAGATTTGGCTGCCAAATCAGGCCAAATCTCCGCTGAATTGAATCTGTGACTGAAGCTTCGCACAGCCCTACTATGAACCTGTCACAGTCCAAGTAACTGCAGAAAGAAATGCTCCCTTGGTCTGTACTTCACAATTGTAGTGAACATAATACTGATTTTTCTGACCAGGGATAAAAGCTGAATCTAGTTAAATTAGAGAATAACCTCAAATACAGTCTGAAAAGGAACTGGTGAAACATGATTGCCAAGTGTATTCTGTCGAAGTTTGCGGACGATACTAAATTGTGGGGTGAAGTGCACATGCCGGAGGGTAGGGAACGATTACAGGCAGACTTGGACAGGTTAGAAAAGTGGGCAGTACACAATAGGATGCAGTACAACAAGGACAAGTGCAGAGTGCTGCACCTACAACGCAAAAATATCCAGCACATCTACTGGCTGGGAAGTGACCCTCTCAGCAGCACAGAAGTGGAAAGGGATCTCGGAATCATAATGGACTCCAAGATGAACATGAGTCATCAGTGTGACAAAATCATCAGCAAAGCTAACTGCACTTTATCATGTATCAGCAAATGCACCATTAAACCGAAGGAGGTGATGCTTCCCCTCTGCAGCATTGGTCAGACTGCAGCTGGAATACGGCGTCTAGTTTTGGGCACCGTACTTCAAGAAGGATGTTGATGGATCAAGAGGGTCCAGAGAAGGGCCACTTGTATGGTTAGGGGCTTACAGGACAAGCCCCATGTGGAGATGCTGAGGGCCCTGGACTTCTTCAGCCTCCTCAAGAGAAGGCTGAGAAGTGATTTTGTGCCTACCTACAAATTCATTAGGGGGGATGCAGCAAGGGATCAGAGATGCTCAGTTCACCAGGGCGCCTCGGGGTAACAGGGAACAGTAGTCACAAGCTGGCAGAGAGCAGATTTAGGCTAGATATCAGGAAGAACTTTTTCACGGTGCAGGTGGCCAGAATTTGGAATGGGCTTCCAAGGGAGGTGGTGCTCTCTTCTACCTTGGGCGTCTTTAAGAGAAGGCTGGATAGGCATCTGGCTGGGGTCATCTGACCCCAGTGCTCTTTCCTGCCTAGGCAGGGGGTGGGACTCGATGATCTGTTGAGGTCCCTTCCAACCCGAGCATCTATGAATCTATGTGCCTGGTCTGAACATAAATCAGCATCTTGCATGCTTCCCTTCCCTTCCTGCTTTCACAGAATACCTTGATTTCCTGATAAGCGCTGGTCTGGGAGCTATGATATGCAGGAGCTCTACTTGGCCTTAGCTGTATTGTCACTCCACAGCCATGCAGTCAAAAGGGTTACACTTACTGATCTTTTTTTTTTAACTAGTAGGTCTGTAGAGTGGCTGGCTAGCCTTTGTAGATCCCTCAGCACTCTGGCATATGGCACACTCTTCTGCCTCCTTAGGAGGAGCCTCAAGGAGGGCTCTGCATGTTGAGTGCAAAATGCTCCCGACGTTGAATCTACTGCTAGTTTGAAAGACACATCTCTCTCTGAAAGTTCATGTGGAATTGCACCTTTCTCTTCTGCTTCCCAGGGTAAGGGCCAGACTCATCACCATGGATCAACTCCACGTAGACTTCAACAAACGTGCTCAGTGGTTTTATTCAAAGACTGGTTGGCTACAGCGGCTGTCAAAGGCAGGCTAGAGAAACCAGCAGACATTGGAGCACTTTCCATGTTTTGATTTTTAGGAGTTCTGTATAAATGCTATGGTTGTTAAATTCTTGAAATCAAAGGTTGGATTGTTCACTATTTGCACTGATTGGAGACATACCTAGTTGCGTAGTTTTAAGTGTTGAGCAGACATATGGACTGAATGCACCCTGGAAGCTAAGCAGTCCTGGGCCTGGCTAGTGCTTGGATGGGAGTTCACCTCTGAGCGCCAGGCACTAGAGAGCCAAGCCAAGGAGCTGTGGTTGACCAGTTGGTGAAGACTAGATCATAAAAACCAAATGGGGGCAAAACTTCATTCGGTGCAATCATTGCTGCCAAGCTGATGGATAGACATTTTTAAACGTTATGCTACAAAATATTTCAGGAATTGACACTGCAAACTTATTGCTGTCCTGGTTTCTAAAAACAACTTAAATACTTTTAGCACTCTAAAAGCCATTAAAAGTCAATCCCTACTTGTTTAAATTACATTCATGTTCGGTGAGACTAGGCTTCTCTGCTATTTTCTTTTTAATATATGTATTAAGGGGAGATATTAAAGACAACTGAAGAAATGTATGGACTTTGTGTGTGCAAGGCTAAAAAGTATCTAGTGACTTTAAGCCAGAAAGTGCTGAGGACCCATTCTCTGGATGTCAGGTCCCTTTAAAGCTCTTCAAGGTAGACATCTGAGCTTACTGTTGCTTTTATTAAAAACAAACTAACAAAAAACCTTTGCATCAATATGTATGAAGCTACTGCTCAAACACTGTGTGAGTATTTCTTGTACACAAATTCTCCCAACACCTTTTACGCTGAAGAAGCCTTAGCATCACATGACTGCTGAGGACCAGAAGCATAGCGAGTAACTGGCTCAGAGCAATGCAGGAATCTGGCAGAGGCAAGCACAAACCTGAGTTCCTGCATCCCAAGTTGGTGGGAGACAAAAAATTGCTGTATAATCCTTTGTCTCCCAACTTGTTTTTATATTTCATAGTACAGTGATCCAGGCTCTGGACTACTTGTTTCAATTTTGCATATGCAGCATTGAGGGAGTTAAAGTAAATGAATGGAGCATGTTCCAACATAAGGTTTTGACTGAAGCAGCAGTAAAACTCCTTTGACTGTAAGGAGGTGGGATCAAGCCCCTTTAAATAAAGTTGGCAGGCCTTCCCCAGCATGGTGAGGCAGGTGAATGCCATTGTCAACCTCATACAGAAAGCTACAGTATGGTGAAGTGACACAATTTTTTTGGAAAGAGAGTCAGGGTAGGGGCAGGAGCACACTGTCCTACGGTGTAAACATTTTGCTATGTCACAGAAGCCTATAGAGCCTTGAATACAGAAAGTTTGTGGTGCTGTTGGTGTTAGCAGAATCCATATTTGTTTCAGAGGGAAAATCTCCAGAAAAATCCATGACCCATCGTGACCCAAGAACGTTCAAAGAAATCTCTGCCATCTAGATTAACAGTAAGTTTCAGGCCTGATTGCTTCTACCCTCTGGCTATTAAGATTGCCTATCTAGTGAGTAAGCAAAGCCAGAAAATACTCTTCACTAGATGGCACTGCAGGATCACTCAGCATTAAATTATTTGTGCTCTAGTCCTTGAAGCATGAAGGGAATGAAGTGGAATTGGCATTGATCGTAATGTTACTACAAAGAGGCCTGATGCAACAACTGCTACGAAGACGATGCATACGCAGCAGGTACACGTGCTTGCAGTGCACAAGCTGTAGGTCCATATGCTGTTTATTCTCCTTGCATTTCTTCCCCCACCTCCCTACAGAACTCAGATGCTTTTGGTCTGCTGAGCTTCTGAATTGCTTTTCCAAGTCCAGTTCATTGCCTGTCTGTGTTACTGCTACTCATGTTCTCTAGACATCTTGACTCCTATCTGTCATCCTTTTGTCTATTTAAAATTCTGCTCTTGGCACATTCCCCTCCAGTCCAAACATAGTGAGCGTCTCCCTTATTGGAGTCTACTTGCAGCTTCCCATGTGTATACAGTTAAAAGCAGCCTGTTTTGTATCCAGTGTAGGGTTACCATACGCCTGGGTTTTCCTGGACACGTCCTGTTTTTGGGTCCTCCCATCTTTGTTCAGGCGGTTTTTTTAAATATCAGCAAATGTGTGGGATTTTGCTCTACCTCTGCCCCAGCAATGGGCTGCTTGGGGCTGGGGGCAGCAGGGGAAGGTGACTGGATGTAGGGCATCATGTGCTCTGCGCGCAAGCCTGGCAGCTGCGGGCAGGTGTGTGTGCATGCATGCCGGTGCTGGGGCTGCAGCAGGGTGGAAAGGGGGTAGAAGGGTTCTTCGGGGGCAGCAAGGAGCTGCATGGGCAGCAGGCTTGGGGAGGGCAGGGGGCTGTGGGTCAGGAGTGAGGGGCACCAGCAGGGCTGGGGGTGGGGGTAGTAGGGGGTTGTGGCTTGGAAGTGATGGGTATCAGCAGGAATAGAGGGGCTTTGGGTTGGGCATGAGGGCCACCAGTATGGTCTGGGGGGCAGGGTACTGTGGGTCATGAGTGAGGGCTTGGGGGGGGGCAGCAGTAGGGCTGGGGGGGGGCTATTGTTTGGGAGTAAGGGGCAGGAGCATAGCATGCCCCTCCCATAATCATATATCCTCTCCCTGCTCACAGGTGTCCTTTTCTGAAACTGAAAATATGGTAGCCCTAATCCAGTGTGCTATGCCACTTTGGCTCCATGCCCCCTATCTTGTTTCCTTTCCCCACATCTGTTCCATCAATGATGCTACATGTCCAGTGCCCTATTTATTTCTCTTCCCAGCCCCACCTCCTAATTCTGTCTGTCCCCCCTTTATTTTCTGATATTCCCCCACCCCCTCTTGTGGAAACCCCTCCCAGTTCCTGCTCTCCAACTGATTCCTTTTAAACTCCCCCTGCTTCCTTGTTCATAGAGTATAAAGTCAGGGGTGAGCGTTGTTAGACTCTGACCTGATTTCCTATAACAGGCCATTTAGACTTCCCCAAATTAAGCTTTAGTTTAAACAAAGATTTTTTTGAAAGTCCTCCATTCTTAAGTTTAAAAATTGGTAGTCATGAATTCTCTGCCCAAGCATTTACATTTTTCCAAAGGTCAATTACTTACTGTTCTGAATTCATCTAGCATCAACTTCCAGCCTCTGGATTTGTTATCTGTCTGCCAGACTGAAGTGCCCAGTCTTCAAATTTTTGTTCCACATGTTGCCTATGAGAAAATCTACCTTACTGATTTAACGCAGGGTAGAGGTATACCTCATAGACCAAATGCATTCGGTTAGTGTGTAAGATACACCTCTACCCTTCCTTCTGCCCAATTTCAGACTGACACAGCTAGCTGCCTCTCCTTACTGTTATAATGTAAACTTAAGGGTGGCACAATCCCCCGAAAGAAAGTGAATGCCTAATTTTTATTTTTTTTACGATGGTAAGCAGTTTCCTTCCTTGTCCAATGCTTCTCTGTTTTGTTTAGGTCATATGTGCTAATGTTGGGTTATAAACTCTTCAGAGCAGAAACCCTGCCAAGATTTTTGACTAGTGATATTTTCATAAGTCCCAACTCCTGAGCATCCATTTTGCCGTGCTTTCAAGGGGCCTTCATTCCTAAGGGTGAATGTCCAACACTTTCTGAAAATCAAACCCCTGTTAGGTTACTTTTACATTACTAATCAGTAGAACTGTGCAAAGCTTTGGTCCCTGATTTGATCAGCAGAGATTCGGCCTGATTTGATGGCTGAATCTCTGAATCTGAATCGAATCAGAGGACCCTTTAATTTCTCCAAATTGATTCGGACAGATTCAGTGATTTGGACGTAGATACAGCTTTAAATGTTTTTTCTACATACCTCAAGGTAGCAGGGGCTCATGAATACTGCAGTGCTGGGGCAGATGCAGTGTCCCACAGAAGCCCGGGGGCTCCCCAGCACGCTCAGCAGCAGACCCGGAAGGAGACCAGATGCATTTCAGGGGACCCCCTGCACCCCCCCGGTTCAGTGACTTGTCCCTCCTGGATCTCGGAGGGGCCACCTGTGGTCCGCCTGTGGCCAATAAACTTTTAAAACTGTGCCTGTGTCCAAATTGCTGATTTATCAAATTAGCATTGAAATGTCAGATTTGGATTTGGCCAAATTGAATCAGGGACAGTGATCTGAATCAACTAGTTGAGTCACTGTCCGTGATTTGGGCCATATCCAAGTCAAATAGGGCCTGTTTCACACACCCCTACTAATCAGTGTCACTTGAAAATCTCGGCTGGTGCCTCTGCATTCTCCACTTTGCCTGCACATTTCAGGTGCTGTATAAGTAATATTTTAAGAGCTGACAGTGTTTTTAGCCTGTGTAAACAAAAGATGATACTGTCCTGGCCTCAAGGAGCTTACACATGCATTGCCCACCATGCTGTCTCACCCAAAGATGGCTGTATTTATATGAAGAATTAAATGAATCTTGTGGACAGTGCCCACACTTACTACTTAGCTTGGTGCATATTCCTATGCTTCTCTTGGTGGAATTGATTTTCGGGGTCAGGTTCTTGGTCAGACACAAAAAGGGAAGAAAGTTGCCCATATAACTCATGGGTCTGAGGTTGAACTTTCAAGCGAGTTGTACATACTTCTTAAAATATAGTCTGTAGCAGCAAAAAGGCTTACTGAAGAAGCATATCGAAGAAGGATTTGAATAAAAGGAGGGAAGTTGCTTGGCTAAAACAAAATGTACAGCAATAAAGCTGGTTTGCAAAGCTAAGGGCTATTTAGGGGCAAAACTAATTAAATGACTGCGATGGAATGGAAGACAGCTTCAGCAATTATTGTAAAACAAAACAAACAGAAACTACCGTGGGCCATTGTTGAAGACTTTTTAAAATAAAATTAATAGATTCTTGGTTCAAACGTGAAGGTGCTAAACTCATCAACTAGAATGTCCTCTAAAAATAGAGGCTTAGACCGTGCATCAAGAAAGTAATGTTTCCCTGAGGAGGAGTTAATCAAGCCCATACAGAATGTTTCCTGGCTGATGTCCAATTACAATTTTATTTTTAAGCAGTTACTTTTTGGTGGGTAGTTTTGCTTTGTTTTTTCTCTCCCCCTTCTCTCAACCAGCTGTGCAGGTTTGTTTGAGAAGAGAATAATGGAGTCCCTCTTGCATGAAAACTCTATGAATTTCTAAAGCTTCATGATCCATGCATTGTGGACCTACATCTTTTATACAGGCTTTTGATTAAAGGATCCTGTTTTATATTTAAACTCTGTGAGGCAGGAGAAACCTGGCTTACTTATCTGTGCTCTTATAACACCTCAGAACATTAGACACTGTAATGTTAGAAAGCGCAGAATTTATATTTAGCTTATGGCACAAAGTCATTGGGACCCGTAACTGGGTGAGGGTATCAATCTGTATAACAAGATATTGGTGACTCAGACCATCCTGTTGGTGGGGCAGTGGGAAGTATATTTAACTTTGAATGGTCCACTGGCCTGATTGAGAACTTAGAATCGTAGAAAATTAGGGTTGGAAGGGACCTCAGGATGTCATCTGGTCCAAGCCCCTGCTCGAGGCAGAGCCATCCCCAACTAGATCATCCCAATGAGGGCTTTGTCTAGCTGGATGTTAAAAACCAAGAATGGAGATTCCATAACCACTCTGACTAACCTGTTCCAGTGCTTCACTTCCCTCCTTGTGAGAGGTTTTTTCCCTAATGCCTCACTTGAACTTCCCTTGCTGCAGCCTTGCTCCTTGTTTTGTCATCTGCCAGCACTGAGAACAGTCCAGCTCCATCCTCTTTGGAACCACCTTCCAGGGAATTGAAGGCTGCTATTAAATCCCCTCTGTCTTCTCTTCTCCAGATTAAATAAGCCCAGTTCCTTCAACTTCTCCTCATAAGTCATGTCCCCCAGCCTCCTAGCCAACTTTATTGTCCTTTGCTGGACTCTCTTTAATTTGTCTATATCCTTTCTGTAGCGAGGGGCCCAAAACTGGACACAGTACTCCAGATGTGGCCTCACCAGTGCTGAACAGAGGAAAATAAACACTTCCCTTGATCTTCTGGCAGCACTCCTTCTCCTAGGCAAGTATTGGTTTATATCTATCACAATTTTTATTTCTGGGGTAAATTCCTGCCTCCTTGAAGTCTGTAGAAGGGGAAATTAGTGGTGGTATGTGGGATTCTGTCTGCAAGGGACACTATGTTAATCTGCATGTTTTCCCCAAACTGTGTAGCTACCATTCTAGGTTCAGTCTAAAATAGATGACTGGACAGATTAAGTACTGTAACTGGTAAAGAGATCTGTCACATGTGCAAATAATGAAAGGATATATAATTATCCCCAATCTTTTCAGACGCCCAGTCCAAGACAACCTTGATTATGGTGCTTTACTTTGCATCTATCTGTTCAATTTGAGCGTCCCAATAAACATCTGAATTACACTGTACTTGTTGCTTAGGGGGTTGTTCACAAATCAAGCTGTTGAAAACATGCCTGAAACTCAGGGTGATCAACCATTGAAACAAATTACCAGGGGGAGAGGTGGATTCTCCGTCTCTGGATCTCTTCAATACAAAAGCTGAATGCCTTGCTAAAAGATGGGATTTAGCTAACAAAAGTTACTGGGCCCACTACAGGAGATACATAAATGAACCTTTAATGGCCTGTGATCTGAGGATGGTTAGATCAGATGAACTCACAGTCTCTTGGAACCTGTAAGAACGTATAGCGTAGCCTGTTTTGGGACAAAACTCATTGTCCCAAAGAGTTTTACAAACCTTACAAACCTATTGTAAAACATTTAAGGCTTGTTTGCTAGGATGCAGTCTCTATGGTGCATGGAAAAGGTTTTTACCTTTTTTAGCTCTAATTTAAAAGGCAGGGCATTTTATAAGGTATCTGATTTTAATCGTCAAAGGAATGCAGCGTGTGTCATCTCTACTCCAGCCACGGTTGAACTGTTGGCGGCAATATCACTTGGGGTGCTGATTCAAAGAAGACACCAGAGTGGCAGCCGCCAGGGAGCCTGTGTCACAGGAGCAATCCCTTTTCAAAGAGCTCGAGCTGAGTCAGTAGCAGCCTGTGTCAGCACTACAATGGTGGTAACCCCTGTACAGGGAGATGAGCATTTGTGTTTTCTCCCATCTGCCCTGCTTCTGCCTGTGCTGCCCAGAGTGCCAACATTTCAATTTGTGCCTCTGATCTTTGGGGTTAAAGATAATGTTTAGCCACAGTAGTCCCAGGTAGAAAATGAGGACTTCCTATTTCCCTTGAACTTGCTAAAAATTTACATGGAAATAGTGCAAGATCTGCAGTATCCTGACCAAATTAAAGCCTGAATTACATGTTTCTACCCTTAACATGTCTTACTTCTTATATTACTGCACTGGAACGTAGAGGCTCAGACCAAGATTGTGCCCTTCAGTTGCTATGTCCTATGCCCACACAGTTGGTAAGGGACATACTCTTTGTCCTAAGATGCTTGCAGTAAAAGTAGAGAAGATGAAAAGAGAAAATTTTATTAGCTCAGTTTTACGGATGTCTAAATGAGTGGAGAGAGTCAGCATCTTTCCCAAGGTCTCTAATGGAGCCAAGGACTGAACCCAAATCCCAAAGTCCCAGCGCAGCACCTTAACTGCTTCCACCTCCACCTGTGAAAGGTGTTGTGGGGTTGTTAATTATCTATAAGGTACTAGCACCACAGATTTCTCTCAAAAGTGTGAAGTGCTAGTAAAGTACCAGACTGGAACAATTGTTTTTTATGACTCAGAGAAAATAACAGTGCCTAATGTAATGAACGCTGCTGTTGACAGTGCTAGGGGTTGAGCACCTAAATGCGCCAAAATCAAGACTTAAGCTTATGGTTCCTCTTACCATCTCTGTTTCATCCTGTTAGAGCAGGTGTCGGCAAACTATGGCCCGTGGGCTGGATCCAGCCTGTGGACATACAATTTTGTGGCATTCATACAATTTTGTGGCTTTGGCTGCGAGCAGTGCGGACCAGTGCTGGTCATGGGGAAGAATAAGTTGCCTACCCTTATGCTAGAGCATTTGTAAATCCTTAGTAAGATTTAAAGATCTCCTGAAATGTATTGTCTCACCATTACCCTATCCCTTGCCCTTTTGGACAATATATCAGAAGGTGGTGATGACTGCATATGTTTAGGAAATAAATGGTGCTCATAATTAATTATGATCACACAATATGAGCTGGGCCAATGCAGCAATGACAGACCCTAAGAAGCATCTATTCATTCAAGGGTATGGTGATCAGTGGAAACCAGTGCCACAGAATGAAGCTAAGGGGTAGCATGTGCCTATAGGGACAGCATCTTCCAGCAATAAATATTTGACACCTGCTGTAAGAGTCGAAGAATGAAAAAAATCTACTGCTTTGGCCAAGTTTGAGCTTTGATGATTATTTTCTGCCCACTGGATAATCTCTGCAGTATCTCTGGATGCTGTAGTCTTACCTTCTTGTCCCTACCTATTTCGTGTAGTTTTGCCATGTGCCTCACCTGGAGATGGCTACATTTGAATGGAGAATAAAATGAATTCTGTGGACAATGAAGTATCTCTCATCCTCAGCTTGTAAAGCACCTTGGGATCCTTGAAAGGCACTATAAAACAGGAGTTGTTTATTATGTTTATTAGAATAAAAGTTTTAAAATCTTTAATGTGTGGAGCTTGTTGGAAGGGGAGGACTTAACCATCTTTCTAGGGACCAAATTACAGTAAGTCTCCTGTCAGAAAAGGGGAGAGACTAACTGTATTACAAATTGAGTACAGATATGCATTGTAACCTTTGACAATAAATTATTTCTTAGTAGCAGATAAAGGGAAGAACCTCCCCCCACCCCATGTAGTTAGCCAAGCCAGCATAGCTGACTGCTGGAAAAATCACTGAAAAAGATGTAGCATCTCTAGGTAGGACCTGAATACCACCCTTTCCTATAAATAATATTTATGCATTATCTTTTTCTAATAAAGTCGCGGAGGAAGTAAAATCTCTTTTTTAAAGCTGAACAGCAATATTATAGATTAGAAATCCTGAGTTTTAAGAGACATGAGTAAAGGGGGGGGGGGCCGCCAGGTGCATGGGTGCCACAAGTGGCATGGGCAGATGGGGAAGGGGCAGGCAGCACAATGGCAGATGGAGCAGGAAGCAAAAACAGAGCAGCAGCTTGGTCAGGGAGCAGAAAGCTGAGCAGCAGACTGGACAAGGGGCAGGGACTGGAGTGGCCCTCTTGGAGTGCGCAGGGCTTGCCAAAAAGGTTGGCCCCACTGAGCTGAGGAATCTCCTAATGCCATGTCTTCTAGGTGCTGTCTGTGTATCTGTGGGCATGTCTACACGTGCTATTGCGCTTTAGGCTTACTGCCAGTATTCCCTCTAAGCTGTGTGGCATGCGCTGCCGTGCAGGCGTGCCTGGCAGCGCGGCATGAATGCACCTACACGGCTGCACGTGCCGCACAGCTTAGAGGGAAGCTGCTTACTGAACAGTAAAATACTGTTGATAAGCCTTCCTTGGGAGCACATCTACATGTGCACCCTGTTGGGAGTAAATTTGCTTCTACCCTGCTCTGCTCCCTTGCAGCAGCCAGGAGGAGCACCAAGCCTGTGGGCTGGCAAGGGGCACAGGGCTGGTCTCTTGACCTCATGCCCATTAGGACAGGACCTCATGTGCATGGGGCTGGGAGATAGCTGCTGCTGCAGCCAGCAGAACTCTCCTGGCCCCGTGCACATCATGACATGCAGCTTCTGGGCCTGCGGGATAGTTCCCAGGCAGCCCCCTGCTGAGTGGGGGCGGCATGGAGCCTGCTGGCAGCTGCCCTGCTTGGGTTTCCTGCCCCCACCTGCCCCTGTGCAGCACAGAGATGAGAAGTCTGAAGAGCGAGAAGGGGCTGAGACCCCAGCTCCCTCGTCCCCCAAAACAGCTCTGCATGACACTGGGAACTCTGGAGGGAACCCAGCCCCGGCCACCCCCGGAGCAGCTCTGTGCAACACAGCACTGGGATCTCCTGAGGGCGAGTGGCAGCTGGGTTCCCACCCCGACTTGCTTTCTGGAGTTCCCAGCTCCGCGCCATGCACAGTTACTCTGGAGAGTGAGCAAGGACTGGGTTCGCTGCCCCCACTCACTCTCTGGAGCTCCCAGCTGTGAACTGGGAGCCCAGATGAGGCAGAGAGCTCCCCAGTCCTTGTGCTGATCAGGTCCTGGCTCTCAGGGGTAGCCAGGAGCTGAGCAGTGCCAGGGCTGGGGACAGAGAGCTCCCCATCCCCTGTGGCCTCCTGCTGCCTATCAGCATCCACACATGCACTAGCTAACTGTGCAGTAGCTTAATTTATTGCTCAGTATATGCCCCACATGTATAAACTGTGTTGCTTTACTGTGCAGTAAATTAGTCTACTTCACAGTAAAGCGTCTCATGTAGATGAGTCCTGCTTGTGCTGAACCTACGTAGAGTGCATAAGCTACAGCACAATGCACAGTGAATTTAGTCTTTTGTTTTGAGAATTGCCCAGAACCAATTTTTGATATCCATTTAATAAAGCTGAGAATTTTGTTCTGCCTATAACTCTCAGTCTCTGGTCTGTCTGTGAATGGCTAGTTGGGACTATTTGCTTGCTGGAATTTCAGCTAAATCATAGGATTGTTTCTGGTTCAGTGGAGGGGGCATAACTCCAACCTCAAGCTCCTGGGGTGAACACTTGCATTTTCGGTGGCAGCTCTCTATTCACCTTGAATACAGAGATGCATCTAGCAGATGATATCAGTCTGCCAGAGATGCTGGTACGATCCTTGTTGTCCTCGTACGTGAGCATTTCACAATTGTTAATTTGTTTATTCTCACAATAACTTTGTGAGGCAGAAGCAATATCCCACCACAGATGATGAGCTGCAGCCTGCTACACAGTTTTACAAGTGTTGCTACTATGGTGTTTCTTCTTTTCTTTTTACTTAGGTCACTGTGTCAGGAAAAACCATGGCTGTGGATAGTTATATAACTGGGCTAATATAACCATATTATACTTCCTGAGTCACAAAGGAACTAAAGTACTTGTCTATGGTTTTCGGAATAATTGAGTTCTGCTCAACTGATATGATTTGGAACTGATTTGGCTACTTTGACCTGGAATACAAAATATATTAATAAATAATTTTTTTCTTAAGGCCATATGGCATACGTTTGTGTCAGGGCAGGAACTGAACTCTGATTCTGACTCTCAGTCTTCAGCCTTAATTAAATAAGAGACTTTGTCTGACTACTTTAGTTTGCTCTAAGTGGTGTTCACTGTAGAAAACAGCATTGCCTGCTAGGAACTGTATTGAACTAAATAAAGTCTGTATAGAGCTGCCTTGTACATAGCCATTTCCTCTAGTATTACGTGCATGTTTGGGGAATGCACATTTTGCTTTGGTCCATCAGGTTCGTAGCATGCAGGCTTTTTTCTCCACGAGGTGATAAAGCCCTATTGTGTTCCACCGTAACAAGTCTGCCTATATTACTTGTATTTTTATTGCCACAGTCTGTACAAGCTCTAGCTGACATGTCCTTTGTACAAGGCATGCTACAGAAGTGGAAGAGAAAGTCTATGTTTTGGGAAGTTTACAGTTTGAATAGTCAAGATTGACAAATGAGTGGAAGGGAAACAGAAGCCCAGTGACATAGCTGGTTTGTGGCACTGTTGGGCTTAGCATGGATCGACTGCCTATAGACACACAGAACGCATCGGAGCAGACTCGATTAATTGAGTCTGCTCCATACTTTAATTAGAAACCTCCAGCATTGCCTGACTGTCACATGTATTAAGCCTCATGCATTTCCAAATGACTGTGGGGGTGCTGTATCTAAACCTTGTTGAATGAGCTTTAGATTTGGTGTTTGTGGCCATTTTGAAACGCATGGTGGTGGCAAGCTGTTTTAATTAGAGTGGCTGTCCAGGAGCTGCTCTAATTAAAATGCTCCTCCTTACTTCTGGGTGCATGTATAGGCAGCTGATTTGTCCCAAGTCCCAGTCCAGGAGTCCAGCTATGAGGAGATGCTTCCTTTCTCACCTGCCTCTGGAAGGTCTAAATTAATGAGAAATCAAGCTTTGTGTGGTTGCTTTCCAAGTCTAGAAGAACTACTCAGTGGGCAGAATTATAGCATTTATGAATTCAAGCAACAAAACAAGGCCAAGTATAGGACAGAAAAGTAGCTCTGGAAGCTTCAGTCTACAGATCTGCTTTGGTCAACACTTCTCTACTCTGATGTGCCCTACCTGTTTTCTCTGTGCTGGGCCTCTCAAACTTCCACCATCGATGTGGAGGTTTTTTCTTGTCTAGTTATGCAGAAAGGTCTAGATTAGCGATTCTGTAAATCAGTCAGACTTGAATCCAGATTCTGGGCTACAAGTAAGTGCAAACCTCTGTACTGGGACACAGAACCACTGCAGAAAACACACCTTCAGTTCAGGCTGACAGGCCCAAGGAGTTCTTCCTGCTCGGTTTGACTTGGGCTTTGATGCAAAATCTGAATAGCTGTTGAAAGCAGGAAGTAGCTCAGGCTTTCAGAGTTGCTGAGTTCTTTAGAGGAAAACCAGTTCTGTTTGCTTGGGTGCAGCCATAACAGGGGCAAAGGAAATAGCAAAGTAGGTAACTTGAGACGCTAGGAAATCTTGACCTGTGTTACTGTTTTTATCAAGGTTATAGGTTGTAGCCGTGTTGGTCCAAGAACATGGGCAGACAAAGTTCTTTGGGTAAATCTGATATTTTTTTTTTAGACCAACTCAAATAGTTGGAAAAAATCTTCTTTGCAAGATTCTGGATATAAATACTCTTTGTCAGGCTGGGGAAGCATCTGCAGCTGGTGTGTGCTCTTCCTGGATGGAATGAATAGCAAAAAGCCAGAGGCTGGTCCGCATGCAAGAAAGCCAGTAAACTGAGGTGTCAGTGAGTGAGAGACAGGCTGCGGGGCAGGGTGGGAAAGGGAATTAATTTAGCTGGTACATAGTGGAGAGGTACCAGGGGAGTCAGATGTCAGGCAGGTTATAATGTTTTTATCAATGGTTTTAACAGTGAGTGTTATGTAGGTATCCAGAGTAAATGCAGGCTCCTCTATTTTTTATAATTTAAAGGTGGAAGTACATAAAGGTATGTGAAAGGTAGGATGAGTCTGTGGCTTGTGGGCTAACTCAAGACGGGGCATCCAATTCCCAGTTCCTCCATAGGTTTCCTGTGTGACTCTGGGCAAATCACTTCGCTTCCAGTAATGCCAACTCTCATGAGAAAGTCATGAGACTCCCAATTTCCAAGTAAAAGTAACTCTAACTCGTGATCTCCAGATAAAGATATCAAATCTCAGGATTTTTTTCTTCCAGTGTGTGTAGAGCAGTGCCATGCTGGTAAGTCTATGGAGGGGGGGAGGGGAAGATCAAGGCCCCCACAGTGAGGGAGGGAGTGGGGCATGAGTTGGGATGAATGGGGCCCTGGAGCCGGGGGTAGTCGTGCAGCAGAGCCGTGGGTGACTTGTCCAGGAGCATGGGGGGAGCAGAGCTTCCTGCCACTGCATACACCCCTGGGGGAGGCATAGGAAGCACATGCCCCCTGGATTTGTGTGTGAAGCAGAGGTGGGCTGTGGCTCTGCACCCTGCTGCCTTTGCCCTGGGAGCCGTGCACAGGCTGTGCTGCATCCTCTGCCATCCAGCAGTGTCACACAACTCCCAGGGCAAAGGCAGCAGGGCGCAGAGCCCCAGCCCGCAGCCCACGTCTGCTCTGCACACAAATCCAGAGGGCACATGCTCCCCATGCCTGTCCCGGGGGTGCACGCAGTGGCAGGGAGCCGCACCCCTGGACAAGCCGCCTATGGCTCCATCGCATGACCTGCCCTAGCCTCTGTGTGTGTGTGTGTGTGTGTCTGCCACTCACTGCCAAGCCACAGCCCCCCCAGCTCTGCTGCTACCCCTTACTCCTGTCCCACAGTACCCTGAATCCTGCGAGGGTATGCAGAGACCCCCCCCGCCCTGGGCTCCAACCCCCCACATACGTCACAGCCCCCCACACCATCACAAATAATCCCCCCACCCCACACATGTGCTTCAAAAACAGCATCTCATGACTTACGTTCCAAATCTCTTGATTTTTAGGAGTTTGTCTCATGATTTCTGACGTGGTAGGGTTGGCAATACTGAGCTCCTCGCTGCAAAGTTTAAATATTTTTTTTCTGAACTAAGATTTCATTTGAAAGCCCAGCTTATTTACCAGATGTTTGGTTTTTAGTTGGAAAACATTATGAATTTGAAGCAAAATGAAAATGTTTATGCTAAAAAGCCATTTTAATTGGGAAAAAACAAAGAAACCATCAGTCAGCTTTTCCCAGTGAAATAAAAGGAAAAAATGCCCCAAGAGTACACAACTAGGATAAGATCAACAGATATTTTACAGGCTTGGTTAGAAAAATCTCTTTGAATTCCCTCATAGACTTACTGCCTGAAGATGAAAAAAGGCAAAGGGGAGGGAGGGGGGGAGGTGCAAAATTGACAGGAATTACCTAATTTGCAGTAGCTGCTCTGGGCTCAAGTTTAGGATCAAAGTGATTTTATTCCAGAACAATTATTCCAGGGTCAACTGACTTATTTTGCAGCCCAGTGCTCATGGAGGGAACTACGTTAGCCCAGGACAGCAGTTGCGGCATTCCAGTCAATTTTCCCCTGTAGGCAAACCTTAAATCTCTGCTGCAGGAACGAGTGGGAACACATCCAGCCGGTACAGCCCCTGGCTCTATCCGCTGGTTTTCTGTGTTCATACATGGCCATGAGTTGATGAATCAAATAATACTATTATCATGCTTGTCTTTGAATGAGGCAAAAAGGGGAATTACTTTTTGACATCACTGCCTTTTAGGTTTTGCCTTTTCATTGACTATCCACCCTCTTAAACTATTTCCTCTTAGATATTTTAGTATAGATTTTTTTTTCCCCCAAGCTGAATCTTGTTATGTTTTATTACTGTTTCTAATCTCTTTAAATCCTTTTGGATTATTTCTCAGTCTCAACTGGTGTTTGCAACTCCATGTCCTTTCACTTTGTCTGAGAATTTCATTAAATGATGTTTTATTCCTTTTTTCCAGATCACCCGTGAGGAATTAAGTAGAAGCAGACCAAACCCTGAGCCTTGGGGTGCTCTGTGAGGCACTCTTCCCAGTGGTGTACATTGCCATGTCTCGTCACCCTGGGTTGACTGTGTTCTTGGGCAGTTTTCAATCTACATGACTGCATTTTTTCCTATCCAAGCCAATTTGAATTAATTTCAAATAAGATTTCAGGAGACAGTATCAAATCCTTTAATAAAATATACAGCAGATGCTGTATTGTCTGTTCCATTCACCCCACAATTTTTTCTTCTGTCAAAAAAAATATAAAGCTATTGGGACTCCCTGTGTGGTGGGACTTACTCTCTACAAAATCATGCTACTCGCTCAGCATGTAGGAATTGCCATACTGGATTGTACCAGTGGCCATGTTAGTCCAGTATACCTGTTGCTGTGCTTCAGTGGACACCTGACAGTGATGAAATAAAAGGCCCATAGGAAGTTTCTTCCTAGGCTTAATTAGAAGTTGGTTTATTCCTTGAGGAAGGAGGGTTTTATATCCCTTCCAAAACACATGGTGCCAAATTTCCAAAGTATCTTAGTGGCTAAGGCATTTGGTGTTTTAATTCTGTTCCAACAAGAGTTTGACAACAAAAAGGTTATGAAAATCTGGGCATTAGGCAATTAGGATGTCTACACTGCTAATTAGTACTAGGCTTAGGGTTGTCCTCAAGTCTGAACTTGAAAACTTTCAACATTGAAAATGCCTTGGCTAGATCCAGCCTGACCCCAGAAGCTCTGGTGGCCATCAGGGGCTGATGCTAAGCCTTCTTTCTTGTTCCTCCCTGCAGTGTATTTGATGATGGGCGATCACTCGTGAACGAGTAAGATTGTCTTCTAAGGGTCTTAATAGTAAGTCCGCAGGTGGCTCCATAGCCCAATTCTCGATCGACACGTCTTGTTGCAGTGAGGACAGCTGTTTGCCGGAGGGATGGGCACTGCGTTGCTGCACTGGATGTTCTGATGTTCTTTTTGCCTGTTCCTCTTTTCCTCTTCTCCGTCTTCCACCTTCCTGTAGTGTATTTGGCCCTCACCTGGGTGCTATGAGCCACATGCGCGTAGTCTACCAGGAACAATCTTACAACTCCCAGTTCCTGTCTCCTGGCCTTTCTTTACCCCGTTTCCTATCTTTATTGCCCAACTAGAGCCAAGCACAGCAGCAAAGATGTTAGGTTCATTCCCAGAAGGACTCCACCAAGGGAAAGGGATGTCCAATGCACAGTGAACAGAAGGTAACGTATAGGCAGGGAGGTTAGGGGGGTGTAGGAAGCTCACATGATTTGCGCTACTTGAACGCACCGTTAAAGTTGATTCAATATCAATGCAGATATTAGGTTAGGTGTAATTTAGGATTTCTTGGGGAAAGTTTCTTCTTTTTTTTTGCCTCACTGTTGTGCAGGGGTAGTAATCTTCCTCGGATCATGTGAACCTATTGCAAGTAATTTCTGCTATTGCTATGGGAAGACAGTGGCAGTGACTTTTTCTTCTCTACTTTTTATCTGTGCTTTTTACTAAAAGATTTTTTGTAGGGTTGTGATATCTGAGAAAAACATGAGAACCTCTTGTGAACCTCTTTCCCTGGGTCTTCAGGTAGCTGTCCTCACCAGCCTGGGATGCTTTTTCCGTTTCTATGTTGTCAGTAGTAAAATAAATTGATTAGCTAATTTCCTTACCAGTCTACAGAATGTAATCTGAACACATTCTCCAGAAAAGAAGAAATCCCTCTTCCCAAAGTGCTGTGCTGGCAGCCTTGCTCTTTCCTGCTAAAAAGAACAGTTGTCTTTCACCTAAAAGCCTTTAGTAGGACAAAGAAAGTGTTGTGAGTTGTGCTGTGTTATGAGCAGTGTGCTCATCAAGCCTTTGGGGGTTTGTACATGTTTCCATCCCCTTGCAGAATAGAGGCGTACACAAGAGGTCCTAATAAAGATAATTGCTACAATGGAAGGTAGTAGGGCAAGATGAGATGAGGATTAAAGCCAGCAAAATTCCCATTGCAGAGTCTCATTGGAAAGACTCCAGCTCCTCAAGCTCTCTAAGCAGATGCATAACTCTAGGCACGTGAGTAATAAGCTGACTCCAGTGCTTCACATGACGCATGTACCTTGTTGACTCAGGGCAGAGAGAGAAATGGACTACTCAGGTTTTCATAGTGTGTGTTTTCTCCATCATAAGAATCTGCCACACAAAGCAGATATTTCCTCACATAATACTTGTGGCTTAACTGCAATAAAGCTATGACGAAAGCCAGAAGCACTGTTCGACTCGTAGGAAATTAAATGTTTACTATCAGTTCTGCAGAGTTGGACCAACCTGTGGTTAATGCTTCAGCATCTTGCACACTGCTTTGCTGGTCTCAGGATTTTCACAATACAGTTTCTGTTAAAAAACTGGGGAATGGGAATAGTTTCATAGTTTCTAGGGTCGGAAGGGACCTGAGCAGATCATCTAGTTCGACCCCCTGCCATGGCAGGAAAGAGTACTGGGGTCAAACGACCCCAGCAAGGTGTACATC
>NW_017728948.1:14068009-14073952 GCF_001723895.1 Crocodylus porosus | reverse complement strand
TCTAATGATCTGGTGATCTGATCGTAAAAGGCCACCAGGTTGGTCTGACAGGACCTGCCACTGATGAACCCGTGTTGGCTGCCTCTAAGCATGCAGTCCCCTGCTGGCCCCTCCTGGATGCGTGCCAGCATAATTTTCTCTAATACCTTGCCTAGGATCGAGGTAAGACTACTGGCCTATAGTTTCCCGGGTCCTCCTTCCTGCCTTTTTTGAAGATGGGGACCATGTTGGCCCTCTTCCAGTCCCCCGGTACCTCACCAGAGCACCATGAGTGCTCATAAAGTCGTGCCAGGGGACTTGCAATGACCTCGGCCAGTTCCTTTGGAACTCTAGGGTGGAGATCATCCGGGCCGGCTGACTTGAATACGGAATCAAAGATAAACCATTAGAAGGCAACAGATCTTGCAGTTTCTGGGAATCTCAGCATTTATTCTGCTATGCTCCCAACCACGACATCCCATTTGGTCTTCACATATGAGCAATCAAGCATCTTTATGCCAGCTCTTTCAATTGCCATGAGACACAGCCAGGAACAAACTCCAAGGAGCCCAATTTTCCAACTCCCAGTCTATATTTTTTAAAGGAAAAGATATTTACTCATTAGAATCTATATACTTTTTTAAACAGATATATAATTAACTGGTATATATTTTTTTAACAGATCAGTTTTTTCATGTTAGCCTGTATATGGTCTTTTTGGGTCCATTGAAACTATTTTAAAGACATTTTTTATAGTTATTTTTGTAAAACAAGTGGTATTGTATAGGTTTAATGGGGGAGGAGGAAGGCAAGTTCTTATGTTGAAGTCCTGGGTTGTGGTACTGAGATGCCTGGCTCTATTTCCCACTGGCAATAACTTGCCATATCAGTTCACACTGTACTGAGTGGAGGTTGAAGGTAACCTTCCATAAGGAAGTTTTCAGCTTCCCGCTTCGATCTCTCCATCTCTCTCCTCCTACCCCTGTCTTGTACAATATTATTCACAGACCACAGAGCCAGATCTTCACCTGGAATAAAAAGAGCATAGTTTCACTATTTAAAGTCAGTTTCAAATAGCACCTTCTGAGCATCTGACTGACAAGTAATTTATATATTATGCTACTCAGGCCTCTTGTTCACCCCACCTCATCTCCTGCCTACTGGGCACATCTACGTGTGCGTTAAGACGCAGTAATTATGGCGTATTAAGTTTAGTACCCATTATAACTTAATGCTCTGTGGGTGCATCTACACATGATGCTACATTGCTGTAGTGTCTGCAGGCAAAAGCCGTGATGCCACAGCTACGTTGCTGTAGTGATGCACTCCCCCTATGGTGACATAGGGCCTAAAAATAACCGTGTGTGGCGCACGTGGCACAACATGGACTGTTACTGTGCTGTCTTTTAGTGCGTCCAAAAGAAAGTACTAAATGACAGTGCAGTAACAACGGTGCCATAGCGTCACATGTAGATGTGCCCTGTAATCAGTGCTGCTGCACAGTGGCACTGGTGATGCTAGTAATGCAGTAGACTAATTCTGCTGTGTGTTAGTTGTCGGAGAAATTGGCCAGCTACTGCGTAGCACCCATACACCGAAGGGTGTGCTCATACACCGATAACCTCTGGGCTCGTTCCTAGCTGCAATCAATTAGGCAGAGAACGAGGGAGTGTCCGGTATGCGAGTTTATTACTCTGCAGAGGGGTACTTAATGTCCAGGGACAAAGAGATCCCCCTGATCTGAGTTCGATAGTACTCTTTATGTTAACAGGTCATACATATGCAAATATAAGTATACATATATATATAAGTATATATATGCGTGCACATCTTTGGGGAATTTCCACAAGTCTGGGGTCCTTCTGCGTGCTGTTGCTGGGTTACAGAATGTGGAACAGAGCAAGCTTGAGCTGGCTGAAGTTGGTTTGGTGGTCTCCAAACCTACTGTCAATCAAGGGGGGCGGTTTCAAGCTTCTGCTTTTAAAAGGTCATCTCCTGCTTCCCTTTTTTATTTATGGTTGTTTTTCTTACATAGTGCATTAGCATGGCTTTTGCCATAATGTGCTAATGCACAGTAGAATTAGTCTACTGTGCTACTAGCATCTCGTGTAAATGCACCCATTGGGTTGTCAAACCCATTAGGGTACCATCTAAAATTACACTGTTACTTGTATGGTCTCTATCTTCCTATGTGCAACATAGCAAACTCCCTTGGCCTGTAGAGACCATTAAGATTGAAGCAAAATGAAATAGAGCTGGAGTTTAGACTCCTTTCTTTTGCTTTGGCTTAATTCAACAAAAGTTCTTTTAGAAAATAAGCAGCCAATCCTCAGTAGAACAATCATGATTTTTGTTGCTTGCAGTTTAAAAAGAATATTTGTACAGCATATAAATACAGAAGAAGTACTTACTTGTATTTTTATTCCTTTAGCATTAAATCTTTCATTTAAAGATTTCAAAATTGATCGTTTTAATCCATTTTTCCTTAAAACAGGGCAGGCACATTCTGGACTCTGAAGATATTTCTAGAACTGTAAATCTGGGTTGTTGGGTTGTTTTAAGCCTACAGAGGTCCATTTTAAGGAGGATGTTAATGTTTTTTCTTTCTTTGACCTTGCTTTAATTTTGTTTTTCTAAAAACTGGAGGAAATGGTATTTTCCTGCTTGGCATTCAGTCTGACCGAGAACTTGTTAATTTATCAGGCTTAGTTTTATGTGTTTTTGGTGTATATAGGCTGCTTCTGTATTCTCCAGCTAGGGCCGCACAGTCAGCCACATTCTCTCTTGCCCCTGGCCCTTTTTGCTCAGGTGCAGTCTCTCAGCCTCCCGCAGTTCTTGACCTTTCACCACGCTCTGCAGCATCTCAGCTCCCTATTGACCTGAAAGGGAGGAGGGAGCCAGAATTGGCTATGGCCAAGAGCCTAAATGGCTCTCTCCCCGTACAACACAAGCACTTTAGGAATGCGATAGAAGGGACTCCCGGGCAATTTAATATTTCTATTGTCTTTTGTAGATTGACATCTTGCAGTTTTATTAAGATTTTTTTTCCTCAGAGAATTTTTGGAGAACCTGCATGACACAAAACATTTGTAGCATTTGATTCCTTTTCTTTTTTTAAGCCCAAAGGCAGGGAGGACACACACATTTAAGTTAGAATACTTTCCCCCTCCCCTGTGCGCACCTCCGGAAAGCTCATCTAGAAAGGCCTAAGAACAAGCACAAATTTGGGTGTGGCACTTACCGGACATGCTCAGTGGCTGTTTAGGAAGTTGTATAGGAAGGCTCCATTGTGGGCAAGCCACCTGGCAGGTCACAGTCACTCATCCACCAAGACCTCAGCCAGTCACAGCTGGTCCAGAGGAAAGGGTTGATAAAGGTATAAATACAGGAGTTAGTTAAAGACAGTCTGTGGACTCGGTGGCTGATTGAGAGAGCACTGAAAGGTGGTTTTCTGTGAGTTTGGATACAGGTAAGTGATAGTGTGGCTTTACTTATTAGGAAAACCTTCTATTCAGATACTGTTTGCTACATTAGAATATATCTTATAGATGCAGAGGAGCTGGGAAGGGAACATGAAATAAAGGGAGAAGGTTGGAGACACTCAACTCGCACCTAGTTTTAGTGTAAAGGAAGAGGAAATCTAAGTGTACAAGGACTGAGCAATGCAGAAGGGGATATAGAATCATAGAAAATTAGGGTTGGAAGGGACCTCTGGAGATCATGTAGTCCAGGGGTTGTCAACCAGGGGTATGTGTACCCCTGGGGATACTTGGAAAGGTCCTAGGGGGTATGCGTGGGTGGGCGAGAACAGAATGCTGCCGCCCAGCACCCCGTGCCACCGCCTCCCAGGAGCGGGGGGAGAGGGGCAAGGGCAGAGGTGCCCCTCTGCAGGCCACACAGGCGCCGCCCAGCTGTTTGGACGTGGGGTGGCAGGGGAGCTCACACCCTGCGCTGCCACTGCATGCCACTTTCCCACAGCTGGTCTCACATGCAGCTCCATGGGCTGCTGACAGCGTGTGACTGGCTGTGTGCGAGGCCCATCAGCAGCCTGCGGAGCCATGCATGCAACTGGCTGCGGGAAAGCGGGGTGCGGCACCAGTGGCATGGGGTTGTGGCTGGCGGTGGCAGCTGCCATGTGAAAGTGCCCCCGACCCCTCTACCACCAGAAGGGGTACACTTCTTTAAAAAGGTTGAGGATTCCTGATCTAGTCCAACCCCCTGCTCAAAGCAGGACCATCCCCAACTAGATCATCCCAGCCAAGGCTTTGTCTAGCTGGGTCTTATAAACCTCCAAGGGTGGAGATTCCCCTACCTCTCTGGATAACCTGTGCCAGTGATTTACTACCCTCCTAGTGAGAAAATTCTTCCTAATATCTAACCTAAACTGCCCTTGCTGCAACTTGAGACCATTACTCCTTGTTCTGTCACCTGTCACCACTGAAAACCATCTAGCTCTGTCCTCTTTCAAACCCCTCTTCAGGTAGTTGAAGGCTGTTATCACATCCCCCTTCAGCCTTCTTTTCTGCAGACTAAATATACCCACTTCCTTCAGTCTCTCCTCATAAGCTATGTGCCCCAGCCCCTGAACCATTTTTTTGCCCTTTGCTGGACTCTTCCCAGTTTGTCCCTATCAGAGGAGGGGATACATAGCAAGGAGGAAGAAAGTGCTAGTAAGGATGAAAACTAATAGGTAGGTAACATAGTCAGTGAAATGGCTCTACCTACTCTTGGTACTGATGCAAGGAGCCTAGGTAGCAGAATGGAGGTTCTGTTTGTCTGGACCAAAATCACTTTGGGGATGGGTACTAAAGGGTGTTCTACCACAGTGGGTGCATCTATATGAGATGTTTAATACAGTTGCCTAATTAGCTCTGCAGTAACCATCTAGGCATCTACACGCGCAGGTCTATTATGCTGGGGTAAATTAATAAGCCCCGCAGCAGGGTAGTACTTAGATTTACAGGTACTGTCCTGCTGCTGAGTTTTGTACTCCACAGCACTGCATGTGTAGATGTTGATGTGGTTGTCTGGGGCACAAGGGTGCTTCAGTGCAGTGACTGCCTGCTGGCTAGCCCTGTACTGGAGCATCCTTGTGCCCCAGCCAACCCCTCCACAGCACGTTGAGCTGGGTTGGAGCAGCCCTGCTTAGCAGGCTGATCCCCCAGGCCGCCTGCCAGCCAGGGCTGCCCCGACCCAGCTCAATGTGCTGCAATCCCAGGAGCATATGTAACTGTGGGATGCCTGGGAGCAATAAATGCTAACGTGATATGTGCCAGAGTTTATTGTGCTGCAGTAAAATGCACGTGTAGATGCACACAGTATTGTTGGCAATCTGCTGTTAACCTTCAGGATTAGATTTAGATATGGATAGAGGTTGCTGTGATGTCATTCATGAGATGAATATTAGTGAAAGTTGTCATTATGGGAGACTAGCTTCTTAGATATAGATAGAAGAAGAAAAGATACTAATAATGGTAGGACTGTTAGTCATGGACGTGACAGCTGATTAACTTCTTCACCAAAAAGTCAGAAAACCAACTAGAGGTGCTATTTTATATTTCATAGTTTCATAGTTAGTAGGGTCAGAAGGGACCTGAGCAGATCATTGAGTCCGACCCCCTGCCATGGCAGGAAAGAGTACTGGGGTCAAGTGACCCCAGCAAGGTAATTGTCAAGCCTTGTCTTAAAGACCCCCAGGGTAAGGGCCAGCACCACTTCCCTTGGAAGTTGGTTCCAGACCCTAGCCGCCCTGACCGTGAAGTAGCGCCTCCTGATGTCTAACCTGAATCTATCCTCTGCCAGCTTGTGACTGTTATTTCTAGTCACTCCTGGGAGTGCTTGGGGGAACAGGGACTCCCCCACTGCCTGCTGGTCCCCTCTGACTTGTTTGTAACAGGCCACTAGATCCTCCCTCAGCCTTCTCTTGTGGAGGCTGAACAGGTTCAGGTCCCGTAGCCTCTCCTC
>NW_017728948.1:14035256-14067455 GCF_001723895.1 Crocodylus porosus | reverse complement strand
GCCAGGATAATTCTCTCAAAAAGCTTACCCAGGATCGAGGTAAGACTAACTGGCCTATATAGTTTCCCAGGTCTTCCTTCCTCCCTTTTTTGAAGATGGGAACCACGTTGGCCCTCTTCCAGTCCTCTGGCACCACACCAGAGCACCATGAGTGCTCGTAAAACTGTGCCAGCAGTCCCGCAATGACTTCAGCTAATTCCCTCACCGCTCGGGAGTGGAGATCGTCCGGACCAACTGATTTGAATACATCCAGTCCCTCCAGAAGTTCCCTAACTAGATCCTCCCTGACCCTTGGCCTAGGTACGCCTGCCCTCAGGCCTGAGGGGGGCCCAGTGGGGTGCTGATCTAGTCCCTGCTCAGGAAAATGGAGGCAAAGAAGTCATTAAATTTGGTTTGGCAAGAGCTGATTGTAGAAGTGATAACAAGTTGATTCAGTTTAATTTAAATGAAAGATAAACAAAAATAGAGTCTGTAACTCAGGTTCAGGATTTCAAAAGGGCAGACATTGATAAGAGAGTTAATAAGTCAAAGGATGGAGGAGCCCAGGGACTTGAATACGAAAGAGGCTTGTGATTTCTTCAAGTCAGAGGTGCAAAAACTATCTGGAACTTGTAATTCAGGTGGGAGAGGAGAGAATAGAAATTTGTAGAAAGTGAGTCATGATGATCTAACTGCATGAATAATCTCTTCAGAAATAGGGCCTACACAGAATGGAAAAAGTACTGATCAACAAAGGAGATGTGTGTCGTTGGCTTTTAAATGTAGAAGTAGTGATCTAAAAATAATCTAGGTGTGGCCCAAAATCTAAATATGTACTTCACCTTAGTCTTCAGTAAGAACAACGGTGTTGATCATGGTGGCAAGGGTAGGGTGGTTAATCAGAAATGGACATTATTATATCAGAAGTGAAAGTTTTTTATGTGCTCAAATTGCAGGTGACCAAATAATCTCTAGCCCTGAATTCTGAAAGAACCAGCACAGGGAAGAACAGCTCTTTTTGCAAGGATTTTCAGTAAATTTATGAAGTTGGGTGCAGTACATTATAACTAGAAAATAGTAAGTGTAGTATCTTAAGTAAGGGGAAAACTGATTCAAGCAATAAGGGTCAGGCCCATTTATCTGACTTTTATAGTATATAAGTCTTTAGAACAGATTTTTGAAGGAAAGAATAATTCAGTACATGGGGGTAAATGGAAAATGGGTTAAGGTACAGCATAGATTTACCAAAGGTTCAAATTATTAGATGAATCTAATCTTTGATAAATTTTCTAGACAAAATAAATCTAATCTATTGGGATTTGGGATTGGAGCATTTGATAGGACGTCACACTTTGTTTAAAATGGGAGAAGAATTATAAGGGGAATAAGGAACTAACTAAAGGAATGATGACAACAGGTCATACTGGAAAGGGGAATGGTTGTGTTTGATGTCACTAGCAGAGTTCCTCAAGGATCAGTCTTCAGATCAATCTTATGAAGCATTTCCAAAAAAATAGGTGTGTGCTGATGACACTTGCTGATGGCACAAAGTTGGAGGAGAACTTGAGTGTCATGCAGGAAGACCTGGATGACTTTGAAAACCGAATCCTAGAAAGAAGCAATATTTGATAATACAGAAGGAAAAGCCATGTGCTTAGGGACTAATAAAAGGCAATACTGCTATAATCTGTGGGCTCATTAATTGAATATGACTGAGAAGAAAGACCTGGGTGTACTAATGTGATGCAGCTGTGATAAAAAGGCAAACATGATTCTAGAGTACAACACGAGAGGTATTTCTAGTAAGAATAGGAAAGTGTTAAGGAAAGTGTTCTGGTCACCTGTGCTTTCCAAAAACAAACTCAAAGTGGAACAGGAGCAAAGAAGGGCTCATCATCTGATGAAACCAGAAGAGCTTGTCTTGTTTAGCCTGGCAAAGCAAATGCTGAGATCACTTTCTATAAATACAGCACTGGGATAAAGAACAACAAAATAAAAAGACTCTTTAAGGTACAGGACAGTGTGGTCATAACAAATGCATATGAACTGGTCATAAATAAATTTAGACTGGAAACTATAAAGCTTCTAAGTATCAGAGGAATGATATAGGGGGCAAATTATCTAACTATTTTTATGAGGGATCTTGATCACTTTTATGAAAGGGATTATATGGGCTGGTGGATTTCATGATCCAGGAATTCCTTTCCAATTTTCTGTTCCTGTTTATCACCTATAGAGGCTACCGACCTGTGGAGTTATTGTGGATCCTTAGATCAGGATCCTGTCTCAGTTAAAGAGAGAACAGCGCAGACCTGCAGGAGATATGGATTTCTGCAATCTCACCTGATTTCATTGGGCCTACGGACAGACCCCTGTACTCTGCTAGAGTTGTATGAAGATCCTAGGAACTGATATTTGATAATTTGGTAGGCTGATCTGTATAGACCTGTGCCACTTTAGAGACAGGCTTAAAAATCCTCCGTTCACCAGCAGTGGAAGAATCCTCCATTTACTAGCAATGGCAGATTTTTTCTCAAGCCAAGTCCAGGTGACACATATCGTGGTCTCTCAGCAGAAGACTGAGAAAGCTCCTTTGGAAGGAGAAAGTGTTTATATATGTGTGCTAAAATATAGAAGTATAGATGTTACTGCCTGATAGCTTTCTGTTTAGTCATAATATTCAAATGCTATTTACAGGAAACCCTCACTATTTGCGGGTTCGGCATTCACGGTTTCAAATATTCACAAATGCCAAACCCACTTCTTAAATACATTTAAAGGAGCTCCTTGGGGGCTCCATGCTTGCCTCTGCCGCGCTCCCACTGCTGCTGCCAGAGCAGCTGTGCCCTCCCCCGTCCCCCCAGCCGCTGGGGGCCCTGAGTTCATGAACGCAGACGGCATTCATGAATGCAGTGGCTTATTTGCGGATTTTGCCATTTGCGGGGGATACGAGAACGTATCCCACATGAATGGGGAGAGTCGCCTGTACTGTATTTCATAGAAATCATAGAAAATTAGGGTTGGAAGGGACCTTAGGAGATTACTTAGTCCAACCCCCTGCTCAAAGAAGGACCGTCCCCAACTAGATCATCCCATCTATGGCTTTGTCTAGCTGGGTCTTAAAAGCCTTCAAGGATGGAGATTTCACAGCCTCTCTGGGTAACCTGTTCCAGGGCTTTACTACTCTCCTAATGAGAGAGTTTTTCCTAAAAACAAACCTAAACTTCTCTTGCTGCAACTTGAGGGTGTTGCTCCTTGCAAATTCTGTCATCTGTCACCACTGAGAACAGCCCAGCTCTGTCCTCTTTTGAACTTCTTCAGGTAGTCAAAGGCAGCTATTAAATCCTCTCTGTCCTCTCTTCTCCAAACTAAATAATCCCAGTTCCTTCAGCCTCTCCGCATAAGTCATGTGCTCTACCTCCCTAACCATTTTTTTGCCTTTTGCTGGACTCTCTCCAATTTGTCTACATGCTTTCTATAGTGGGGGCCCCAAAATTGGACAAAGTACTCCAGCTGTGGCCCCACCAGTGCTGAATAAAGGGGAATAATCACTTTCCTTGATCTGCTGGCAGCACTCCTACCAATGCAGCCCAGTATGCCATTTGTCTTCTTGGCAAGAAGGACACACTGCTGGCGCATATTCAGCTTATTGTCCACCGTAACCCCCAGGTCCTTTTCTGCAGAGCTGCTGCCCAGCCAGCCCCAGCCTGTACCAGCGCATGGGATTGTTCTGTCCTACGTGCAGGACATTGCACTTGTCCTTATTGAACCTCATGAGATTTCTATTTCTAGTAGTTATACTATTTTCCATGCACATCAAATCTTCGGTTTACTACAAGACTACAGCACACTCTTTGACAGAAGACTGGTAATTATTAGTACCTATTTACCAATATTTTATAGTCAAAGCATATATAAAATGCTATCAGCTAAGCCCTGAAACGATAGTTATGGCCTGGATTTCAGTAAACCGTTAAGCTGTGTTTCTTACATTTTACTGAAGGAGTATTGATGTTGTGTACACTGACTCCAATATCCTCCTTCCCTATTACAATAGCATGTTACCAACATTACTTGGTAGGACTCAACACCCAGTTCTGCTGTTTTATTACATGCTCCATCAAATGCTTGTTTTTAAAAAAATGAAGTTTACCTGGCATAAGCAGCTATTTGGAAAGCTCATTTGCCAGTGGGTCATTTTCCATAATCTTCTAGATCAAGGTTTTGTAAGCTAATTCCTAATCTGCAAGAAACTGTAACAGAGTTGTCTGTCATGTGGGTCATATGCTGCCCCATCTCATGGACCATCTCTCCTCCCACTCACATTATTAATATTCTAACAATTGCAGTAGTTGCTTATCAGGCAAAATAGTTAGGTTAAGACATGTAGTTCTTGCTCTTTTTAAAGCAGTAAGTAGACTTTCTTCTTTTGAGAAATGATGTATCATGCTAGCTCAAGGGTGGGCAATTATTTGTGCCCATGGGCCACATAGGGAGTTTTGGGGAGCTGTTGCAGGCTGGGTCAGCACCCCGGGTGTGCAACAGCTCACCAAACCTCTCTGTGTGGGATGACATTGCAGGTAGGCAGGGAGTTAGTGTGGGTGTGGGTGGGCTGGTGCAGGCGCCAGGGCTTCCCTGCAGCTCCTTCCCATTGTGCCTCCAGATGCAGGGACCTGGTACAACCTGGAGGTAGTGCTGGTGGCAGTGGTGGCAGGGAGGAGCCGTGGGGCAGCCTTGGCATGGGTCCTGAGTCCCACTTTTTGTTGCCACCTTCACCACCACTCATCATGGCTGGGGCAGGCAGGTCTTGAGTGGGTGTTGCAGGGGCCCTGATGCAAATAGTACAGGGTGGGCTAGGGCTGGCCCCAGGGCTATATGCTCAGCCTGGAGCTTGGACCCTGCCTATGCCAGTCTCCGGGGGCTGGCAGTGGCAGCTGCCAGAAGGAGCCACAGCAGCCTTTGCATCTGGGTCCCCGCCACCACTAGCACTGCCTCCAGGCAGCTTTTCTACACTGTTGAGGGGCTGGAGCTGCTGCCGGGCTTTGGCCGTGGTGTGGAGGCAGTGGTGATTTCTTCTGGCTGCAGCCTCCATGAGCCCTGGCCCCATGGAGATGGATGTAGGCAGGGCCTGAGCCCTGGGCTCATTGCACAGCCCTGGTCCCGGCCCACCCTGTGTGGGGGGTCGGGGTTCCTGCAGTGCCTGCTCTGGACTTGCCCACCTGGGCCATGATGATGGTGGTGGTGAAGGAGGTGGCAGTGGCAGGAAAAAGCAGGACCCACAGCGTGTGCCTAACCTGCTGTCATGACTACTGTTCATTATGGCTGGGGCAGGTGGGTCTGGAGTATGCACTGCAGGGACCCCGACCCCCCTTGGTGGGCAGGCTGGGGCCATGGCCAGTGCCAGGGCTGGGGCTGTGTGCTCAGTCCGAGGCTTGGATCCTGGCCGGTCTCCATGGGGCCAGGCCCAGTAGCGGTGGCAGCTAAAGGAGCCACCACTGCTGAGGCTGCCAGGAAATGGAGTCTGGCTGTGGAGCTGCCCCAGCCCCACTGCATCCCCAGGCGTGGCAGGACACCCCAAGGGTCAGGTGGGACTGAGGGATCCATGATGGGTTGGACAAAGTCCCTCTGTGAGCCAGATCTGGCCTGCGGGCCATATTTTGCCCACCCTTGCACTAGCTCCTTTTACCTGTGTTTCATTTTCTTCTCTGGTCTGGGCTGCTTTTCTCAGGGAAGAGGGAAGCCAGCATTGTATATGCAGTGAGGTTTTCATGAAGTACCTGAGCTCTAGTTCAGTGCCTTATCATACTGGCTTTGTCTAAGAGAGGCTGTATGGTCTGATGGTTCAGACACATGGTAGACATGGGCAATGTGAGTTGAAGGCTATGTTTGCTACAGACTTGCTTTGCTAGTAGCTTAGGTCCAGATCCTTAATGTTATTAAGGGAAATCTAAGGGAGAGAGTTGGTTAAATATCTTGGAGGATTTAGGTCTTCATGGCAGACTTTCATGATACCTCATGTCCCTACTGGCAATAATCCTTCCTTTTTTCTCCCATTTCTTTCTTATCAACTGCAATCCTTTTAGTGGAGAGCCCATCTCTTACTCATGTCAGCATAGTCCTATTACAGAAGACCTCTCTTGGACAAGGCCTATAGACATTATGAAAAATAAGAATAAAATACTGGAAGAAACCCCAGCAAAGTGTTGAGATCATGGCTTTGGGAATCTTCACTCTTCATGGCTGTGTCCAAATGAGCAGGGGTGTGTGGTTTGTGATGCCACAACGCGCACACCATGAAAATTAATACATTTTATCCATTGGTAGCAACTCCCCCCGGAAAATCAAGGGATGCAAAGCATGCAAAAAAAGTGTGCACCAGCACAAACAGAAGCGTAGCCCTTCAGAGAAATGCTCTGGCTGCCAGCCAGGCATCTGTGCTGCCCAAGTGCCCCTGCTACTCCAGCATGACACCAGGCCACCAGTTTATACTGCCTCCAGCTCTCCCTGGCTGAAGAGTGGGAGGAGTAGGGCAAGGGCAGTTTGCCCGCACTGGGACAATTTGTCTTGCAACAAAGCACACATGGAGGGATGTGTGCTGAGGCACAAAGAAGTGGCACAAATTTGTGCCACTATTATTTGCGCCACTGCAAGCACCTGCCCCTGCTCATCTGGATGTGGCCCATGAGTGCTGACTTTCTGCACCCTCCTTCCAAATTTACTCCATTATTGGAATAATGTTTGATGAAATTATATTAATTGCCAGGATCACCTCATTTGCCTCTTACAAATTGGAACCACATTTTCTTTCCTACTTTTTTCCAGTGCTGCTTTTCCTCTCCCAGCTTTGTTGGTGCTTCAATATGTCTGTTAACTAATTTACTTTAGTTCCCCCATCCAGTCCTTCTTCTTAACTTTTGAAAGGCAATAATTTTATTTCACGTGTAAATAATTCTATTTAAAGCAAAAGCAGCAGGAATGGGATACAAACATGTTGCAAAGCCAACTTCCCTTCCTTTTCTGAGATGATAATTGATGGATAAGCAGTATGTGGTGGTGATTACATACCCAGGCTATACTAAGCATTTTGATGCAGCTCTACATTAAATTTTCATAAGCAAGCTGGAAAAATGTGGCTAGATAGAATGACCATTAGGTGGATACATAACTGGCTGAATAGCTTTAAGAAAAGGGTCACAACTACTGTATCAATGTCAGGCTGTTTGGTAGTCTTAAGTGGCATTCCACTAGGATTTTTTTTTAATAGAAATCAAATATCGAGCAAATTTGTAGACAACATAAAACTGCAAATTCTGTTAGGATAGGGTAGGATTACAAGTAAAATTTGAATGTATCTTGATACACTGTAGAACTGGACTAAAAGTAATAAAAGAGGATTCAACAAAGACAAAGGTAAGGTATTATGCCTAGGGAAGAAAAACGAAACGCAACTATAGAAAAGGGGGCAACTGGTGAGGCTGTAACAATGTTGAGAAGGAGCTGGGGCATAGTGGGTCACAAACTCAGCAAAGTTATCAACATGATGCAATTGCAGGATGACCAAATGCAGTTTGGAGTTGCGGTAAGAGTGTTGTATGAAAGAGACAGGAGGTGATAGTACCGCTCTACTTGGCACTGGTTCAGTCGCAGCTGGAGTACTACATCCATTTTCAGACCCTGCAGCTTAAGCACGAAGCACTGAAACTAGATGATTCAGAGGCAAGCAACAAAGATCATAAAGGGGTTGGAATTCAAGCCCTTTGAGGAAGCCTGAAGGAATTTAGTATGTATCGTTTGAATGGAAAGGGGGTTCAGGGAGGGACATGAGAATAACTTTCAAATATCTGAAAGATGGGGGGTGGGGAAAATGTTCTCCTTTGCTGCAAAGAGCAGGACACAGCACTGGCTTTTAAGACAGTAAAATAGATTCAGATTAAATCTCAGAAAACTTTCTCTCTGTGGGGATCAGGAGGACAGTGGAACAAGCTGTTATGCTTGTTTTTAAATATCTGCAAGTTCAGACCCTAACATCAACCATGACTTGGGTGAGGGCTAGAACCAGTCAGAAGTGGGGGAGAGGAAGGACAATTTTAATAATAATAATATCATAACTAACATACAGCAGGGTTAATGGCTTAATTTTAGCCTGATCAAGGTTAACACCTGCAGTGTAAGGAAGAATGAAAATTCTGCTCGTTATTGGTACTTATCTAGTACAACTGTTGAGCCTGTTTACTTGGATATAAATGGTATTAAAGACTTGTTCAACATCGCAAGGTTTAGGGTAAAAACCAAGAAAGAACTGGTTCTGAGAGATTTCCTGTTTGCAGATGACACGGCTTTAGTTACCCACAGTGAACCTTCCCTGCAAAATCTTTTTCTGAATCAAGAGCTTTGGGATGGCAATTAGTCTCAGGAAGACTTATTATGTACGAAGGGGTGAGAGAACCAATACCTGGTATCACTCTGGAGGATAAATCTCTTGGTATCATTGACAGTTTTTACTACTTGGGTTTTATGATCAGCGGGAATCTTGACCTTCAGACTGAACTGGCTAACAGAATCAGAAAAGCAGCTAAGCATTTGGGGCTATTACAGAATTTATGGGCTGTTGGTTGTAGCTGTGGTGGTCTAAGGATACAGGCAGACAAGGTTCTTTGGGTAAATGTGATATCTTTATTAGACCAAATAATAGTTGGAAAATTGTTCTTTGCAAGCTTTCAGGCACAAACACCCTTCTTCAGGCATAAGGAGAGTCTGCTGGTGTTTTGTGTCCTCCTGGATGGAATAGAAACCAATATGCAAAATGAAGGTCTGTGAAAATGCAGATGTGTGGCAGTGAGGTTCAGAGGACATGGGAGACAACAGGTGTGAGACAGGAAGGGGGATGATGGGGGGATACTGACCTGGTGACAGAATGTAGTTGGTAAAATGCAGGGAGGTTACCTGGGCTTATTGGATGGCAGGCAGGTTATAATTTGCCGTAAATCGGATGTCTATATTTAGTCCATGATTTTTTGCCTCCAGTATGAAGTGAAGTTCATAGGCTCATCTATGAAAGGTGTTTTGTACATTCCCTGTGAGGATTAGAATTGAGACTGGAGAGACGGTGGTTGTCTTGTGAGAAATGTGCTCCCACAGGTAATTGGGTATTTTTGTCTTTGATAGGTTTCCAGTGTGCGTTCATTCTGGTACACTGTTGTTGTTTGGTTTCTCCTACATATTTTCCATTAGGGCATTTAGTACACTGGATGAGATATAGTACAGAATGTCAGGAGAATGGAAGACTATCCTCAAGAATATTTTATATAGTGAGATTCAACACAGCTCTAGAAAGTGGGGTTGCACTCTATGGTGATACCACAATGTATGCAAAAATGATATGAAGTTGTTCAACATCAGCCTAGAAAGCTGAGAGGAGCATACAGAATCCCACCCAATCTGGAGGGAACATCTGGCGCTGGGTGCAGCTGAACGTGACGTGGGTTTGTTCCAGAGGATGGAAGCAAAGTGAGAAAGAAGAAAGCGGCATGTTGTAAACCTGGATTCCAACTCAGACAACACATGGATCTGTGAAACTTGTAACAAGCTATGTCGCTCTCAAATTGGGCTTGTCAGCTGCAAGTGGATTCATTGGGCTTCTGACTATAGACCTCTTACATGTACACCGTGGTCCAGAGGATCGACAGTTGTCTACTGTTCTGCTAACCTTGAAACCATAATATCATTAGAAAGTGATGATTTAATTTTTGACGAATATAATGAAAGATACTTAAAACATTCAGACTAGCTCAGGGCTTAACTCCAGCTGTAGAAAGCATGTGCCAGAACCTCTCTCTCCAGAGAGCTGGCCTCTCAGTTCACAGCTTTAGTTTGTGAGCTCGCTGCTAAGCTCACCGAGCAGAGCATGCCTGATGTACATGCCAGAAGTCGGTCGATTTGAACTGCTTCAAGCACAGGAGCTAACGCAGTTGCAGTCACGAGGTAACGGTTACTGTGCAATCACTGCATCTGAGCCTCCGTGCAAATGAGCTGGGAGAGAACCCGGGAACAGAGTCAATGGGAAGGCACAGGGGAAATGAGGGCTGAGCCAAAAGAAGCTGACCCATGTTAACCCAAATCCAAAATGACTTTGAATTTAAGACGCCCCGCCTGATGAATAGATTCTAGACATGGAAAAATTTATAATCTAATTGTTGGAAGGAAAGCAGTTGCAGGGAGCAAGTAGTGGTTAGGGGGCCAGTGGTGGGGAGTCAAGCAGCCTGACCCACGCTACTTGCCCCCTGCTGCCTGTCCGCTCATCACTTGCCTCCACTGTGCTTGCATTCCCCCTATATCTGCTCCCCACCTCCTCCCTCCACAGAGCCGGTGCCCTCTGGTGTCTACCCTCTCCCACCACTTGTCCCCATTTCCCCTCCCACTTGGCTCTCCCTGCTCTCCACCCTCCTGTTGCTGCTTACCCTTACTGCTCCAGCTCTGGCCCAGCTCCATCCTGGGGCACAGAGCACATGGAGGCAATAGTGGTTGTGGCACTGGCAGACCTGGCCCAGGACCACGCTGCAGCAAGAGCCAGGGCCAAAGCTTCTCCCCCCATCACTGCTGCTGCCTGGCTGGGCCGAGGACAGAGCCACCATGTGCTCTGTGTCCTGGGCAGGGGCCAGGGCTGGAACTGGAGCTGCAACTAGGGTAAGCTGCAGGGGTGGAGTGATGGGGCAGATGTGGCATGGGGCAGGTGGCGAGGTGGGTGGCAGCTGCAGCTCTGACTGCTGCAGACCCCAGGTTGGAGCCAGAGCCAGAGCATCCCCCTGCCTTGTACTCAAATTCAAGTGAGGGCTTTTTCCCCCCATGTTGAATCGGGAAAGAAACCTTGTCCTGGATTGAGTGAATATGGCATTTGCAGTTTATTTCTTCATTTACAGTGTGCTGCATTTGGTACATAGGTAAGCAACCTATGCACAACACCTTTCCATCTGCAATGGAGGACATCATCTCCTCTACCACTGCTGGGCTTCTATGGCCTATGTTTCTTATGGGGTAGACTGTATGAACACAGCAATCCCTGCTGACCTTAAAAGCAGTTATCTTTAACACCAGGAATCACTGTCACTGAGCGCAGATTACCAAATGTCTAATAAAGCTTCATATCAACCAAGTTAAAGATATATAATCGTACAGAGTAGGGCTGGAAGGCACCTTGAGAGGTCTTCTAGTCCATGGACCTTTCATTTCATAGAATCAAAGTGTATTTATACACGTGCTCGAGGAGTGTGTGTGTGTGTGTGGGGGGGGGGGGCTTTTGAGAGCTGCTTTAATTAAAGTGCCTGGAGCATCTTGTGTATCAGTGTCCCTGTACTTCAAAATGGCAATGGAGTGCTTTATCTAAAGCTCATTGAGTCAGCTTTAGATAAAGCACCCCACTGCTATTTTGTAGTGTGGGGATGCTGATGCGTGAGATGCAGGAGTCTGCTGGAGCATGTTAACTACCATGCTCCGCAGACTCAATTAACTGAGTCTGCTCATGTATTGGCACCTATAGAATCATAGAAAATTAGGGTTGAAAGGGACCTCAGGAAAGCAGGCTGATGATCTAGGTGATCTAGATTGCAGATGACTAGAAGTCATCTAGTCCAACCCCCTCCCCTGCTTAAAACAGGACCAGCCTGAAGTAGATCATTCTAGTGAGGGCTTTGTTGAGTCAGGCCTTAAAAACCTCCAGGAATGGAGATTTCACCACTTCTAGGTAACCTATTTACCACCCCCTAATGAGAGAGTTTTTCCTAATATCCAACCTAAACTTCCCTTGCTGCAACTTGAGACCATTGCTCCTTGTTCTGTTGTCTGCCTCCACTGAGAACAGTCTAACTCCATTCATTTGTTGGAGGCTAATCCAGAAAGTCATGTTTACCTTCACTGGCAAGCTGTTTACCTGAATATTTCCCTATCATTTTGTTCTTTCTGAATATCGCCCATGAGTACAGAAGTGTGCCACACACAGAGATGTAAAGACATGGTCTCTGCCACCATCGACTTGGCGCAGACACAAAAAAGAGGGACATAAATTGACACAGTAGGGTGAAGATGATAATTAAAATATGGTCACATGGTAATTAGCCAAGGTTTGGGAATGTCTTGATGGTTCCAGTAAGACTTCTGAGCCTGACTCTTGGCCCACGTAAATCAGCATAGCTCTGGTTTCGATTGCTGTTTATATTGTAACATAGTGGCATCAGTAGGGTGACACCCATTTACTACAGTTGAGGATCTGGCCCAAATTATTTATTTCCTTCCTTCTACTCTTCCCACTTGGGTGAGATGAAAAAGAGAGTGTTTAAGGGGGTGGGGGATGGGTCTGGGTCTTGGTCCAAAGCCCATTCAAGCAAATAGAAAGAACGCTTTTCACTTCAGTGAACTCTGGAGCAGGCCTGTTGTGAAAAGGTTGACCCTGGGCACTCCCTGCAGAAGGTGCAGAGTAGAAGGCAGTGGGTCACCTGCTTTGTACTGCTGTCCCGAGTGGTCCCTCTGCCTTGGTGTTTATACTTTGCCAATGTTTGTAGATCATTCTCACATATGCCAGGTTGCCCCTGTTAGCCAAGTTACATGTATTTATCCCTGTTAATCTTCTCCCTGGATTTCAAGCTTTCTTTCCCTTTTGAACATATACAGTAACTCTCTGGTGTGTTTGTGGGACAGCAGTGGTGTCTAGAGGAGGATTTGGGGGAAGATGGGTAGAGGCGGTGAAGGAGATGGAGTGTAGTTTCAGAAAGGTCTGGACACAGAAAGCTGGTACCGGGGACTGAGTTGGGGTCTTTCAGAGCTGAAAGTCCCTTCATTGTCAACTGAAGAATTAGGTGCTTGTACACGTGATGCTATTAACATGTACATGTGACGAAAATGTCACTTTGGGTAGCTTAATGGCATCACAACGTACATGTTCAAGAGTCTGGGTTTTTTTTAAATGACTTTGCATCATTGCAAACTATACTACTTCTGGAGGTAGTTTAGTTTGCAATGATGTGTTTCAGTTGTCAGCTTGCCCCACACTCAGCCGCGGTAGAGGCAGGCAGGCTCCTCAAAAAAAAAAGGAGCGGGCCCCTTGCTGCTTCTGCCTTCAGCAGGCACCTGAAGGCAGGCTGCCCCAACTTGGAAGCAGCACCCGGCCCAGTGCAAATCTTCCCTGACCCAACCTGGCTGGGGCAGCGTCCGGCCTGCTGCCAGCCTGCCTGGGCAGCCTCAGGGGGCACTCTCACTGCAGAGGAAAGGACTGGGACCCCCTGAAGTTCAGGGGTCTCAGCCTGCCAGCAGCTTGCCCCCACTGCTGCGGGCAGGCTGTGACAGAAAAAAAACCACACAAAAAAAATAGGATCAGGCCCCTTGCCGTAACGTTGAAATGGTGGTTTTCAATTAAAAATGCACTGTTTCAATTTAGGGGGCAGAGATTGCAACTTCGGGGATTAAACCCCATCATGTGTACAGGTGCCTCTCATGCTGAGAGAGAGAATAAATTCTTATCTTCTGTGGGCTGGGCACCAGTAGCATCCATTTGTTTTCCATCAACAGTCCTGTACAATTATATTGATATATTCACTCCAGTTTTTAACAGGGCAGCTCTGTTTTTGGTTGGCACTAGGTCCTAATGATGGCAGTGTGACTGCACTCCATTCCTGGTATAGCTCAATAGCAATCCTCCCACTGATATCCTGCACTGCCTGCCTGTGGCTTTTTGTTTCCTGTATTCCCCTGCTCAGGGGCCATCACAGGTGGAAGTCTCCCCAGGTTTCAGCATTGCTGAAGATGCATAGAGGCCCCATCTGCCCGGACCTGCCTGCCTTCCTGAGGCTGTGGGCAACAGAGCATGTTCAAGCATGGCTCCAAAGTGCAAGGCAGAATGCAAAAGCAAAAGCCTCCAAGCTGCTGTCTGATCAGGATGTGGCAATGAGCTGTCCCGGAGATGAGGAATGGTGGTGGAGCAAGGTCCAGGCAGATGCATTGGCATGGGAAAGGCAACTTCATTGCCTCTGATGGTGTTTCTCCGAGCATGTATTGCTCAGCTGATTAGCCATTCTTGATAATAAGCCTTGCTTTGCAAAAGTTGCTAAAGTGCTGAAATTTTCTGAACTATCAGCTCAAATTAGTATGGCTTTTATCACCTAGACTAGCTAGTTCAGTGAGTCCCAAAGGGTGCACCACAGCATACTCGTGTGCTGTGAAGGCAATGCAAAGAGCAGGGCACAGAAGGGTGAAGTCCTGCCCTCACTGTCCTTAAGTAGCCCCAGCTAGATCAGTGATTTTCACCTTTTCAGCCTCAAGGTTCCCCCTCCATAATGTTCTGAATTTTGGTCTCTCTCAGTGATTTGCAACTGTGCGGGGGGGTTGCAAAATTCAGAAAAGTTATGGAGGGGGCTTGGAGGCTAAAAAGGTTGAGAGCCCCTAGTATAGAGAACTGGCAGCAGTGGCCGTGATCTCTCGTGGTCAGGGGTGATTACTCCCACAGCTGCGGGTCAAGTAAAGGGTTGTTATGGGTACTGGTGGTTGGATCCAGCAGAAGAAGCCTGTGCATGACTTGTTTTACATGAGGAGGTCATTGCACATTGACAACAATACCGATCTCAGTGGAAGAGAAACCTGTGTCCAGTGGCAAGGAGATCCAAGATGACTGGGGTTACTCTTCCACTGCAGCCTTCATCTGCCTTTGTAGCCACTGAGAAGTACACCTTCTGCATCCTCCTGCTCCATTGTTGGGGTGGTAGACAGAGGAAGTCTTTGCTTAAAGAAAGGTATTTGGTGTCACTGGTATCATTTCCTTTGCCAGGAGAATGGACTATATTATGTTTTGAAATTTTACACACGCACACACACACGTGCACACACACTTTTTCAGATGTGAGAGAGAAATGTGCTGCCAATTTTAATTTAGGAAAAAAGTGTGCCCAACAAAAGTTTGGAAAACACTAAACTAATCAGATTAATTCTCACAGAATAAATTGATGGTGGGAGACACCTGGCATCTCATACATTTTGAAGATACCCTGATGCGTTGGAGGAGGAGGGGTGGTTTGCCTTCCTTGGAAGAACTGGGTGTTGGTTGCAGCCAAGGCTGGAGATTTGGACTGGGATGTGCCAGTGCTTCTGCTGGTATTGAAACCTGGAGATCCTTAGCTAGAGGGTCTCACGCTCCCACGCAGGATTAGGCTGATCACCATGTTTGTGGTCAGGAAGGAATCTTACCCCATGGTCAGATTAGTCTGGATTGTGGGGGGGTTTGCCTGTGTAGTTGGGAGGGGGGGACGTGGATGTGGGGAGGGGTGTGTAGTCATCTTCCTCAGATCTCTCAAGTATATTTTAACAACCTGTGCAGCAGCAGGATGTTGGTTGCCACATTTCCCCTGCTTTACCGGTGGCAAGTTGGGGTATTGTCTTGTGTTTGTAGTTTTGCTGAGAAGTTAGACCGTGGATTTGTACAGGATAGTCTGGATAGGGATGATTCTGCCTTAGGCAGGGGGTTGGGCTAGATAATGGCTGGAGATCCCTTCCGACCCTACTCTTCTATGATTTCTATGGTCTTCAGGGTATTATGCCTCCAATACAGATACAGGTGCCTATGGCTTGAAAATGTTTCCAGTCTTCAATGAAGTTCTTCCTCAAAGCATATTTGCCTGGCATGATTCTTAAAGCTCTTTCTGCTTCTCACTCTAATTGTCCATTTTGGCTCCACATTTATGATGTTCCTTATTGTTTTAAAATTTGCATTAAAGAGCACTTTCCCTAGCTTTAAGCTTACAAAACCGAGACCTTTGTTGTCTATGTAATTACCCAGTGCTACATGGGCACCAAGGTTAATTGTTTGGATAGAAGAACATGAAACTTATTTATGGATTATTTTTACTTTCAGTTTATTGTAAGCCTTAGAAGCCCAAACTTCAGCTTAATATAAATCTTGTTTTGGTCTTTGTTGTTTGTTTAGGGTCAGTCCATTCTATAGATGGATGGACTATATAGATTAGCCTAATTGGCTAATGGCAAAGGCATTTTTATTGGGCCTTTAGATCACTCATCATTACACATTGGTCTCCTAAATCATTAATTAGGTCAATAACATTCTAAATAACTGGGCAATATTTTCATAGCTGAAAGCAAATAAGCTCACTTGATTTTACAACCTGCAGTGAAAATGTTTGCCTCCAGTTCTGCTAGAAATACAGTCCAGAAGTTTTAATTTTAAATGACTCTTCAGGACAAAGGAAACAGATGGAAAGCTTGCTGTTGTATTAGCTCAGCAAACTGCATTTTATTCTTGTCTCTATTTTTTCTTTTTGTGTTGGAATATATATATTCGTTTTGTAAAATGTTAGCATGAATAATGGTGGGAAAAGCCTTTTATGTTCTTCGAATTTGTATTGTGTTGATTATACAGGCTGCAATAGAATTTTGATAGGATTTTGAAAGTCAAAGCTTGATGCTGGAAGGTATATTTTAGAAGCATACTTGGCTAGTTATTGATTTTTTTTTTTTTTGCCACAGATATTATTATTTAATAAAGCCCGTCTGTCTGTCACGCTCCTGGAGCACTCTAATTACTTAGTGAAACACCCACTCAGAGTGTGGAGCGCTGCCACGATAGTGGGGACAAATCGAGGTGTAGGGGAGGAAGGCCAGTGCTGCTGGCCTCACCTCCCTGGCCCTGCTCCTCAGTGCTTGCCTCCCCCCTGCTCTATCCCTGCCATCATGGCAGCACTCTGCCACCCCCGAGGAGCAGGACTGGCGGGGGGAGAGGGGGCACTGGAGGCGGTGGCAGCACAGGGTGCTGGTGAAGGGTGATGGAGAGGACAGTGGGACAAGCTCCCCCCCACTCCTGGGAGGCGGCAGCAGTGGTGGGTGGTGACGCTCTGTCTCCCCAACCTCCATCCCCCCAGTCATTCTTGATGGGCAGTTGGCTATTATTTTATATTATTTTACCTACTACAAAGGGTGTGGGAAAGGAAGGAAATGTGAAAAAGCAAAAACATGTTTTGAAAACTCTGCTGTCTTGGAAGAACACATGAAAACTCACAAGTCTCTTACTGTAATCGCTTGAGGGACATGCTGCTTGAATGTGAAAATGTGTGGTATAATAAACCTATAGCTACATGTATACAAGGCTTCAGCTATCATTATTTAAGCTTTGTATCTGCTGTCCGATAGATTTAAGCTCTTCAGTTTCAGAAAATCAGGCCATTGCTATACTAAAGAAGTATCTCCACTATCAGTACTATTATTAGGGATGTTCTGTCTCTCTTTGTTGGTATCTGTTTTTAAAATGTTGTCCTGTAGAAAGCTTTTATCCTATGTTGTAGGCACAATAATTTACAAATGAGCAAAAATTCAGAGATCAAAATGCAACCACACACAATGGCCAGGGCATTTCAAAGCACTAATGGCTTCAAAAAGTCAATGCAAAGTCTGGTATAGAAGTAGTAACAGGATTCTACCATCACACCAAGGCCACGATGCAGTGCCATTAAAGTCTGTGGCAGCATCTAGATTGGGTTGAGGTAGACAAACTGCTAAATGGGTTAAGAGAATTAATTGTCTTTAAAAAAAAAAAATACAAACCCAGACCAAGAATTCTCTACTTGACATTTTTTTTCTTTTACTGCTTTCACAGAGACCAATTTTCTTACAATAGCAACACCTTTGCCTGAGGCACAGAGAGAGGTATGCTCACTCCGGTATCTCTTGGTTTAGGATTTCATGTTTTCCCCCCAGTCGTTTGCTGTTTTCAGAATTTTTTAAGTGCTTTGATTAAAGCACAGCATGCTCTGCTCCAAATAGTGAGATGCAAACTCATTACTCACCCTAGGTTTGCTGACCAACCGGAAGAGAAAAGAACACCATTCTGTCTTGAGATCCATGTTGCACAGAGAAAACTGCACACCTGATCATTGGCACTGCATCCCAGGAGGCCAGGGTCAGAGTTAGAGCGTGTACATGACAAACTCTTGCGGTAGGGCCCAACAGGTAGCGCAGTGGGGCTCCAGTTTTGGTTTTGGGACTTCCCAGCATTGCAGCAATGTAAATGTTAAAGAATAATATTCACTATCTTGGCTTCTGCCAAAGTCCCAGATAGTGCCTACAGCCAGAGCAGCTAGATGTTTCCGCTGGAAGGATAAGTAAAAAGGCTTTAAATACTGGCATTCAAATTGTCCTAACTTGCCTTCAGAACTTTACCGTAACTTTACGAGCCGGTGGTGTGGGCTTATCCCGCTACGTTCATCCATCTTCCAGAGCCTAGAGAGGTGAATCAGTTCCTTTGTCCCTGTCCTTAGCTTTGCTTGCCTGGCAGTCCATCAGCTCGTTTTCCCATTCTGGCTCTCTCCAGAGTCAGAAGGTCCAAACTTTCTTTTTTAAATTCTAGTGAAAGCTTCTGTTCCTTAGAGACCAGTGGCAGCATAAGCTGCCTGCCAGCACCAATTCAACTTTGCAATGCTGATGAAAACAGTTGGTGCTTAGGTAGCACCCCACAATGCTCCACTTCCATGTCCTGATTTTCTGCTAAATTTGACAGGAGAGATTATTTCTTTGCTCAGGGTAGGAGTTGGGGGATGGGCACATGGGATCCTTCCTTCTCCGGGGGTGGGCAGCAGAGTGAAGCTTCAGCACTGCAGCTAGACTCCTCACAGGGAACAGCACATCTCCCTCCACATCTTAAGCAGTGACATCAAGCCATGACCTTTCTTTTAGTGAACGATAAGGATAGAAGGGCATGAGCCGGTACGCTTGGCAGTCAATGGAAAGACTCCCCTCAATGGGCTTTACCTATGCTCTAAAGTGCAGATTACATAGTAGAAATACCAGATCTCTGTATATTTACCAGATCTCTGTACAGTGCATTTAGGAAGCCCCTAGGTACAGTGCCATTAATGCTCTTACCTTCTGACACCCCTTCAAAGTAGCACTATACTCTCTACTAATTTACAGATAAGGAATCTGTAACATGTAGGTGTGTTTCTGGCTGAAGTGTAATTCCCAGCCCTGAACCAGGTGCTTAGGCTCCCCTCTGCATAATGCTGCTTGGGGAGAGTAGGATGCCAAAGAAAGATATTGAAACAGGCCAGTGTGCTCAGCAGGAAACCACCTGAGCCACCTGGCAAGAGTTACAAAAATCCCCCTTGAAGGGTTAAGTAGCAGCTGACTGGGGATTTTGTGACTCCTGTTGATACCAAAGTCCCCTTGGCCACAGGTAGGTGAGAAGTGACTCTCGGGACGAAAGCCTGAAACCAGCTCTGGCAGGTCGTATCCCTTGACCACTGGGCTGCCTGTTCTCAGTGCTGAGCTAAAGGTCAGTTCCCCGGAAGGGTTTTTCCTTTGGTTCCCATTTTATGTACAAGATAGTCTTGGTAAAAATAAGACTTCACAATCTCTTAATGTGCTGCCCAAGCAAATGTAAAGTATTTTTTAATCTGGCATCGCCAGAGGAGTGCTTTACTGCCTGTGCCAACATTACCTTACAAAAATATAATTAAAGGATTGACTTTGTTTTGCAGCTGTCATTCTAATGAGCAGCAATGTTAGCTAATTCTGTATTACATGCTGATATTTATCCTATTAATCTAGCATGCGTTTCAGTGCAAGTTAAATTATTTTTCAAGGGGACGGGTAATCCCTTATTCTCATATTGCAGGGTTATAAGGTTAAAATTGTGTGTTATTGTTTTATTTTGGAGCAGTTGATGAAAATGGGAGCCCAACATTATTTCACTCAAATACATGTTTCTAGTCCCTGGTCTCAAACTTTGGTTTCCAGCCTTCCTTGCCCCAAAAGGGGGTTGCAGTCTGGTGGGCTACGGGTTGGGATTCTCTGAGCATAGAAGCTGGGGAAAGGGGTGCGAATAGGTTGCTCCCCTTTTTGTGATCCTGGATAATGTGCACAGAACTAGATCCAAATTGTTCTTGAAGGTACCGCCACTGGAGCATTGTGGTCCTCAAAAATTAGGTGTTGTGCCCCAGGAGGATGATCCAGATCAGCAGGGCTAGGCACCTAAGATAGCCTTCCAGTCAACTGATGAAGTTAGCTGCCTCTGAAGAGTGATCCAAAGCACCTAGGTGCTGAGCAGGAGTGTCATAAGCCTAGTATGTCCAGTAGGACATACTAGGCTTATGCATGTGCCTGAATAACTACTCTGGCTCAGAGCTTAGACGTCTGACACAGGTCTGGGTTTTCTGGGACATGTCCTCTTTTTGGGTCATCCCATCTCTGTCCAGGTGTTTTTTAAAAATATCAGCAAATGTCCAGGATTTTGCTCTACCTCTGCCCAGCAATGGGCTGCTTGAGGCTGGGGGCAGTAGGGGAAGGTGATTGGAGTAGGGCATCATGTGTGCAAACCTGGCAGCTGCAGGTACTGGGGCTGCAGCAGGGTGGGGACAGGGGGTGGAAGGGTTCTTTGGGGGCAACATGGAGCAGGGCTGGGGAGGGCAGGGGGCTGTGGGCCAGGAGTGAGGGGCACCAGCAGGGCTGTGGGGGATAAGGGACTGTGGCTTGGAAGTGAGGGGTATCATCAGGGTCAGGGGGGCTGCAGGTTGGGAGCGAGGGGGACAGGGTATTGTGGGTCAGGAGTGAGGGGCAGCAGCAGGGCTGGGGGTGCTGTGGCTTGAGAGTGAGAGGCAGGAACAGGGCACCCCCACCCCTGCCCATAATCATATATCCTCTCCCTGGACACAGCTGTCCTCTTTTTTGAAAATGAAAATATGGTAACCCTATTCATCTTGGGATCAGAAAAGAGGTGCCTACTTCATATCAGTAGCCACACTTAGGTCAGTACAACGTGGAGCAGCCATGGTTACTTGCACTGGAAACCTTGGTGGTGGTGCCATTGCCCACTTTTTGCACAGTAGCCTAATGTTTGGGGCATTTGCCCAAGAGGTGGGAGACCTAGGTCTTAGGCCTTCTTCAGCCTGGGTGATTCAAACCTGCATCTTCCACTTCCTAGCAGAGTGCTTTAGGATGGGGTGAGTGGGGACACCCCCCTGTTGAAACTGGGCCACTGGATAGCCAAGAATGCAAGATTCCTGGGTCCAAAAGACGGACAGGTAACAGGAGCATTTCGCTGTAGCCTTGTGGTGATGACACCCTGCTGGGAGGGTGAATTCTGTTTTCTGGCCTCTGCAGACAGTCATTACTGAAAAAGGAACTCATTTTGGCAGCTGGGATCAGAACCTCAGACTCCCTGGTCCCAGGAGAGTGCCCTCATCATTGCATGCAAGAATCATGCCCCCTCTGGCTGCGTACAAGAATTATGCCCTCTTCTGGATCTGTAGCCCTTGCATTCTTGGCTGCTTGTTGGGCCATCTTCAGCAGGAAGAAGGCATCCCATTCACCCTTTTTTATAGCTTGGCACGATGATTCTCAACCTTTTAGCCTCGAGGCAGCCCTCCATAACTTTTCTCTATGTTGAGAATCACTGAGCTAGAGTGTGAAGGGCTGCCACGAGGCTAAAAGGTCTGAGAGATGCTGATCAACCTGGTGCCAGGTAAGGGCAGCAAAGGAGAGACCTAACCCTGTTCTGCTCTGCTCTTTGCACTGTCTGTCACATCCCCATCCCTGGTCTTTACCTAACGGGGAAAGGGTGTCCCCTATCACTGAGGCTTCTCCTGTAGGGTCTCACATGACAGTGACTGCCCCCATAGCCCCTCATGGAGCATGGGAGGAGTGAAGGGGATGCTTCAGGTTAAAAAGCATGGTTCCAGCCCCAGTGTGCTACTGGGAGTGTTGGGCTTTGTCGGGAGTAGAGAGGGGGACATATCAGGGCACCAGCTGGGGTAGTTCTCAGAGAAGCAGCTGCAGGCGTGGGGTAGCTGGGACAGGCTCAGAGCACTAGACAGGAGAGGAATATACCTATCTCTTCACATGTGGGCTGGACAACGTGAAAGGATTTCGTGGCACCTGAGGGTGTTGTCTATCCCCAGTTGAGAATCACTGGCCTAGTGGTTAGGGCGCTCTCCTAAGAAGTTTGAAGTGAGCCTAACACCCAATGCTTTCACTTCCTGGGCAAATGTTTTAACCATTGGTCTTTGCATAATGAATGTAGAAGTGCCAGCACTGGCATTTCAGAGGGAGAATGATCATGAGTGCAGCCCCCTTGGCTCTCCAGGGAACTAGCAGACCTCCTGGATCTTAAAAGGAAGACCTACAAAGGATGGAGGACTGGATCCACCACCAAGAAGGAATACTTTGCACTGGTTTGGACCTGCAGAGAGCAAACCAGGAAAGCCAAGGCTATGATGGAACTCCAACTAGCTACAAATATCAAGGACAATAAGAAGTCCTTTTTCAGATATGTGGGGAGCCAGAGGAAAAGCAAGGACAACATTGGACCCCTGCTAAACCAGATCGAACAACTGACAACTGATGCCCATGAAAAAGCAAACTTGCTAAATGGGTACTTTGCATCAGTTTTTCACCAGTCCCATGGGACGGCCCTGCCCACTGTGGGACAGGGAGGCCCAGGTGTGGGAGATTCCTTACCCTCCATCAATGCTGAGCTCGTGAAGGAACACCTTGACAGGCTGGATATCTTCAAGTCAGCTGGCCCTGACAGTTTACGCCCCAAGGTACTCAAGGAGCTGGTGAGCATCATAGCGCAGCCCCTGGTACAGATTTTCGAGAGCTCCTGGCGCTCTGGTGTAGTGCCCGAAGACTCTTGGCAAAACTGGCTAACTGCAGCCTTGGCCCCACCACCATCTGCTGGCTGGGGAATTGGCTCCGCGGCAGGACCCAGAGAGTGGTGGTTGACAGAAATCAATTGTCGTGGTGCCCTGTGACCAGTGGGGTCCCCCAAGGCTCCTTGGACCCATGTTGTTCAACATCTTCATTGATGATGTGGGCATTGGAGTCAGAAGCAGACTGGCCAAGCTCACCAACGATACCAAACTTTGGGGTAAACCATCCACACCTGAGGACAGGAGGGTGATCCAGGCAGACCTGGACAGACTCAGCAAATGGGCAGATGAGAACTGGATGGCGTTTAACACTGAAAAATGCAAGGTTCTCCACCTTGGGAGGAAAAACCTGCACCATGCTTATAGGCTTGGCAGTGCTATCCTGGCTAGCACTATGGAAGAAAGAGACTTGGAGGTCATCAGTGACCACAAAATGAACATGAGCCTGCAGTGCAATGCTGCGGCTAGTAAAGTGACCAAAACACTGGCTTGCATCCATAGATGCTTCTCAAGCAAATCCCAGGACGTCATTCTCCCCTTGTACTCGGCCTTGGTGAGGCTGCAGCTGGAGTACTGCATCCAGTTTTGGGCGCCACAATTCAAAAAGGATGTGGAGAAGCTTGAGAGAGTCCAGAAAAGAGCCACGCACATGATCAGAAGTCAGAAAAACAGACCTTATGATGACAGGCTGAGAGCCATGGGGCTCTTCAGCCTGGAAAAGTGCAGGCTCAAGGGGGACCTGGTGGCCACCTATGAGTTTATCACAGGTGCTCATCAGGATCTGGGGAAATGTCTCTTCACCAGAGCACCCCAAGGGATGACAAGGTTGAAGGGCCACAAACTCCACCATGACTGTTTCAGGCTGGACATAAGGAACAACTTCTTTACTGTCCGTGCCCCCACAGTTTGCAATAGACTGCTGCCGGAGGTGGTTCAAGCACCCACTTTGAACACCTTCAAGAGACAATCTTGCTGGGATCCTATGATCCCTGCTGACTTCCTGCGCCTCAGGGCAGAGGGCTGGACTCGATGATCTTCTGAGGTCCCTCCCAGCCCTAATATCTATGAATCTATGAATCTTTGCACTGAACTCAATGCTGCTGTTGTGGATCTGGCATTAGGTGTGCTCTCTGCATGTTTGATGGGTCAGGGCCTTGGGTAGAGCTCTGATCTGGGGCACAAGGGAGCTTATGCAGGAGTCTGGAACTTGGTTTTCTTCCAAGTGCATGCAGAAGTGAAGGCACTTTGTGAACTTTTCAGGCTGCCATAGAGGCACCTTGGCCACCTAGAATTCTGAGCAGTTTTGTGGCTGCTAAAGCAGAGTCAATACAGGTTGATTTTTAGGGGATGTGGGCACGTATACTTCACCCTACTTCTGTTTGGGCATCTGCAAGAACAGTTTGGGTTGGGCCTGTCACCACTCTGTTTCAGTTTCCTCATGTGGAGAGTGGTGATAATACCAATCCTAGCCAAGAGTAAAGATGACTTTTTAAAAATGAAAATAGTAAAGATAGCCAGATCCAGGTCTTTTGTCTTAAGTTCCAAATTGATGTTGCCAGTATGAAGGAGTGTTTCTGAATTACTTGATGTAATCCACTTGATTTTCTGTTGTCAGGATATGCTTTGTGTAAAGTTAACTTTCCTTGGCTGCCAACTTGACTTTTAAGTAAATGTGTTGAGCCATAATCTACTATTTATTTGACTCTCTAGGGCACTATGTACACACACATAAGTTCAATTCCTGTTAGCTATCCATCATTTATATAATGAAACCCCCAATTCAATGTGGAGACATTGCTGTTAGAAGTTAGAAAGCCCCAAGCATATTAGAGGATAAAAAAGAAGGTGAAATTAAAGACTGGAACATAAATATATTCACAAGTTCACTGTTTAAAATTAAACTCTTAGGTTTTTTTTCCAAATTAGTTCCACTAAGTTTGGACTGAAACCCAAATTCTGGATGTGCAATCTCATATTAAACTTGAGTTTGTATTTTGTGCTCATTTTAACAGTGGGTTGGAACTTAGCAGCAAACCTCAGCTCCCTGCCACTAGAAACACTAGGGTCTGAAGCTTGAAACTCCAAATTCATGCTTCTTCTGTCCATCCTATCTAGTTATTGGGCTGTTTGGGTGAAGCTGTATGGGGGGGACTGTTTCATTGAGCAAGGAATGAAATCAGCTAGCCACAAGGAGTCCTTATTGTCGATTTGTTGAACTTAACTGAAACTTCAGTCTATCTGAATCTAATCATGGTATCTAGGTCAAACTCATGACTAGGGTATAACTGACTGCCTAATATTGGGTTTTGGTTTGGGCCCATCTTTACCCTAGATGTTGTTTTAATCACTCTTTGGATTTATTTCCATACTTTCCTTTCATGTTTCAATATGATTCAAAAAATACTCTGCCAAAGACAAAAATGCTTTGAGTCCTGGAAAACATTTTCTTCATGTATATGGAAGAAGGTGTTTTGCTTGGCTTAGCTTACGAAATACATGGCACAACATGCATGAAATATTTGAGGCTGCTAGGAGACATGAACGGCTCTATTTGGTTTACTGTTCTCATTTGCTTGTAGACACCCACAAACCTCAGGCTTGGGGCAGAGAGAGGAAGACTATTTAATTTACAAGAGGCCCCAGAGCAATTAAAAATAAACTCTTTTCATTTAAAAATGTTAAAAAACAAACACAAAAACCAAACCCAACACCCAGCGCTAACGGAGCAGTCCTATAGTCATTAACAGACATTAAACCATTAGTGCTCTATGGAAATGTGATACCCATCTGAAAACCTATTAGTGAGAACGGGACTCACTCTACACAGACAGGCAGGAGAGTACAAATGCATAAAATGTCCCCTTGCTTACCTATGGGGGTTGTTCACATTGCAGATAAGAGCAGGGCTTGGGAAGAAAGTGGGACTTCCCCGGCTTGTACTTGGAGCACGAGCCAAGCTCTGCCTCCATGAAAACTCTTCTGTTCTGTGATGTATCAGCTGTTGTGGTGGGAAAAGGAACCTGTACCAAGCAAAGGGATTCAAGGTGGAGGGCAAAGATGACTGAATGCTGCTCAATCCTCAGCAGAGTCCTTAGCATCAATGAAATTAGCTTCAGGGCTGTTCTATCAGCAGCTATACACAGGGGAGGTACAGTGGTATGTCTACAGCCTCCTTTCTGACCACATGGCAGGAGCAGCAGCCAGGGACTTTAAGTCCCAAAGCAGGTAAGAATCCCCTTCCTCCACCCCATCTCAGAGGCCATGTGCACAGCATGGGACAGCAGCAGCAGTGGTGGACAGATTCCTCCTCCCTGCCTGGTACCCTTCATGTTCTTTGACAGCCCCAGGGGCAGGTGCAGGGAAGGGGAACCTGCCTGCCCATTGTCGCCACTGCTGTCACTGTCCCAGGCTGAGCCTGGCCCCTTCATAGTCAGGTTGGAGTAGTCCTGGAGCTTCCCTTGTCCCTGGGACAGTAGGGACAGTGGCAGCAGCAGACAGGGGAGGTGGAAAAGGGGAGAGGAGGGGACATGCCTCTGAGCTGGGAGAGGAGGGGGGAATTCTTACCTGCTTTGGGGTCTTAAAGTCCCTGGCTGCTACTCCCATAGCATAGTCTGCCTGCCTTGGTGGAGTGGGAAAGGAGGAGGCTAGGAGCGGAGGTGTAGCTAACCCTGCAGTACTAGTTGATGCTTCTTCACCCCTCTTTGCAAAATCCTAGCTCCACTTCTAGCTAGACAAGCTGCTAACCACTAATAGGTCACTGGAATATAAGAGGAGTCTGCCCATATCACTTGGGGCCTTCTGACATGCCCCTCTACTCTTACTCATAAAATCATGTATTGGAGCAATAGAATGGACTGGGGACAGTCATCAAAATAATGACTATGAAACCCATCCATAACTGTACTTTGTGTCATGATTAAATGCTAAAGGAACCCCCAGTCTGACCGCAGCTATGAGTGTTTCAGTCAGGAGCTTCAGTCAAACCCTGGCCTATCTTTCCTTGCAGTTCTGTTTCCTGCAAACATAGATCCAGAAACAACCAATACTAAGAAGAGGTGAAAGAAATTTAAACTCTTTAGTGTTCTCACAGAAGGAATAAAGGGTCTGGGCCAGGGAAGGAAAACTGTGGCTTCTTATTTTTATGGGATACTGTTAGGTTGCAGTAAGCAAGTGAACAGAAGTTTTCCCTGTTTGTTTGAAGGTGTGAACTCGAACAGAATAGTGAGCAGTACTGAATACAGACTGTCCTTCTTATCCAGCGCACAGGTCATTGTTCTCTCTGTATGGATGGCTTGGATTTTATTTCTTCTATCTAGATTGCTCCTAGAACCCATTGCGCTGGGCACGTACACACAGAACAGTGAGGCTGTGTCTCTGCCTCCGCGTTTTCAAACTAACATGAAGGACAATTGTTGAATATGATGGTGGGAGGGAAAAAAGGCATCAGTGGTAGAGAGCTGACCAGTGTAATAAGCTGTGGTCCCAGGATAGCAGCTAGCTACTTGATATAATCTGTGCCTATGGCCAATGGGTACAGGATGTTCTAGCCTGCTGGTACCATCTTGCTTAGCAGTTTTCCTGACATGTCTCCACCTGTGTGAGTTTTTCCTGCTGCAATATGTGACAGAACACTGGGTGCTGTACTTTGGAGAGTTTCTTAAAGATGCTGGAGGGTCCTGGAATCCGGGATGGGAATGAATGCCAGTCTTATGGCATGCACAATCACTTTATCTGTACAATTTGCTCCACTTAATCACATTTCAGGCTGCAAGTATAGCTTTTATGTCTCTTAAGTACCTACAATATATTTTTTAAGCCAATGAAAGACAGAAAAGCAGAGCCCTTCAACAATTCCTAGGTTGATTTTAGTCTGCTTTTAAGCTCTTGGTAAACTATGTTTGGAGACACACCATGATGACTAAGAGCCCCACCTGCCTTTCAGTAGAAGCTCATCAAAGGGTTGGTCTGAAGCCAATGGCCCCTTTCTCCGAGTACCAGTGCAATATTCATGTGACACGTGGGATACAACAGAAATCCTCTTGTGGTTCATGAAGCAGCCCCAGCACTGACAACTGGATGGCAGGCTTTTGATTCAGCCCTAGCAGAGCTATAGGTGCCCTGTCAGCAGTATGGTCCTCCCCGCCCATTCTGCAGGGCACACAAAGGAGCCAATAAATAACAAGTGTCTTTCTTTGTCAGGGACTAATTGTTTGTTTGTTAGAAAGAGGATGGGAAGGAGTGGCTTGGGCCATTGAGTCCAGGCCCCTGCATTCACAGGCAACTGTTTGTCCAAAATGGCTCACAGGATTGTCCATTTCAGCCCCTCTCACATAGCCTCAAACATAAAGGGGAGCATCCATATATGCAGGCATGTGCACTTGCAGCAGCTCAAATAGAGCTGGAAATGTGTGCCTCAGCACATGTGCCTGAACATCCACTTTGGTGGGGGGTAAGTTATGCCACTTGGGGCAAACTGACCCCACCCAGCTCCTCTTGGATCTGCAGCCAGGAGGAGCTGAAGGCTGGGGCTAACACAGGTATAAAAATCTGCCCTGGTGAGCAGCTCTGGGTAACTTGATCTCAGGAGCTTCTGAGACCTGGCCAATTGACACTAGTCCCCTGTGCCAGCTGGACTGATGCAGCAGCCCTGACTTAGTGGCCCCTGCACCCTCTACCCATGACAGCAGTCTGGCAGCAGGGTCTGCTGTCTGGCTGTGACCTGCTGCCACCTCTGACAGCCCCCGTCCCCTTGGACCTGCAGCCCCATGCCTGCATGCCTGCCAGATCTGGATGGGGACCGCACAACTGCCTGGGCTGTGGCACGGGCACTGTAGCAGAGCCATTAGCACCTCTGGGCCAGCTGCCAGTGGGTTGTGGTGGCACAGTTGGCCTTTGGGCAGCACTGCTGCCATGTGGGTGCCTGCCCTGCCTTCTGGGTAGCCAGCTATTGCCTGGAAGATGTGCTTATTGTGGTGGCCTGCTATGAACTGTCAAACCATGTTCTCCTGGTCCCAAATGGCCAGGAGGTCAGCCACTTTGTTTGCCCTCCAGTGGCTCCTTGTAGCCACTGGGCTGCACCATGCCCTGGTGCAGGCAGCTGGTGTTGGCTGCTCCTGGGGCTGCTCCAGCATGGGCTGAGGTGAGTGCAGATAAGCAGAGCCCCAGGCAGTGCAGGGCACAGCACTCGCCCCAGCCCTGGCTGCAATGGCCCCAGGAGCTGCTGTTGCCAGCTCCCTGCATCAGGGCATGCTGCAGCCCAGTGGCTACAGGGAGCTGGCATTGCTTGTTCCCAGGCAGTGCAACAGGAGCTGGGAGAGTGGGGACAGGCAGAGCCCTGGGGGATTTGGGTCACTGTGCAGTCCAGCGTCTCCAGGTAGCTGGTGCCAGCAGCTCCTGGGGCTGCTGCAGCCAGGGCTGGGGTGAGTGGGGCCACAGTCCTTTCCCCTCCCCCCACAGACTTACCTGCTTGGGCGGTAGGGGGTGGTCTATGCTGATCACATAAGAGCGAATTTACCTCACATATAATGAATTATGGGTCTAAATATACTCATTGCATAAGAGCTAATTCACATATAAAGAACTCACATAAATTGAGGGAAACCTGTATATGCTTTGGTGTTTGCTTTTGGTGTTTTTATTTATCATAGAAAAATCAGAGCTCCCCTTGACTCCTTTGCTAACCAGGATGTGGGGACAGCTGCCCCTGCAGCCACAGCTCCTGCCAGCAGGTCCCATCCTGCCTAGCACCTGGGCATGCAGGGTGTGAGATGTGCAAGGGATGTGGGGTTTGTAGGAGTGGGCTGGGTGGGGGGAGGGATGTGGGGGCGTGTGGGTAGATGGGGTTTGTGGGTGTGGGGTTTGTGGCGAGTTGGATTTCAGGGGAGGTTGCTACTTGCCGACTCCCACTCACCCCTGGTGGTGCACAGCAGCAGCCAGCCAGGCCATCAGGGCCATGGATCACTGCAGACACAGCCCCATGGCAGTGCAGCACAGTTTGACCTGGGGTTTGTACATGGCGAATGATACCAGGAAATCTAAACCCAAATTTAGAGTCCACACTGCAAACATGCAGTGCGAGGAACATTTTTTAGTTCCCAGCATGCCTCGTGTGCCATCTCAAACTGATTTGAGATGCTGCAGCAGGCACATGCATGCTCATCTGTACACACCCAAGGTGCCCATATTATTTTGAAGGAAATCCAGGATGCGGGGCACCACACACCCCTCCCCACAACCCTGTCGCTCTCAGGAGCCCTGATGGTGGGCAGGGTGGTGTGGGACAGCATGGAGGCCTGTGGCCAGGCTTCATTCCCCCACATGCAGAGGCTGGCCTCAGCTGGGAACAACCTCTGGGTGGCTGGGCTCCACCAGCCTATGCTAAGTGGACCATGTGGGGGCCTCCCTGCTGCTGTTGGTAGCCACCTGGGGCTGTCACATGCAGCCTGGGCTGGGCCTTGGCAGGAGTGGCAGTAGCAAGGCATGATGCTGTTGGTGGCGAGTGGCCATCCTGGCTCACCCTATGCAAGTGCCTGAGCCCTGACTCTAGCCCCTCCCCTGGTCTTCCCCCATGGCAGGAGGAGAGGTGTCCCCAGTTTGCCCTTCCCCCCAAAATCTCCAGCTGCTGCTCAGGAGGAGCCAGGCCAAGTCAGGCAGTGCAGGGGGAGGGACTTTTGCTACAACTTTAGCCAAATGACTGGGATGCCAGGACTGCCTATGTAACTGGGACTGTCTTGGCCAAACCAGGACGTATGGCCACCCTGCCAAAACAGCCAGTAGCAAAGAACCTGCAGTGAGCCACAGGGGAAGGGAGTATAGGAGAGGATAGGGCAGTGCCAGTGTCTTTACCACTGTAAAGACAGGGAGTTTGTTACGTAAAATATCCTCAGATAATTCCAGGGAAGAGACCACAATCTATGCTACAGAAGAAGGCTGCAGAACCCCCAGTGGTCCTTGTCAATGAGACATGGTCGAAATTCCTTCCTGACTCCATGAGTAGGATATACTCCGACCTCCTGTAACCTCACCCAGCAACTTCTGCCTCAGATCCATAACTCTTTGTTGGAGACAAATCTTCTGGACTGCAACTGAGAGAAAATACACTGTAACCTAAGGCAAGCTTCAGGTTAATTAGCATCGTGTAAAAATTGACATTGTATTGCTGGTCTGAATCGGTGAACTTATGGATGCAAATGCCAGTCTAGGAGGAGATGGCTCCAGAAGGAGGAGCCCAAGCCTTGCTCCAGACTCCCACTAAAGGTTGCTCCCAGCTAGCCCTCTTTAACTGGACACCTGACCATTTGGGATGAGGAGTTAAAGGAAGCTGGATATGATGCTAAGCATGTCATTCCCTTGTGTGCTCTTGGCTACAGAAATTGTCATGCCTTAACCATGCCAGTCTGATCATCCCCCAGGCACAGACAGACCTTTGACCATGACCTGGTAGGACAAAAACAAGATCTCCAAATAGTCCTGTCTCCTCTGCACTGGATTTAAACCAGTAATCAAGGTATTAAAATCTCTCTATTACCAGTTCTTCAGTCCCCTCAATTCAGCAGGCTTCATGAATTGTCTGTTACTTGCACTTTCACAATAATTGACAGGAAAATTACCTTTGAGTATAGGATATGTTCTTGCTATTAGTCTCTCCAAATAGAAGCATGTCACATGCCTATGAAACCCTGGCACTTTTACTGTAGGAGTAGTTAACAATGTTTAAGTTGGCTGGGCTGCTGTCTCATGTCTGTGCTGGGTGGGCAGGCAAGCAGTGATGCACACAAACACTTTTGAACCCTAGTTCAGAAAGTGCTGAGCTCTAGAACATATGGGGAAATGGGAAACGGGAGAATAATTCCTAGTGATTGATGACTTTCCACCACACGGTGAAGATGATATAAATAATCCATTAAAGGGGGATCAGTAGGAAAAGGAGCCATCTCTCATTCAACACCTGCAAGCGCCTCTCCAATCACTGCTCTGAAGCCACAGGGTGCACAGAGAAGATCAGCTCCAGGGAAATGCAGTTTAGGAGAATTCAAAAGGAAGTTATTGCTTAGAAGACGGGAAATCACTGGGCAGCGAAGATGACTCCAGCTGGTCTCAATAAACTTAGTGGTAAAGATAGGTTGAGGAAGTTGGACTTGTTCTCAGTGGGAAAGAAGAGACTTCAAGGAAGAAGTAAAACTCCTTTCAAACTTGTGAAAGGGATTGCAAAGAATGGTTCTATTTAAAATAGGACTATGGGGGGGTACAGCTGCCAGGCCTGAGCCAGCTCTCACTGAACCGAATGAGCCTTTCTGTTAACTTCAGTAGGATCTAAGGACACTGGCCAGCCACAGTAGTTAAGGGGGTGAATGGGAATTCCTGGAAGAGATCTCAGGGTTATCCAATTCAGCCCCCTTCACAACTTCAGGTTGTGCTATTTCCATCCCAGACAGATATCTATCCAGCCTCTTCTTGAAAACCTCTGGTTTGGGACATGCCCCAGGAAGCTTGTTCTATTGTCCTATAGTTCTTACAGTTAGGATGGTTTTTG
>NW_017728948.1:13976777-14035156 GCF_001723895.1 Crocodylus porosus | reverse complement strand
CCCCCCCCCACAGAGACATGTCATCATGTCACACATTTATGGTGATTCTACAAGGAAAAGGCCACCAAGGGGTTTGCTACTTGATGTGACATTGTTGTGCTGAAGAAAATAGTAGAGTTAAAGACTGAAGTTGTGTTTTCAGTGGTTTGTCTCCCTTTTGCTGCCAGGGATAGGCACACACACAAAGGAGTGACACACACACCTTGATAGTATGTTGTAAGCGTGCGGTTAACTTGTGTTGCTAACATGCACCTATATTTCTTTTTACCTTTCCCTATTTGAGAGTGGACTCTGCACAGCAGTGAAGCCAGACTCATTTGCAAGAAAGGGAAATGTTGTTATCTCGGATGCTCTTGGGTCACAGTTGCACAATTATAAATGCCTGGGCCCATGTCAAATCAAACTGTCCCCAATTTTTAAAAGCAGCAAGCACAGGAAGTCAGTAGTGGATGGGGGGTGGGAGGGGGCAGGGGTGCAATAGTATAAATGAGTTCCCCCTTTCAGTTGACCATGCTATGGGAGAAGCAACAGAGGACTTTCTTTCAAGTCCCCAAAGCAGAGAAGAATTCCCCGCTCCTTTCTGCTCTGTGCTCAGTGGCTCCTCCTCCCCTCCCCTCCCCTTCCCCCTCTGTGGCCCACTGCTGCCTGTCTCCAGCTGCCCCAGAGGCAAAGGCAGGAGGAGGAGCTCCAGAGCCACTCCTGCCTGCTCCAGATGGGCTCCACACAGAGTTGGGCTCAGCCAAGGACAGCAGCAGCATCAAGTGGGCCTGCCCAGTCATCCCCCCCGGGAGTAGGTTTTGGGGAAAGGGAACCCACTCACTGTCACTGCTATCTCTAGCTGAACCTAGTACCATGGGCAGCCTGGCCACAGTAGGAGAGGGGTGGCTCTGGAGCTTCCCTGCGACCCCAACTGGGGACAGTGGTGGACAGGGAGCACTGGGGAGCCGCAGTGCAGCTATATCCTGAGATCCCCATGTAAATAATGAAGCATTCATTAAGTGTTGCTATTTGAGCATCATCTTATTTACCTTATGTTAAGGTATAAGTGATAGGGATAGTTGCCTGCAACATGACAGCAATTTCCTTGTTGTTTCAGGGTCTGAGGTACAACTTGGTGGCATGAAACTGGGCAGCAACATCTCTAAGCCTTTCAAACCTGTCAGGGGGCTTGGTTGTAGTGTCGGGCATGAGTTTTATCTAGGTTGGTTCTGCCATCTCAAACATAGTTTGATCCTTTAAAATAGCTGGGTGGGGACCCTGTTCTAACACAAGAAATAACATGCCCTTAACAATTCAATCCTGAGTATATACACACATCCTGTGTGCCTATGGGTGGATAAGCAGGAAGGAGACAAAAATTCTCTTTGCTTTGTGTTCGTACATGTCTGCAGATGAATCTGCATAGTTCGAATGCCCACTGGTTCCGGGGTTGCCCACTCATGTTTTAAAATATTCTGTGCATAGAAATGTAGGCAGATGGGAGCAGATAGGGTCGCTCGCAGAATTACTGTTCAGTAAATTATCTGGCAACAAATTGCTGCAGATCCAGAGACATGGTTGTCTGGTCCGTTCCCCTTCTTAGGAGGTTCTGATCCTTTGTAGATTTACTTTCTTTAGGGCAAGGCTTCAGGCCTGCAAAATATTCTTAATAGCATGGAGAACTATGCAGAACTGGGTGGCAGCAGGGCACTGGGTTGGGAATCAGTGGACCTGGGTTCATTTTTGCTCTACCACTGACCTTATCCAAATCACTTCCCCTTTTCTTCTCCCCTCCAAGTCCTTGCGCATTTATACTGCTTTTATTTATTTTTGAATAGTAAACGTTATAAAATCTAATTTCAAAATACTTTGAAGATGGTCATTTTGTTGACCACAATGACATTTGGATGGTGGGACGGCAAGGTGGAGCATGAGCATGAGAATGAGTTTAGTAAGAATGTTTTGTTCAACTCTGTGGTCATCTTTGAAAGGTAAAGTTGCAGTAGTACTAGCTCCCATCATATGTATTGCAATACTCCAGCTGCTGCAGTCAAGCCACTCCTGAGGTCTCTCAGGCTGCGTCCACATGAGTGTGGATGTTTGTTTCCCTGGGGACAAGAAGCAATGTCAGAAGCCTTGTGGCCCTGCTACTTGTCCTGGGGGAATGCCTGTGCCACGTGCCCTCTGGCACGCAGCAGGTTACCCTGGGAGGGGTAGGGGAGGCTGGAGCCAGCACTGGGCTGGTCCCAGCTGCCTTACCTGGGGTCCTGAGGGCCTTCTGCAGCTGCAGCAGCAGCAATCCTGCTGCTTGGAGCCTGGCCAGCTCCAGCTGACCAGGCTGTGATTTTGGGTGACGTGCACTATCCCCACATGAGCTGCTCTGGTTTCGGGGTCTTTTTGCATGTGTTTTTTGACCCTGGGAGATCCCACGGTCAACACCCCCCGCACCCCGCACTGTAGCAGCACAGAGAACAGCTGAATGTGTGTTATGTGGTGCCACATATGTGTCTGTGATACCACACAGCTGCACTCATCTGGACACAGCTTCTCATTTCACTTTTTAAAAAGTAAACTTTTAGCTCTTATGATTGAGAAGGAAAATTTGGAAGTTTGGAACCCTGAAGGCACCCAAACAACCTTCCCCTCTTAAAGTCTCAAAATTTGTAAGCCTATCTTGTTCTGACTCATGAGTTTGGGATCCATGCTTTTGGTGACGGTGGAATGGTGGATTTCATGCAGTTCAGATAGGTCTCTGGTTTGGTAAAGGAGTAGCTCTGTTAGGGGCTTGCTCCATCAGTCCCAACTTTCTACTGCTTCACAGCATTAAAGAGAAAATGAACAAATGAACCAAGACCGCATCTTAATTGACTCCTTGATCCTTCAGCAAGCACCAGTGTTGCCAGATTTATAATAAATATCATGGTTATTTGATAAATTTGCCTCTTGTACAGTAAATAATTGAATGTGGCCACATGTAATTGATAATTCAGGAAGATACAAAGAGTGCTTGGATTTGAGAGAACTCTTTCCTAGCTGTTTGATTTGAGAGAGTTCTTTCATGGTTGGTTGATTTTTTTTTTTCTATCTTCCAATGTCATCCCTCATGCTCATGGACTCCAAGGGATGGTACATTGCGACTGTGCTTGTGTAGCGTCGCAGGTAGCAGCCAAAGACAGTGATGCCAGAGTGGAATTTAACTGAGAGAATAAATTTCTAAGAGGTGACTGTTAGTGAGATGATCAAAGTACTTCCTATTAATGGCTGTATGATCATGTAAGAAGGATGAAAAATCCATTTCCATTTCCGTGTCCTAAAATTTCTGTGACGTGTTGACTTTTGTTACATGCAATGACTTCGAGGTTCCAATACGACTTTTCCATTTTTCCGGTATTGCAACACTGACAAAGAGAGGGTCCAGCAGGTGAAAAGCGATGCCCATATGGCTGTTTCTGCAACACTTTGTCCAAGTGCATGCTTGGGGGTGTTTAAGAATGTGGCCTCTTCAGCCTGTACTGAAAAAATGCATTTGGAAGCACTCCCTGATTTCTCCCTGTGAGGTGGAGCTCCAGAAGGACAGCTTTCCCTCTTGAGGTGCAATGCATCACTCTCTGATGGCAAATGAGTTTGTTTGCCAGCATGCTCCCCTAAGAATGGCACTATCATGGACAGATCCAGCATTGTGGTGATGGGAGTATGGCCATACCACTTCGCTAGTGTGACATGCATGCTGTAAAGTGAGCTCATTGTGTATGTGCCACACAGCTGGAGGGGTATGCCAGTTAGCTTTCCCCTGAATTCAGGGGTGGGTGGTGGAGGGAGGGGAAGAGCAAAGAGCAGCAGGCTCCAGAGCTCCAAGGGGGGACTCCAGGCAGGTCAGTGGTGAGGGCGCATAGCAAGAGTTGCACTGACGTGCTGGTGAGCTCTGAGAGCTCACTGTACATGTGGGGCAAGCCAAACGGAGGTGCTATTGCACTACTGCACCCACTCTCTCTGGATCCATCTCTGGGCACCATTTTAGAGAAAATCATTTCAATTCCCAATCATCCTACCTGACAGAAGCATATGAAGACGGTTGAGCCTTGTGCCAAGGTATGAAAGAATCATATACATGGCTTTTCTAACAGAAAATTTCACTTAGTATATATGGTGGAGTCTAGTAATGCATGTTGCCACTGGTGGAATTTGTCACCGTCTTGCACAGAGTAAAAGCCAAGTGAAGTTCCCGTGACTTTTGGTACAGATCTACTTGTTGATATTTAAGCTATCATGTTGCTTTCTGGTATAGGGACCCAAGTTTTTGTTACCTATACTTGGGCTTTTAGGAAGCTGTGAAGAAAACCTCTTTAGGGAAGGTTTTCTTCACAGCTTCTTAAAAGCCCAACTATCAGACAAAGAGTTGAAGGCAAAAATTTCCCTCTCACCTGTGTTGTGGATTAACAGGGGAGAGAGAGAGTGTGTATATGTAAGATCTAAAGGGATATAAACCTTCGTGCTTCAGGGAAGAGCCCAACTCAAGATAACAGGAATCTAAGAAGAAACATAACCTCTATCAGAGGTCAGTAACTTATGGCCCAGGGGCTGGATCCAGTCTGTGAAGCTCCAGTTTTATGGTGGTGGTGAAGGGGGCCACATTAAGATGATGGTTTAAAAGGGTTGCCTTAAACAGCCATATGGGGTGCCTATACATGAGCAGTGAGGCTTTTCCGACGTGCTGTAATTACAGCGCATTGGAGCCAACTCAGTGAATCAAGTCTAGTGGAGCATGTAATTACCATGCCCCAGCATCCTCCAGCATCTTGTCTATCAGAGTCCCCACCCTGAAAAACGGTGGTGTGGGCGTCCCGCTGCCATTTTTCAGTGCGGAGACACTGATAGACGAGATGCTCCAGGCGCTTTAATTGGAGCAGTTCTTGGAGCCATTCTGATTAAAGCACTCCCCTGCCCGCACTCCTGGAGCACGTGTATAAATGGCCTTAAAGCCTCCTGATCTATGCCTTCACTGCAGATGTGCCATTTCTCATTGACATTTACAATTGCTTTCAGTGGCACCTGGTTACAGAGCAGGGAGGAGATCAGAGAAGCAGGGGATTACCAATAGGGGTGGGGGATCAGCAGCCCATGGCAGTGGCTGGGTCACAGGTGCCCCAGTGCTCTAAAAAAATGCCAACCCTTGGCCTGGAGGGATGATGGTGCATTAAAACTCCTTGCGCTTGTTTTGAAGAATCTGGTCCTGACTGGTGCCTGAAGAAGACACTGGACTAAATGGACCACTGGTCTGATCTAGGGTGGCAGCTCCTGCGCTTCCCTTGTATATTCTGCAACAATAGTGTGATGTTAATTGAGTTTGTAAAGACAAATGAGTATAGAAGGAGGTCTGAGTGTGTAACAGAGAGCTGGAGAAGGGTTTCAAGAACTGAGCCAAAAGTACATTTGTTGTTGTAACTCCAGATTATCTTCACTGAAATGAATAAGGCTTCTCTGGGTTTACTAAGGTGCAACTGGGTGGAGTTTTGGTCCCTGCAGCGCGGACAGCAAGGCAGGCTCTTTCCTGGCATGAAGGCCAGAAGAAAAAGAATGCTATAATCTCTGTTTTCTGATTCAGTATTTCTGATGAAAACCATTTGCTGAAAGAACATAGAATAACATGGTTTGTTTTTGTTGGGCAAATGTCTGTAATTGGTGAGGGCTGTTCAGAGAATATATTTGAACCCACTCTTTATCAGATCAAGCATGAATACAATTTGAAAAAAGAAAAGCAGACCTGTCTCTGGTAAGTCTTTAACACTGTAAAGCTTTCCCACAAGGTCAAATGGCTTCTCTGATCCAGTTCCTTTCCTTGTTGTTGCATGATGTTAGGTCGTGTATAAATTAAAGACTAACAAGTAGTGTCATTCCCAGGTTGGGTTTGGAGTCCCTGTTTTATTAATAGAATTCAAATTCTGGTGTGCAGCAAATCCTTGGCAGTTACAAGGAACCACGGAGAGCAGCTGTCTGTATGTAAGCACCGCGGAATAGCTTGGGTGAATAAATCAATACAAATTCCCGGGATTATTGTGATTACAACCTATTTATACCATGTTACATAATGGGTTACAGAACCGTACAGTTCTCCCTGCCTCTCTGTCACACGAACAGCTGTGCCCTGTCGGAAGTCCTAAAGGTCTAACATCCCTAGGAAGAGCGAGAGCATGTGACTCCTGCGTATAAAGAGATGCTTTTCATGGCACAAGAAACCAGCCCATGTTCCATATGAATATATACGTGCTCCATGGATTGGAGGGTTTCATAACCTCTGGCTTCCCCCCACTCATGTGAAAGTGTGTGCTGGGGTTGGAAGATGATGCCAAATTTTGTGATTATTCTCAGAATGATGCAGCTGATTGTTGGGATGTTGGAAGGCCTGCTTCCTTCTGCCAACGCTCCTGGCTTCCTGAGTTTCCGAGACAGAACATGTGCCAGTCCATAAGTAAAACATAAAAATTGTGCTTTATGGAATTGTGACCCTAATTGCTCTGCTCACAGTGAAATATTAGTTGAATCAGCTTCTCCTGAAATTTGTGAGCTCTACCCAGAACTTGGGTAGAGGTTGAACAGAAGCCTTATGGTCAGATCAGATTGTTAGGTGATTGCTGCTGCTGATCTGAACAGCACTTGCAGGAGCTAAGTGCTTTACAGCCTGGAATCAAGAATGGGGTCTCTGCGGGCACTTTTACACATGCTCTGGGGGTGGAGGGGCACCTTAATTGTAGCGATTGCAAGAGCTGCTCTAATTAAAGCACTGCAGTGGCTCATGTATTAGTGTCCCCATGCTTCAAAATGGTGTTTGAACTGAACTTGTTTGATGAGCTTCAGTTAAAATGCCCCCGCCTCTATTCTGAAGTCTGAGGATGCTAATACATGAGACATGGAGGCTGGCTGGAGTGCGGTAATTACCATGCTCAGCAAGCTCGATTAATTGAGTTGGCTTGCCACACTGTAATTACAGCATGTCAGAGCAGCCCTACAACACATCTACAGGCCACTGTGACGTTAAAGCACAAGGGTCAGCTTCACACACTTACCTGCCAGGTGTAGCACTTTTCCTTATGAACTAGAGCAGACCTGCTCTGAGTGATAAATACGACCCAGCCGGAAGAGTCTGCGTGATAATGCTGGAAGCTGATAGGACAGTACAACAAAAGTTTGTTGTGTTAAGTATGGAGGACTTGAAAGGATAATCAAAATATCCCAATAGATATCTAGGGTTTGATATTTGCCACAAACAATATGGTTTAAATTAGGTTTTGGTGTATACACTGCCGCTCTCCAGTTGCACAAAGAAACAGGAGCCAGGTTAGGGATGACTTAGAAAAGCTGGACGTGTGCAAGTCCTGGGCTGATGTGATTGCAGAGCCATTGGCCATCATCCTTGAAAACTCATGGTGATTATGAGAGGTCCTGGATGATTGGAAAAGGGCAAACATATAGTGCCCATATTTAAGAAAGGGAAAAAGGAGGATCCAGGGAACTATAGACCTGTCAGCCTCACCTTAGTCCCTGGAAAAATCATGGAGCAGATCTTCAAGGAATACATTTCTTAGCACTCAGAGGAGAAAAAGGTGATTAGGAACAGTCAGCATGAATTCATCAGAGGCAAGTCATGCTTAACCAACCTGATTTTCTTCTATGATGAAATGACTGGCTCTGTGGATGCAGGGAGACCAGTGGATGTGGTGTACCTTGATTTTAGCAAGGCTTTTGATACCGTCTCCCACAGCATTCTTGTATGGGCTGGATAAATGGACTGTAAGGTGGATAGAAAACTGGCTGGAGCATGGGGCTCAGAGAGTAATAATCAATGGCTCGATGTCGAGTTGGCAGCCGGTATTCAAAGACAGCTTAGTTCAGTGTCTTCATTGATGACTTGGAAGATGGCACAGAGTGCACCCTCAGCAAGTTTGCAGATGACATTAAGCTGGGGGAAGTAGTAGATACATTGGAGGATAGGGCTAGGATGCAGAGTGACCTAGACAAGTTGGAGGATTGGACCAAAAGGAATCTCATGAGGTTCAACAAGGACAAGTGCAAAGTCCTGCACTTAGGACAGAACAGCCCCATGCACCGGTACAGGTGGGGGGCTGGCTGGCTGGGCAGCAGCTCTGCAGTAAAGGACCTGGGGGTTACAGGGGACAATAAGCTGAATATGCGCCAGCCGTGTGCCCTTGTTGCCAAGAAGGCTAATGTCATCCTGGGCTGCCTTGGTAGGCGCATTGTCAGCAGGTCAAGGGAAGTGATTCTTCCCCTCTATTCAGCACTGGTAAGGTCATGTCTGGAGTACTGTGTTCAGTTTTGTGTCCCCAATACAGAAAGGATGTGGGCAAGTTGGAGAGAGTCCAGCGGAAGGCAACAAAATAAGTGAGGGGGCCTGGGGGACATGACTTCTGAGGGAACTGGGCTTAGAAGAGAAGACTGAGAGGGGTTTTAATAGCAGCCTTCAACTACCTGAAGGGGGGTCTGACGACAGAACAAGGAGCAATGGTCTTGAGTTGCAGCAAGGGAAGTTTAGGTTAGATATTAGGAAGAATTTTCTCATGAGGAGGGTAGTAAAACACTAGAATAAGTTATCCAGAGAAGTGGTGGAAACTCCATCCTTGGAGGTTCAAGACAGCATTAGCTGAGAAGATCTAGTTGGGGATGGTCCTGCTTTGAGCAGGGGGTTGGACTAGATGTGACCCCCTGAGGTCCCTTCCAGCCCTCATTTTCTATCATTCTATGATTATAGACCTGTCATCAAATGACGTCACACTAACTATAACTCACAACAAATGTTCAGCAAGGGAGATTTCTGTCTGAAATCTCTAGCAACTTAAACCATGTCCTCCAAAGTCCTTCATAAGTAACATTAATTTTGTAGTTTAAAGCTACATGAGAGGAAGGGATGCAAACCAACCACGAGTCACCCCACACTGGGGATATTTTTCTCTCAAACCCATGGAGGTTGGTAAATCTGCAGCACAAACTTGGCCAGTGTCCCTTTCAGGTGTATAGGATTACGCTTCCTAAGAAAGAGGTAGTGCTTGTACAAGTATTGTTCTGCAGAGACTGCGGGGTTCCAGGGATTTTTGCAGGAAATTGGGGAAAACTGCATAACAGAGCAATATTTTCTGCCACAAAGCATTCAGAAGAGACAATATTTCAGCTGCTGCCACCTCATCTCTCTAATACTTAGCTGGGCTTCACGGTCAAGATTTTCAAATACCAGTGCCTAAAATGAACTTCCAAAATGAATGCTTAGGATTTTTCAAAAGTGCTGAGGATCTGAATTGCAGAATTCGATAGGAACTGCTGGTGCTTCAGCCCAATGCTTCATGTATATGTAGGCACCTAGTATTTGTTGATTTTTTGAGTATCTGGGCCTCAGTGCGTTCATAGATTTGTAGATTGTAAGGCCGGAAGGGACCTCAGAAGATCATTGGGTCCAGCCCCCTGCACCAAGCAGGAAAGATAATTGGGGGGTCAAGTGACCCCAGCAATGTGATTGTCCAGTCTCCTCCTGAAGATTTCCAGGGTAGGTGATTGCTTATTCCACAGTCCAGACACCTTGACCATGAAGAAGTTTTTCCTAGAGTTAAACCTGAAACAGTCTTCCAGGAGTTTGTGGCCATTACTCCTGGTTTTCTCCAAGGGTGCCCTGGTGAACAGTCGCTCACCAAGCCCTTGATATACCCCCTAGTGTAGTGGTAAGCTGCTACCAGCTCCCCTCTCAACCGTCTTTTCTTCAGGCTGAAGAGTCCCAGGTCCCTCAGCCTTTCCTCGTATGGCTTGCCGTGCAAGTCTCTGATCATATGGTCAGCCCTTCTCTGGACTCTCCTGAGCTTTTAGAAAGTCAGATGCTTCTGGATTTATATCTTGGCTGATATCTATATTTTACTATCCTGTGCTGTAGGACTCTGGTTGGCCACCTTGACAGATGGCAGAGACTAGAATGAGTGTGGAGACTGCTCTTCCCCTTCAAGGTTGCAAGCGGATATAGTCAGATACATTGGCAGCAGCAATGCCAAGGATTTGTATAGTGTGACCTTACTGTGGCTTCTCGGGGGGGAATCCACAATTCCAAAAAAGTGCTGCTGCTTCAGCTCAAGTGGCGAAGGCTTTGTGCTTGCTCAGGTTTGAAGGCTCTGGACTTGTTCCTAGTGTACGTGTGTGCAATTTCAGGGAGTTGTGGTCCCTCACAAAACAGCCCCTTGGAGGACATGAACTCTGGTAGACCCTGGAAGTTTGGGCTGAGCTTGTCTAATGAGGGGAATATGTGATTTGTTGAATTAATACGTGTGATCATGATTCCCATTAGTAGGGAATCATGCATGTCTTTTAACTTGATAAGCATCCTAATGTGTTTGTGTTTATTATGTGAACCACATAAAATTTATGATGTCCTTAACTATTCATTTCCTTGCTTTTAAGGGCATCAGTTTTGCAAATGATGTGTTAGGTAAGTACTCTGATGTCACTTAGCAACCTTAGCCATTTTTTGAAACTAGCCTGTTGTTTCTGGACTAAATAGAATTGTTCAGTCTCTAGGGTTGTAAGTCTTACCAGCCTTACAGCTTTTACCAGTGCTAAATTCACTTTTGACCCCCTGGTGCCACTCCATTGTAGTAAAGCATTGGTGACCTTCCCCCCACTCAAATAGCCTTGATAGATATCCCATAGGGTCCTTGTCCCTGAGTGATTTTTTGATCCTGGGTGCTGACATAAATTGGAATTCACTGTAGTAGATGGTGATTGCCTGTCTGACGGTTCCATCTCAGGGTTATAGGAACCATATTTGTGGTGATGATGATGAGCCATCTTGATTGGTGAATGCTGCCCAAATGGAAGGAGAGGTTAAGAAAAGAGCCATGCACTGGGAAGACTCACTGTGTGCAGTATGATTTATATTTTGTAGTCTAGTGCTGGAAGCATGTGACTGGGCATTGTGTGGGTGTGTGGGTGATTGCTTTTTCAAAAGAGCTTTGGTGCTGGCCTAAATCTGTGGCCAGGGAGACAGCGAATAGGGACTGCAAATAGGGGAAGCCGTTTGCAGGTAGCTGTTGGAGGCAAGAGGAGGAAGGAGAGAAGCCAGGCACCAGATCCTGCCCAGGAAAGGTAAGTGATCCAGCTGCCTGTACCTTTTGGTTTTACTGAGTGCTTGGTGGGCTGTGAGCGTTTGGGGCATGTACTCTGAGAAGCTGGGAGTGATTGCTGACTGCTGAGTGCTTGTTGATTGTTGTGGGATTGCTGACTGCTGTGTGATGCCGTCTGGGCCTGACAGAAGCCTTAACAAAGGGGGTGAGCCAGCCCAGGCCAGAACGGTATAAAAAGAGACTCCAGATGGCCAGGGAGTCAGTGACCAGGAATTGCAGTCAGGCTTTTCTTCTTCATTCCTTGGAAGAAGAGAAGAAGGAGAGGGTGGCCAACAAGAAGGCTGGCTGAAAACACCCATTCAGAGATATCTAGAAGACAGTCATCTCAGGCTCCAAGACTTGCAGGGTTAGGGCTGCCCCTCCCTTGGCACTGCACAACAGGTATACTCATCTCACCACTCGTGGGGAGGCTCCGATGGAGACACTGGAGGAGGAGGTGGGTAATCAGCAAACTGCCACCCCCAAGACAAGATGCAGGGTGGTGGTGGTGGGGGACTCCCTCCTGCAGGGCACCAAGGGACCCATCTGCCATCCGGACCCCCTTGCCCATGAGGTCTGCTGCTTCCCTGGGGCCTGCACAAGGCAGGCAAATCAGCTAGCAGGTTTGAAGTTTTGGACTTCAAAAAAGTGAATTTCAACAGGCTCAGGGCAATAGTAGGGGAAGCGCTGTGGGACAAAGGACCAAAGGTGAAAGGAGTGCATGAAGTGTGGTCGTTCCTCAAGGACATGATCCTCAAAGCCCAAAAGAAGTCTACTCCCATGCAGAAGGGCTGGTAAGCTCTCTTGGCTTAATAGGGATATTATGGTCCTTTTGAAAAAGAAGAAAGAAACGTACAAACAATGGAAGCTTTGGACAGTCCCTAAGGAGGACTATACAACAATGGCCTGCACTTGCAGTGAGTAGATTAGAAAGGCAAAGGCAGTGACTGAATTTAAACTAGCAAGAGAAATCAAGGACCTTCTTGATAAAAAGTCTTTCTTTAGGTATGTAGGGAACAGGAGGAAAACAAAAAGAAGCATGGGGCCATTGCTTAACTCAGGACAGCTCGTTACCGACACTCAGGAGAAAACTGAACTCCTGAATGGCTATGCTTTGGTATTTCACTGGACTAAGGGGAAAATCATACTAGATAAGGTTCAGAATGGGTCTAGTGGGAATGACTGCCTTCCTACTGCTGATGTTGAGCTGGTGCATGATCAGTTAGAAAAGTTAGACATTTATGAGTCAGTAGGACTGGATGAACTTTATCTGAGAGTGCTGAAGGACCTGGCCGAAGTTATCACGGGACCTCTGGCAAAACTCTTCCAAAACTTGTGGCACTCAGGGAAGGTCTCTGAAGACTGGAAGAGGGCCAGTGTTGTACCCATCTTCAAGAAGGGCAGGAGAGAGGACCTGGGCAACTATAGGTCCATTAGCCTAATTTCTATCCCAGGGAAAATCCTGGAAAAATTAATTAAGGAGTCGACGTGTGATACACTACAGAAGGTAGGATTCTGAATGACAGCCAGCATGGCTTTGTTGTGGGCAGGTCTTGTCTTACCAATCTCATTTCCTTCTATGACCAGGTAACTTGCCACCTGGGTTGACATTGTATACCTAGACTTCCAAAAGGCCTTTGATCTGGTATCCCATGATGTTCTCACAGGAAAATTGGAGGATTGTGGGCTTAACTGCTCAATAGTTAGGTGGCTGCAGGGTATGACCCAGAGATTTCTAATGAATTGATCTGTGTCATCCTAGTGAGAAGTGGTGTCCCTCAGGGGTCTGTGCTTGGTTCAGTGCTTTTCAACATCTTTATCAATAATTTGGATGGGGGGGTGAAGAGCTCACTGACCAAGTTTGCGGTTGATGCCAAGTTATGGGTGAGCGTGGTCATGCTTGAAGATAGGCTGCAGGTACAGGCGGACATAGATGGCCTGGCAAGTTGGGTGGATCGAAACCAGATGAAATTTAACATTAAGAAGTGTAAAGTGATCCATCTGGGGCTAAAAATTCCCCAACATACTTACGGCTCAGTGGCACCAAACTGAGTAGCACCACAACTGAAAAGGACCTAGGGGTAATAATAGACCATAGTATGAGCATGATCCATCAGTGTGATGCTGCAGACAGCAGGGCAAACAATACTCTGGCATGCATCAATGGATGCATCTCAAGCAAAACCAAGGAGGTGATTGTCCGCTCTACTCAGTATTGGTGAGATCACAGCTGGAGTACTGCGTCCAATTCTGGGCATCGCACTTGAACAAAGATGTGGAAAAGCTTGAGAGAATCTAGTTTGGTACCAGTTTACCATTGTATCAGGGGAAAACATCAAGGGCTCAGCGAGCAACTGTTCACCAGGGCACCCTTGAGGAAAGCCAGGAGGAATGGCCACCAACTCCTGCAAGACTGTTTCAGGCTTCACACTAGGAAAAACTTCTTCACACTCAGGGTGTCCAGACTGTGGAATAAACTCCCTCCAGAGCTGATGCAATCACCTACCCTGGAAATCTTCAAGAGGAGACTGGATGGTTACGTTGCTCGGGTCTCCTAACCCCAGTTGTTTTTCATGCCTAGTGCAGGGGGGCTGGACCCAGTGATCTTGTGAGGTCCCTTCCAGCCCCTTACCATTTAGGAATCTTCTTCCATTGACTTCAACAGTAAAAGCCTATGGGAGCAGGTGCTGGGTTCTAGTATTCCTTGGTCTGCTCCTGGACTTGTGGTATTTTCAGTGTCAACCTCCCTTTAATTTAGTTTGTCCATTTGTTGAAGGAGTGGGGAAGGGAAAAGAAGGGTTCAGTTCAAATAACCTTTGCTCTGGCTACTCTCAGCTGACAGACCATAAGGAATCGGGGCCCAAATATAAATTAGAGCATCTCCAAGCAGGGGCGAGGCATAGGGAGTGCATGTGGGTGCATGTGCACCCCCCGAGTGTGGCGGTGCACCCCCTCCGGAAAGGTGCTGCTGACATTGCCGGCAATTCCCACTGCTGACAGTGTTTGTGGGTGGTTGCTGACCCCTGGTTGGCACTTGCCACCTCCCCCCCTGCCACCGACAGCACTGGCAACTTCTGCGGGAGCTCCTACTTACCACAGCTACGCTCCTGCTGCTGCCGTGCCTCTCCAGCTGCCGGGGCACGCATTGTTCATGTCTCCAAGGCTGTTCAAACTTAGGGAAATTGCCGGACTGCTCACGACTATGTTTTAAGTCACCATTGCCCCACAGAAATATGGAGGGGTAGAGAATTCCAAATATGGGGTACTCAAATTGGCCTTGTTACAAACAATGGATACAATCGAACGTGTCAGAAGTCTCTGGCTGAGCAATTAGAAATGGAAAAGAAGTTTTAGAATAATCATCAGTTTGCAGACTGGAAACGGGCCAAAATCATTCATAAACTGTTTGCAGCGGGTAGATCAACAAGCTGCTTATGTGATGGCCAGTGCTACTGTAACAGGTCAGTAGCATGCGTGGAGAATATTCTTAGGAGCAGTAAGTGGATTATGAAGTAGTGTTAAACCCTAATGTAGAGAGCTTTGGAAAAGAAAGGAAAGAATGTCAAAGCTGGTTCATAGAGCTGCTTGCAATTATAAGCAAATCCTTTCCAAATCTGTCCTTTGGGCATTCCCACAAAAAAACCAGGCAAATGTTCAAGGTAAAACTTGTTCTCTGCCCCTTGGGAGAGTGAGGCTGCCAATGTTTCTTCAAATTATCATCTTCAATATTTAGCTTTGGGTACAGTACAGAAAGGGGGGTAATTTCCCTTCATCAGTTTTCATATACATGTACATGCATGTATGTACGTATATTTGGCAAGGAAATACAACACCTATTAAAAAACTCCTTTGGTTGATATGATATGAAATACAAAATAGTATAGAAATATTGTAATTACTTTGCCAGTCCTAGTTTATTTATTTCATGTGCCTATTAGGAAATAGTGGAACTGCAAGCATGTGACTGAAAGCAGATTAGGCACTTCGAGCAAGCTATAGTTCATAATATTTTTCCCTGCCAACAATGAAAGAAATTTTTACCTCTGGAAAGTGCCTATCACCAATGTAAATAAATGGGAAATTTTGAGCGCTGATAGCTTTTTACACCTGCTCTGCACAGATAGAACAGGGGGCAAAGAGTGCAGGTACAGATTTGGACACCTGACAGGATATAAATCAGGAAAATCTTTGCAGGTAGGGAAACACTGATAGACATTGACTTTGCAGCCAGAGAGGTGTAATGAAACAGGATTAGATTTTCCTCTGCATCCCAGTCTCTCTGAATTTTTTTGTGCCAGACATGGATTCATATTCTGCTCCTATCCCTCTTCATTACCATTTTTGTCACAAAAGTGAGAGACTGAAATGTTAATGCAAAATTATAGTAGGATGGCAGCCTGCTGTATGCTTCTAACCTTTACAATATTTCTTTTCTATATGCGTGCCCACATATTATACCAATGTGTGTCCATGCATTTGTTAAGGATTCATAAATTCAGGGCAAGCCAATTATTGTATACCATGACTATCAGCTTAGTACGATAGCTATTTCTGTGCTAGAATACAGTGAAGACATCCATGTAGCAGACACCTGAATATGTGATCGGTAATCCATATTTTCTTGCCAGACTGAAATATCTATTCTGTGTAAGTGATCTGCATATTCCTATATATTTGAATGTAAGACCCCATAATCTTTTAGCCATCTTATAAGATTAATGAGAAAATACAGTCTAACATTTTGCATTAGGCAATACCTAAGGGAATAATATTCGTACATTAGCATAACAGAGCTAAGGTTATGTAATGGTTTCCATTCTAATCTACTTTCAGTTGCTCACGATGCTGCAATTTTCACCTTTTGGCCTGAAATTCTTCAGGCATTTTTTTCTACTTGAAGTAAAATTTCCCCCCAAAAGTTTGAATAGAAGCATCTTGGCAGGGTTTTCACTATGAGGAGAGGAAAAGGAACCCTATCTTTTTTTGTCGTGTGAATAGGGCTGAAGCAGCTAGAGCTTAGAAGTTGAAATGTGGCACTAAAAGATTCTTCACCAAGCATTATCTCTGCTTGCTAGCAGAGTTCTTGCTATGTAACATTGCTGTAGGCTCAGTAAAGTTTTTATCAGCTGAGCTGCAAATGGCTTTCTCTGTGCAGCTCTTGAAAGATAAATTAGATTTCAACTTATATGTTTCTGGATGGAGCACACAGTGGGTGTGTCTACACATGCATTTACTGTGGAGTAACTTACTGTGCAGTAAGCCATTTTTACACCAGCATCTATACGTACAGGCATTACAGCACAATGATGCTGTTTGTGGACTGGCTTAGAAGTGAAGTTAGTCCCAAGTCAGTCCACACACACAAGGTTACTGTGCAGCAAGGCACCTGCACATGCCATACTGCGCAGTAACTACTCGCATGTAAATGCTTTATGCAGGTAGCAAATGTATGCCCAAATCACAGCAAGTCACCATAGTTACTGTGCAGTATGGATGCACATGTGTAGACATGAACCCATACTGCACAGTAATTTTTGGTGCAGTAACTGTATGCATATAGACCCGCCCAGCTGATATTTTGGTTTAGTGCCAAGTCTGTGAAGTCCTCAACTAAGGAAGGATTGGCTGCATGTCCATAGATAACTTTGGTCCATATTAAGAAATAATAAAGGTAGTAAAATGCATTGCAGTAAATTGCTGGAAATACTGCGGCTGAAGGGAAGTTTCTGTGAACTGATGAGAAGTAAAGAGGTTGAGTAGATGGCAGGGTAGATTTTCAACTTATAGACTAACCAAAGTAGATATCTATATATAACACAATCTTTTGTGAGCTGAAGCTTCATCAGATGTTGTGAAGAGATTGACAGAGCTTTCCTGAAGGCTTTGCAAGATGCATAAAGGCAGAAAGAGAAGTTTTGCCCTAGTCTTTATGATTGAGGTTGAGGTGGTCCTTGTTTTAGCTCGAAGTCAGATGAAATTAAACAGTTTACCATCCATTTGGTAGTTTAGCTCGACTCTGACTGGCACCTTGTTGGTGGTGATGGCACAGCCTTGCTCAAATTCTGTCTTAACCTCAAAGGGATCTGTGATGGATCTGTTACTGAGAACCACAGCTGGCATGCTGGCATGGAGCAGGCAAAGAATGGAAATGAATTTCAATGGGCATCCATACTTCAGAGAGCTCCTCCACCGCGTTTCCTGGTTAGCAGAGTCAAAGGCTTTTGTGAGGTCAAAGAAGGCTATATAGAGAGGTTTGTTGTTCCTGGCATTTTTCCTTAGGCGAGCCATAAAGATCCTGAATAACACATGACTAGAAGAACGCAGTACTAATAACCTTAGAAATGTCTAGACTTCCTTCTTGAAGTACCTTTACTGACAATGAAGGACCTGGTCCTCCTTCCACTCCAGCACCCTGCTAAATCAGAGGTAACACTTTAGTGTTATTTGGAGCAGGGCCTGCGAGATGCAGAGTGATTGCTACTGTTTCTTTAAAATATTTTGTATTTTATCTTGGGAAAGGGCTTCACACTGTTACTTATCACCACAGTATTTGAAGACCTTCCACACTAACTAGATTGGCAATACCCAAGGGTCAGATCCTTATTGGTAAACTGGGTACCTAAATGGGACTAATGTGGAATTAGACATCTTGGTTTCAGAATATCTAGCTGGCCACAAAATCTCTCTGGTGCCTGAAATAATTCAGTGCCTACATGTCAGACTGAGGATTGCTAGGTACCTGAGTTTTAGGCACTTGCATGCATGTGGAACCACTCCTGGTTAGATATGTCCAGCTCACACCTAATCTCTGTTGTGCAGCATAATAGAGGTGAGGCATTAACTCCTAAACACTCCCAGAGCCCTCTAGTAAGGGCTTGGCCATTAGGTACATACCAACAGCGCTGAGTTCAGTTCAAAGTTCAGCAGCCGTCATCATTCTCACTTGAAAATGTGGCCAGTCCTAGTGTTTATAATAGATTATTGGTTAGGTCATTTACCCACAAAATAGGAGATTTGGGTTTTAGACCCGACTTAGCCTAAAGGGATTCAAACCTACATCTCCTTCTTATAGAGCAAGACAGATGAAGGAGTCCTCCATCCCTCTTGTTGAAGCTGGAGCCCTTGACAGACATGAATGCAAGAGTCATGCATGGGCCAAAAGGAGAGCAAGCAGGTAAAAGCCTATCTCTGTAGACTAGTGTTTAGGTCACAGAGATGGGAGACATGGGTTCTGGTCCCACTCCTAGGGCTTTATCTGTCCCTCCCCTGCCATCCTCCCTCCAATGATCATCTCATGTAAAAAGAATCCCATGCTTGGGAGTGTGGGTGGGCAAAGGTGCTTTAATGGATGGTCCCAAGTAATACATCTAAACTCTAGAGAGGAGCAAGTGTTCACAAACATCCCACTTCCTTAATTTCCTATTATCTAGCTGTAGGTGGCTCATTGCTCAGCATCCTTGAATTGTCCTTCAGAGGCACCTAACTCTTCTCAGTGGCTACAGGGAGCTGAGGTGCCTAAGCCTGTTTCTTTGAAGTTCCCTTCTGTGCCCAGACAGCTGTGTTGAGGTGTTGTCGCACTGAAGCTGGAGGTGCCTAAGGGAACAGTTTGAATTTGTCTCAGGTCCCTACTGGGTTTCATGGACTCTTTCGTTCTTCTTCCTTGCCTTGTTCATCAGGAAGCTCTGGAGCTTTTGTTGATGGGTGAGCAAGAGAGGGAGGTCGCTGAGAAGGGAAGGGTGGTGGCTGTGTCATTCTTCTTAGGTTGCAGAAGTTCACTCAGAGAGAGGATTTGCAGCACTTTCTATAGATGTTCAGGCTCTGGATGCATCTAATGCGAAGTTGTTATTCTCAGTTCTACTCCAGCCAAATGGATGACAATTGAATCAGCGCTCCATAAAGACTGTAAGCAGCTGAAGCAAGTACTGCTGGGAGGAGAAGGTAAAAGGGGACCCATTGACTGTGTCCAGATGAGCGTGGCCATGCAGTATGTGGCTCTGTGAGTGGTGCATGCAGGGGCAATGTGTGCCACTCAAAACCGGAGCCTGGTTGGCCAGAGCCATGCTTCAGCTGCTGGCCAAGCTCTAAGAGGTAGGATCACAGGTGCTGCAGCCCCCGGAGGTCCCCACGATCCCAGGTAAGGCTGCTAGGACCAGTCCAGTGCTGGTCCCAGCCTCCCCTACCCCACCTGGGGCAATGTGCCACTTGCTAGAGTGCATGTGGCATGGGCTTTCCCTGAGGACAGCTAGCAGTGGCACAAGGTGCATTGCCGCTAGTTGTCCCCGGGGAACCAAACGTCCATGCTTGTCTGGACGTGGGATGGGTCTACCCTTCCCATTGCATCCCTGGGTCCATTTTAGTGGTTGCACTGAAGACCTGCACAAGGCTACTAACAGTGCTCTGCAATGGATATCAAATCTAAAACTGTCACTCTAGCCTGATCCCTCAGTGCTCTTGTTTATAGGTCCTGTATAGTTTGTTCTATCATTGGCTTGCCATATCCCATATGAATAAGTGCTACTTCTCTGTGGTTTCTGTCAGTAATTAGTAAACACCAGTACTTTGCTGAGCTTTTCATACCCGGGGATTTCTTTAGGATACTCTGCCTTTTTCAGAAATAGGACATATTTTATTAATAGCAGTAAATCATGTGTGGTGGCTTATTGGTGTGTGCCTTGGATGCCTCCGGCTTCATGCTCTCAGTTATCAGGGTCTTGTGTGGTTCACTACATACCTAGTAAATGGTGACTTACTGTTATTAGGAGATGATTCACTAATATTGCATTTCATTTTTCAGACAGGTTAGCAGTGGGTTACACTTCCACTCTGAAAAGTAGTGGTTGCAAAAAAGATAAAACAACAGGGAGAAGGTTACATGCCCTTTTTTATCTCATGCTTTGTGTCTGTGTAATAATGCCTCTGGTCTGGCTGTACTGCAGAGATTAAATCTAGGACTTCTGGCTGTAAAACCATAAGTCTTTACTGTTTGAACTAAGAGATCACCTCTGCTAATTTTAGATGCAGGAGCAGACATGCCATGTCACCAGCTTGTGCACCATTGGCTACAGAAATTGGCATGTCTTAACCATTCTGGTCCAATGGACTGATAAGCTTGAGTAGACCTTGGAGTAGACCCATATCATAGTTTCATCACTACAGGGGTCCAAAACACACACACACACACACACACACACACACACACACCCCGCCCCGTGCGCGCGTGATAAACACTGTTGAGAGAGAGAATATATATTAGATATATATGTTAGTTTCTGATGGCTCTTTCTTTTTAATAAGAAATGAATCTGAAATACTGACTTTCTACATTAGCTTTTATGCCAGAGACTGAGTTTAAAGGGGCTAATGTCCCACAACCTGGCGATGCAATTCCATAGGGGAAAGGCTAGTTTGAAACTGTCTTTCCCTCAAGCTCTCATTGTTCTTTCTTCCATTAAACAATGTCTATTGTGTGTATTGTATGATGCAGTTCTCTCTAGAGCTGCTGGCAATTGACAAAAGTTGCCTCATTTTCAGAAAAGCCGTGTCAGAATGCTGTTTGAGATTTTTATGCCCAACCATGCTCTAATTTTATTAACAGTGATGTACTCTAATGGGTTACTACTATTGAGAATCAGTGTTATACTGATGTATTAAATCCAAGAAAAGTTAATGCCGTTAAGTAGCTACACTGCAACAGTTTTACTGTGTCCAGCATATGTACTTTCTAGGCCAAAATGTATTTAAATTAGCTGAAATTGATTTCATGGTCCAGATTCTGTTCTAGTAGACAATATTTTAAACTCAGAATTACTCCAGTAGGTTAATTAAACTTACACCAGCAAAGGACTCCAGTAAGTTAATTTAACTTACACCAGCAAAGGATAAGAAAATTTGGCCAATAAGATATTTAAATATTGTACAGGATGTGATGGAAGAATGAAATCACAACAGAATATACAGATGTTTTCTCCAGGAAAATATGAATGTGATTACAGAGGATTTCCACATGCTGCCTCTGTGTATTGCATCTATAATTATGTGTGGGCACAATCAAGTTAGAGATGCTTGTGCTATTTCATGAATATTTTATGTCTATGTGTTTGTGTGTTGCTTGCTACATAATTACAGTGGGAGGGGAGTTGTTAAAATCATCAGCAGGAAAGTGGACAAACATGTCTGGCAGCTTTCCCTTAAAGGACAGTACAAGAACCAGCCCCCTTGAACTGTGTCTCTGACCATACTGAGCTCAATGTCCATGGTTTGACTTTGGGGAGGGGGAAATCCAGGTGAGAAACTGAAATAAGGAATGGTAAATATTGCATCCCTGGAGCATAATTGAGAGACAGGCTGAGACTGCAGTGATCTGTCCTGCTGGAGATGAGATGGAGAAATTTGCAGTATGCTAGATTTACTTTTTGTGGCCTGCTGTGTTGAAAAACCTTTCTTGTCCTGCTTTCTTTCTGCAGATGCTATAAACAAAACCTTGTTTCAGAAGGGCTGTTAATGCACTGATCCAAGCTTCTGCAAGGAGCAGTCATGAGCAAGGCAGCCAAATCTGATGGAGCCTGATGAGCAAGTCCAGCTCATGCCTATGAGTGCTGCACCCGAAGAACAGCCCAAGGAAAGGGAGAATCCTGTGATTCCACCCGAGCCAGGACAGCGCTCAAAGCTGTCCCTTGGAGGGAGTTGTAGTAAAAGAAAGACTGAGATAGATCAAAGGGGCAGTGAGCCCTAAACTGTGACAAACTCCTTGAAGATCCTGTGGACTTATTAACACATTATTTGTGGAAATGTTTGTATATTCTGAAGCCAAAGGTGCTGACTTCACACCTGCAAATAATTTTGGTACCAAGTTGCACATGCAAATTATGGGGGCAAAACTTAATGTGCAGTGAAAGCATGTCAGAAAATCAAAGTCAAGAGCTGTCTGCGTTTTTTCAATCCAGTTTAGAGTCCAACGTCTGACTGGAATTTTGGTGAAAATGAGATCTTTGCAATTATCTATATTGGATACCCATTATACATTTTGTTTGCTTTGGTTATTTTCCAGGTTTCCTGTTTTGGAGTATTTGTATGCTGGTAATCCTCATCTGGCAGGTCCATTCTTCTTCCTTGCATCATGCTCACAATAACAAGTTGCTATGTAGTATCTGTGGAAACCCCCAGATATAGAAATGATAGTAACAGGCCATCCTCTACCTCTACAGAAGTTCCTGAGAGTTTTTCTTCTTGGAATCTACAAGTCCGGCTTTCATACCCAGGGCAGCTCGGAGGACCAATTAGAGTCGTTGCTGGTAATGGTTTCTAGTGGGGGGCCAGCAAGACTCAGCTCAGGTTCATGGTGTGCCAACGCTAAGGCTCACCTGCCTGGCCTTGCTCTGGCACATCTCTGTGGGCTGGATCCAATTGCTTCTGCAGGCCAAATCTGCAGGCCACAGGTTGCCAACCCCTGAACTGGAGGCCTGAATATTTTGTTTAATGGTTAGACTAGAAGACCCACAGTCAGGATTTCTGTTCTGCCCCTGACTGCTTGCGTGGTTTTGGACATGACACATACCCAGTCATAGTTACTTGCTTCTTTGCATCAGGATGCAGCTTAGATTTGTAAAACTTCTGAGACTTTTGGCAGATGGCTGCTAAATGCAGCATATCATATGCATATCTTTTGCTGTTCCAATTTGTTTGCATTATTTCTTTGACATATTTGTATAAGAAGCCAATTCTGTAACGAGGCCAGGCCAGAACTCTGAACCCAGCTGGTCCCAGTCAAGAGATCAAGACAAGTCATTCCCCAAACAAGTGCCACCTGCAGCCAGCCCTGGGCCAGCAGCCTGGTCCCAGCTGAGCTGGGGCAATCAGGACAGCCAATCCCCTGAAGCCAGAGGCAACAGATCCCACCTGCACCAGCCCTTAAAAGCCAGACTCAGGCTGCGGTCTCCTTGTCCCAGCAGCGGTAAGAGTTGTTGTCCTGATCCTCCGGGTGCTTCCTGGCTGGCTCCTGCCTCCGAGTGCGACTTCCGATCCTGGTAAGACCTTAGCATTCCCTGATCCTCTGCTCTCGGTTCTGGCTCAAACTTCAGTTCTAGCTTTGGCTTCTGTCCTCAGTTAATCCTCAGCCTACTCTACCTCTTGTTTCAGATTCTGACCCCAGTCTGTCCAGACTTTGACTACAAATCCAGCTCTGATGCCAGACCCGACTCCACCCAGACTTTGGGTATGTTCTAGCCGCTAGGCCAGACCATTCACGCCCCAGTTTTCTAACAGATTCTTCCTGAGGTTTTTTTTTTCTCTATTTGCTCCAGAAGGGAAGTCATAACACCTGTTTATGACATCACAGGCTATTGCAGTAGATTTATGACCTCACAGGTGGTGCTTTATTAACCTACTGAAGGATCTAGTGGGAGAAGACGGGCTTTAAGGGAGGAACAATGTTTGTTTAAATCGGAGGGACCCAAACCAAAACTCCTTCTAATACTGCTGTCACTTGTAAAAAGGATCTGGATTGCACACATTAGACCCACCTGTGGATTCAGTGTATACTTCTATTTTAGTAGGTAACAAGGGAAGTTTATAAAGGATGGCTAGATGTATCAGATGCCCAGCTGGTAGTATTTGGAGTGGTTTCACTTAAATCCAGAGACCTCTGCTCACTTGTGCTGGTTTCCCACCCCAGAAACTTTTAAGTATGATACAATCTAAATTTTCCAAGAGCATATCCATTGATCCTTAAAGGGTACTGCAACATAAACATCCTTACAAACCCTGTTACAATGGCAGGGGCAATCAGATATACTTATAGGATTTTTTTTTTCCCCATGCAAACTGAAAACAATAACAGTTTGGAACAGTCGGAAAAGACTGGAAAGAGAATCCATCCCTTTAAAACAACCTCATAAATGTTACACTGAACTGCAAGTTCATTCCCAAAGAGGTCAAATGATCAAGTATCCAATTTATCCCTCCTAGCAGGTGTCGGAAGTTTGTAGAGCTGAACTCCACCGAGGAATGGGGGAGGGAGGACTCGCCAGGGACAGTTGCAGTAATTGTTCACAGCTGGGAAACTGCTGGGCTATCCAGAAAGCACAGATTTTGATTAAGAAACTGGCAGATTGTGGGCAGGAAACACATGCATGCTCCCTTCTATAGGTTTGGTGCCAGGAATCTGCACAGCAGGCCAATGGGGCTTGTAAAGTTACTGCTAGTTCAGTTGTCCCAACCACTAAACACCTTTCTGTTACTCTTTTATAGTCCTGGTCCTCTGCTTTGGGGACCGGGGGAAGTGCTACCAAAATCTTCATTGGCTAACTGCAAAGGGGGAGAAACATGTACTGACCCCCTCTAGCTGTGAAGCATGATGGTACGTCAACCCCTGACACTCGGAATGAGGTGGGTGAATGCACTTGCTTTACTCTGCATAGCTGGAGCACTTCAGCTCTGGAAAAAGCCCTCAGAGGTTGAATAAGAGGATTGAAGAAGGAGTGTGGGAGAAGGAAGGTGGTTGAGGAATGGACTGGCATAAATTTTCACAGAAGGAGAGAGCAATGATGAGCCACTTGCATTCTTCACTGTTGTGGGGTTGGATTAAATGACTAATGGAGGTCCCTTCCAGCCCTACTTATCTATGATGGGGCTATGAAATGCTTCTGGTGCACGTAGTCCAAAGGGGAAGTCCTTTCCAATTCATGAAAATGAGTCCTTATTTTACAACTTGGCTAAAGTTAGTAACACAAATGGATGCATTCTGCAAAGTAGTAGCAGTGGATTTGGGTTGCTGAAAAGGGAGCTGTGGTATAGTGGAGAGCTCACTGCACATGTGTCCAGCAGCTGACACTGGAGCTGTCAGCAGCGAAGTGGGGTGTGACTGACCACTGCGCCCTCCCCTGCTTGGATTTGCCTCTGGTAACACAGGATTTTCCCCTGTGTAGAACAGTGTTGACAATAAGTAAAAAGTGCCAATTGCATGCTTTTCCCTTTGCTTTACACAAGGTTGCTAACTGTGTATCTTGCTTTTGGTATAGAAGCAACTATTTTAATGGTATTATACAAAGTTAACGTGCCAGTGGCTACACCAATACCTATGTTAGGCCTCTAAACAGGTCTAGTGTGAAGTAGATCTTATGTGGCTGATACCTGCACTGTCGTAGTGCCTAATAAGAGTCTAGTACATGAACTGGGCCCAGAACAAATGCATAGGTAGACATGTTCCCTGCCCTGAAGAATTTGCAATGCAATGAGCCAAGACAAACAACTGCAGATGAACTTTACGGTTAAGCAAATTGCCCAAGGTGTACAACTTGTCAGTAATATTGTTTCCATTAAGAAGTTTCTGACATCACTCTTATATTTCCTGAAGTCACCAAAATAAGTTATGCCATACTGTCGCAATGGGGCCTTCCCTCCACCCCCTGCTTCCCATTCTACAAGAATAAATTCAGGCACATGGTGAGGAGTTAGGCTTCCCATCAGATTCTGCCACTCCTTTCCAGTCCTGAGTGGCATCCCCATTCTGTGGGAGATGCCTGCCTGTGATTTAGGGTCTCCTCAGGTTGGGCGCAGAGGTCGACATGTTTGTGAAGACCTAAGTAGACATAATCTAAGATGAATGCTTGTGGAGTTAATAAAAGTGCTCTAGATTAGAGCTTGCATGAAGAGCTGTCTGCTGGTATGAAAATCAGTTCAAAGCAAATAACTTCTGACCAAGAGCAAAGAATAGAGATGCTCCTTACCTGCCCTTTTGTGTGACGCACAGCCATCAAGTGACCATTATTCCAAAATGGAAGACACATGAGGCAGCTGATGCATGATAGGCTTTTTTAATCTGTAAAAGGACTGGCATATTTAGATGTTCTCTAAATTGATTCCTAGAAAAATTAGGGTTGGGAGGGACTTCAGGAGGTCATCTAGTCAATGCCTGCTCAAAGCAGGACCATCCCCAACTAGATCCTCCAAGCCAAGGCTTTGTTTAGCCAGGTCTTAAAAGCTTCCAAGGATGGGGACTCCACCACCTCTCTGGGTGACCTGTTCCAGTGTTTATTACTCTGCTAGTGAGAGAGGTTTTTCCTAATATCTAACCTAACTTTCCTTTGCTGCAACTTGACCATTGCTCCTTGTTCTGTCACCTGCCACCATGGAGAGCAGTCCAGCTCCATCCCCTTTCGAACCCCCCTGCAGTTAGTTGAAGGCTGCTATTAAATCCCTCATCAGTCTTGTCTCCAGACTAAATAATATCTAGGTAGCCAGGTACCACAGCATAAATGGGTTGTGCTGTCCAATGGGAATGGTTAAGACAGGGCTGGGCAAAATGTGGCCTGGGGCCAGAAGCAGCCCACCAGGTCATTCTATCCAGCCCACGGGGCCCCTAAAAAATCAAGAAAACTAATATTTATCTGCCCCTGGTTGCCTGTCATGCAGCCCTCAGTGGCTTGCCAAAACTCAATAAGCAGCCCTCCACCCGAAATAATTGCCTGCCCTTGGGTTAAGAGAGCTAGTAGATACACTGGTTTCAGTGAATTTCCTGGGCAACGTGCACTGGTGATACTTCTGCTCAGCCTATGGCAGAGATTAATTTTTCCCTCCTTGGTAGAAGGACCGGAGAAAAGTAGTTGGTGTTACCGCTCCTATCATAGCATAGATGAATTCTTCCTGGCCCTGGCTGGAGCCGGATGGTATAGTTTATGACAAGAGAAGAAGAGTGTAGTTCTCTGTCAATAGGGATTTGGGTTAAGACTCGTACATAGGGAATTCAGGAATGGAATGAGATACCAGCAATAGTTATCCTGTGGGCTAGATCCCTGTGTCGCACAGATACTTTATGGTGCAGAAAGCCTTCGCAAACCTAAATGAATTTGGCTATATGAAGGTTAGCCCAGTGAAAGGGGAGTATATCTAGGATGTATCTATTTTCTGGCAGTTTACAATGGCCTTGAAGACTGCTTGGTTTGAACTGATTGTTTAAAAAGCCACTCGGCGTCCAGGAGCTCTGAAGGAATTCACATGGATGACATGAGACATTCTCACCAAAAAAAATGCTGTCTTTCATTAAACACACTACTCCAGAGGATTGGGAGGTAGTAAATGAACCTCTGTTCAGAACAGGCCACAAGAGTGGTCTGGGAAAATATACACCAATAAACGTTACATCTGTAATAGCCAGATCGGAATAAACAATCACTGAAACAATAGTCATCAACACAGTCACAAAACACCTGGTGTGCATGATGTGAATTAGGTTTAACCAGCACAGCTTCTGCAAAGGAAAACTGCATTGAAATTAACTGTGTTCAAGTCCAGAAAGGGCCCTAGGAATCATCACTGGAAACCTCTGCTCCATGAGCAGCTGCAAGCAAATAAGCAAACAGGATGCATGAAGTATGGGATGAAGAACAATGCAGAGAATATTAGAATGCCTTTATATGGATCAGTGTTACGGCTTGGTCTGGAACAGTATGTGCAGCGCTGGTTGCCACTCTTAGAAAGGATATTTCAGAAGTAGAGAGGGTGCAGAGAAGGATGGTAATTCTCCTTACAAAGTGATTGAGAAAACTGGGATCATTGGCATTAGAGAGGAGGGTGAATGTTAATAAGAGGGGCCATGGCAGTACTATGTGTAGTAACAAATAGCCTAAGGGAGGCAGGTTAAGAGTTTTTGCTCTCTCTGTCTCATAAGGCAAGACCCAAGGGGGTGTTCAATGAATTTAAATGGTGGCAAATTCAAAAGTGATGGAAAAGAATACTTTTCCAGGTTACACATAATTAAACTCTGGGACTCAGTGCCACAGGACTGAGGCTGAGATCAGACATGTTATACATAATGACAATAGCCAAAATTGTTAACATCAGTAATAATATTAATCAATATCAATTTTAAACCTTTGATTTACTCCCAGAAGCACATCTCTTGCTATCTAATGTGGAGGACAGTTTGTCCCACATTTGCCCACTGGAGAGGGTGGATACCTTTCTCTGGGGACTGTGGTACTGGTGGCTCTGAGATAAAATGTTGGGCTTTGGGTCTGAATCAGTTTGGCAGCACTTACGTACCTCTATTATGTTCATAATGCTGTGGATAAGCTGTACGCTGGACTGATCTCAGGATATACTTGATGCCATCAGATGGGTTAAAGCCATCTTAACGCTCCTCACTTCTGAGCCGCACTGGGCAAATGTTGAGTTCCCAGCCTAGGAGCTTGGCCTCTATTATTTAAAATTTGTGAACTCCCTTGAAGTGGTGATAGAGTTAAATCCTGAAATGGATATACAGACAAACCAGGCATAGAAAACACTGACTAGAAGTGCTGTGGTGCTAGAGAGTCTGCAGGGAATGCCCAGAGGAACGTGGCCATCGGGGCATGCGCTTACTATGTTAATAACTTTTTTGTCTCTATCTCAAGAAGAGTTTATTTTGGCAATTGTAGAGCGTGAAAAGAAAGCAAATGTTCCAGTCACACACATTGCATATCTTTCCTGAGCTGGCGACTGCTGCCTGGATGGAATAGTATGGGATCATTTTCCTGAGAATTATGTTCAGGCCTTTTCCTTCTATGCAGCAATGCTCTGGGTGGGATTTGTAGAAGCAAGAGAGAGATTTCTCAGCTAAACCCAAGGAAAAATGTTCCTGGGATGACCAGACAGCTCTTTGTAAGTGGAATCAGACCCAGTGGAAGACATTGAGAGAGTCTGACAGTGGACCTATTTTCAGTGCATAAAAGATGGGGCTTATTTTTACAGTAGCATAACTATTGTGTGTATCCTATGTTGCTTTAACACCCTAATAGACACAAGGCATGAGATGGATTGTGAGGAAGCTAGATGATGTCAAGGGTGAGCTGTGATAGAGTGCTGACATTGTATACCTGCTTCAAGCTAAAACCTCACAAGCCCTGTCTAAACTAGGATTTTACAGAAGGTGACCTAACATCCCTTAGTTATACCATGGGGAAAAAACCCACGCCTTTGTTAAGCTACATGCCACGGGCTGTGTCTGTTTGTCTAGGGTTAGTAAACAGAACTTTTTCGAACCCAGCTATGTCCTTGTGGCTCCATAGTCTGGCATCCGTCGGCATATGCCTAATTGCCGAGCCATGCGGTAGCATCCTCAGTGGCCATGTGTAGTTCATGTAGCCCACCACTGAACTTAGTCAGTGGGCAGTCATTGACAGTATGTGACATGGTGTGTGTGTTGCCACAGCTACAATCTGGATTGTCACGAAGACCCCAAGAGTGGAGGGTAGCTGCACGCAGACCTTGCCTTGTCCAGAACCTATGCAGTAAGGCCCACTGTGGCGTGGCAGGCTGAAGCCAGGTGGACAGACTGTAGGATCTGTGATAAGGAACTTATTTGGTAATGTCAACCTCCATTCCTCACACTGGAGGGTCTCTGCTGTGTGGTTTTGTTATGGCAGTTTGGACCATCGTGGGTGTCGTGATGGTAGGCGTGCAGCAGGTGGACTTAATAGATTATTGTGTAAAAAGCAAAGGCCATGGCAGCTATTTGACAGCAATGCTGGAATCCGGGAGATCAGGGCTGACGTTGGATTGTTTGAGCCTGACTTTGGCCGGACTGAATTTCTCTGTGATGCTGGGAGTGGGGTATCACAGTGGCTCATATGTGAATAATGTCCTGTTTTATTTTGCTTCTGATTTCTTTGGCAGGAAAAATATTTCTTGCCAGGACATTCCTGTCCATCAGATATTGTGTAAGACTCAAAAAGCTGCTCAATGTAAACACCCCATGCAATACAGCCAGCACATGCTGTCTTTACTTACACGTGATATTAAACACACAGCAGTGAGACACCCAAACAGCCTTACTTCTGCTGTACTGTAGTGACAAGAAAAGAAGGACCATGGTGTATATATATGAAGCTGTGCTTGATGAAGAAGTTAATCAATTAATGGTTAATCACAGTGTTTAGTTGTAGAGCAGTGTATCTAAGTGCCCTATCTGGTGAATGCTGGTGGGATCGTGTAGTCCTCCCCACCTGGGATGCTGGATGCAGACCTCCTGAATGTCAAGGGCCCATTCATGCACCTGGTGTCCTCAGTGGCTCCAAACCCTAAGTGCCAGGACACTGATGTGCCCAGCCCTCACTCCGAAGAAGTGTGTGGCCATAGCCATCCTGAGGTTGGCCATGACTGCCCACCTCAGCACTTCTTTGGGGTGGGGATGTCCACTGTCGGCCAGGCTGTCCTGGATGTTTGTGGGGCCATTCAGGATGTTCTGGCCAACTGGGTCATCTGGCTGGCTGACCCCAGGGAAGTGCTGGTGGGGTTTGGGTCCCTTGGGTTCCCCAACTGTTGGGGTGCTTGATGGTACCCACATTCCAATCCTCTGCCCCCCTGGGGAAAGGCAGCGGTTTGTCAACCGCCACAGCACCCACTTGGTGGTGTTTCAAGTGGTCATAGACCATTGCTGTCACTTCACCCACATTTACACTGGGTGGGCAGGGAGTGCCTATGACACCCACATGCCGTGCCACTCCTCACTCCAGGACTGATGGAGACACAGGCCTTTGCCCCAGGGATCCAGAACCTGATCACTGGGGATGTCACCATCCCACCAGTGATCGTGGCAGATGCTGCACACCCACTCCTCCCCTGGCTGATGCACCCCTTCCCGGGGCCCCTGGATGCTCAGCAGCAGCACTACGATGAGGCCCTCATTTGCTGCTGATGTACCATTAAGTGGGCATTTGGCTGGCTGAAGGGTGCTGGCAGAGCCTCTCCACCCTCCTGAAGGCAGTGCTGCAGCACATACCCCACATCATCGCCATGGCACATCCTGCATAATGTGTGCGAGTACCAGGGAGAGGTCTTTGAGCCTCAGTGGATGGAGGAGGAGGCTTGTCATGTGTCACAGCGCATCATGTGACAGGTATGGCACAGCTGGCCAGCCAGGAACAGTGTCGCAGGTGAGGACTACCCCGTGGCACATGGGAGTCAGAGGTACCACCCACCTATAGACCCCCTCCTTCCCCTGAGTAGGGCACTGGCTTTCTCACCACTGGTGCCAGGCTGCTTACCCAAAGGCCTCCATCCCTGCCCACTGTCAGGACCACAACAGCGTCAGGTGTGCTGCCAGGAGGTCCAGGACCTCTGTGCCCAGGTCCTGCATGAGCTCCACCGCTTCCATCATGACCAAGCTCTTGCCTTGGAGGAGGCGCGGGCTGGGAGGGTGGCCCTGCAGCAGCTGGTTACTGGGATCTGGGAGCAGTGGCAGCTGGCCAAGAACAGCTTTGAGGAGCTGCACCAACTGTGGGCCTTCGGGAGGAGGCATAGGGTTTAGGGACTCAGGGGTTGGCAGCCCCATAGTCCCAAAATAGGCCTTGGGCCTGGATCCGGCCACGCTGATGTGCCCAGGACTCTGGCTGCTCTGGGGAGGAGGCTGGGCACTCCTCCTCAGGGGCAGCCATTGGAGGTTGGCCCGGGACTGGGACGGAGAACGGGGAGGCAGGACAGGCCCTGAGTGCCAGGAAGGCTCTGGCACAGGCTGTTGGGAGCTCTGCTGCTCAAGCATGCCAGGCAGTGTGCTGGAGCAGCAGAGGCATGCAACAGCCACAGAGACTCTGGCTGGCAGCTGGAGCATCTCCCTGAAGGATGCAGCCTCCAATTTTTTTTTGATAGTATCAAAATTTGGCACTGCACTGCAAATTCGAAGCATGGCAAACAATTGCATGTGCTCTGTGTGCAGTTCGTGGCACCTCAAACCGCACGTGAGCACTCATCTGGACATGCACATCGACTGGGGTGGGTTTTGGATCACGCCCTAAGTTCTGGGCAGCATTTGGCCCTAATTCTTCAAAGGAGAATTTGATCTTTCAAGTAAGCAAAGAAAAAGACCACTGAAGAAATGTGCTTCCATTCATTCCTCTACTTTGCACATAAATGGCATAGATAATGTGCCTTAGGGGGATGGTACCCTTGCCAAAACTATTAGTATTAAATGGAGGCCAGAGGCATTGCTTTACCCTCAAACCTTATTCAGTGAGGAAGAGATGTCCCTCAGTCACCTTGCTAGTTTAATTGACTCCCTCACAACCTTTTTACTTGCATTTCCTCAGGGCACTCTGCAGCCCCAAATCCCATAAACACTAATGGCTGAGAGCAAGAAAACAGAAAGCCTATAATCTGTTGAGGCAGAATCCCTGATGTCAAAATTGCATAACTATGGAGTGATTGTACTGACTTTTCTCCTGGTTTTAATGGTCCTCTGTCCTCTCTTAATAATCCTTAATGAGCAGTTAACAAAGGGGATGGGGTGGTTTCTTCTCCCAAGATACACCTAGGGGCTATTTGTCCCCTCACAAGAACTGTTGGCTGAGCTCACAGAGACCCTTGACTTTTAACTCTCAACACTATAAAACAGGTTTTGAACTGGCCTGTGGCCCTATAAATCAACCCATGCTAATTAGAATTTATTCCATCCAGGGTTATGTACAGGCTCTGAAGAGCTGGGATTAAGCTTCAAATACTAGCCAAAATGTGCTGTAGATACAGCTGGTGTTGCCTTATCCCTGATAGTCTCAAATCACAAAACACAACCTCAGATGCTCTCTCGTGTGACCCAACATTGGCCCCATCCCGATAACTGCTCAAATGACTCAAGTTTAGCACTTCCCATCAGTTCATGGGATGAGCATATTTGCCTCTGGCAAATAAACAAAGCTGACAACATTTGACAGGGATCTTTTGAAAGAAGGAGACTCACTTATTCTGCTGGAGATATAATATTATGAGCATTTAAGCTGGAATTCAGGCTACACAAGAGTCCAGTCCAATGCCTATGCAACGGTTTACCCAGCATAGGCCCTATTTTTAGGGCCCAAGTGACATAACTGAAGTGCTGGCTCTCTGCATCCATCCGGCATATGCGTCCTCTATGACCTTTGCGAGGAATGATGCTGTCTTGGGGTCCATGCCAGGTTTGGAGGGCAGGGTATCCTCCTCCAGACTAAGCTCCTTTAAAGGCTCAAGTGATAAATCCTTTCTACCCTGCTCCCATGTGGTGTGGTGTCTTGCCCTCTCCAAAGATTATTGAAGTGTGAAGGGCCCAAATCCAATGTCCTTGAGTCCTGCAAATCTGTTGACTTCATGGTAGCTACCATGCAAGCAGGCTTTTGCCTATTAGGTGGTTAAATGGCACAGAAAAATAATATCGAATAGACAAATGATGCTTTATGAGTTTGTTTGTTGGTTTTCTCATTTTCATTTTCTTCTGAAGCACCTGCCTCTGCTTAGTGCTGGACCCAGATGATTCATTCATCTGATCCACCCTGACAATTCCTATTTTTATGGTGTTGATTGCTATAATTGGACAAGTTTTATATACCTCAAATGGAAGGAGGGGGACACTTGATTTTTGGTTGGCTGATGCTAATGAAGGCCCAAGTTCAGCAAGGCAGTTATGCATGTCAGCCTCCCATTGGGACTGCTCACATGCAGAAAGTTAGGCATATAAAGCCTTGTTGAATAGAGGCCGGGATCTTTTGTTGTGCAGAAAGATCCAGCAGATTTACCACAAGCACTGTTTTCTCTGACTTTTTAATCTGCCAAATTCTCCAGGTTTTCTCCAGCTTAATTCTTATTGAAACCAGCCCAATCTTTTGAAAGAATGCTCTTCCTTTATCTGTTTCTTGGTAGTAACATACCATTATCAAAGTCAGAAACAAAGAATTCATTACCAGGTTGGCTGACAAGATGCTGTAGTTAAGTTAAATGTAAATAATTATGCAAGCATATAGGTCCCATTGCTTTTTTTCCTCCAATGTATAATAAATGGTTAAACATTCTTAATTTCCTTCTATGTGTTTTATATCTCAATAGCACATTAACTGCCAAATAATTAATGCTCCGTGGACCACTACAAAAGCACACAGAAACTTTTGTACTGCGATAAGCCTGCGATAAGCTTTATCTTGATCAGGGTATTTACAATGAAAACCATTTAAAATAAGTTATTGAAAGTACTAAAAAAACAAAGTAAATCACTGTAATAACTGAAAACTATGTTCCTGTGCATTTCAGAGTTATTTGTGTGCCCTTGCAAAAAAAATTACTTTTGTACACCCTGTAAAACCTCCTGACGTTCCATCCAGTGCTTTAAGGAATGTGTTTACAATTTCTGGGCATAGCCTAAATGTAGCATTAAAATATTATGAAAGTTGATGGTTGCAAATGTTCACAGGAAGTGTCACAGGAATAGCAGTATGCATGTTTGTATCCTGACTTGAGATAAATGTGATTATAAGATTAGGTGGGGAAAAGTTTTAAGCCATGATTTATTTGTCTATTTTCTTGTGAGCACACCTACTTCATGAAGCGCAGCTTTAGTGCCTAGTATATTTTACTCTGGTTGATATTTCACAAAACTAAGTGGTAACGACTATTACCCTGCTAAGAAAATGAAGCGTTATATACACATCCCTCCCACAACACACACACACAAGTCCATGTATATAAGATCATAGGAAAGTAGGACTGGAAGGTCATCTAGTCCAGCCTCCTGCTCAAGGCAGGATCATTCCTGACTAGACCATCCCAGCCAAGTGTCTGTCCAACCTGCTCTTAAAAATTTCCAGGGATGGCTATTCCACAGCCACCCTCGGTAGCCTTTTCCAATGCTTGACTATCCTCAGAGTCGGAAAATTCCTTTTAATCTCCAGCCTAAATTTCCCCTGCTGAAGCTTGAGGCCATTGTTCCTAGCTCTGTTCCTCGCGATCATGGGGAAAAGCCCATCTCTATCTGCTCTGTAATTGCCCTTGAGATATTCGATGACTGTTATCATCAAATCTTCTCATCTCCAGACTAAATAACCCCAGTTCTTGTGGCCTTTTCTCTTAAGTCTTTGTCTTTGAGGCCTCTAATAGTTTTTGTTGATCTGCGCTGGACTTTTTCCAAACTGTCCATGACCTTGCAGTGTGGTGCTCAAAACTGAACGCAGCACTCCAGGTGAGTCCGCGTCAGTGCTGAAAAGAGCAGAAGAATAACATCCCTTGATTTGCAAGCAACACTTCTGTTGATGCAGCTCACCATGTTGTTTTTTGGGTTTGTTTGTTGTATTGCAACAAGGGCACACAGCTGGCTTATTCATTTTACGGTCTTCTATAACTCCCAGGTCCTTCTTTGTAGGGTCCAGTCTCGCCAGTCATTCCGCAGTCGACACTTGTGCACACAATTGTTGGGACAGTTGCAGGACTTTGAACTTGTCCTTGCTGAATCTCATCTAATTGACTGTGAACAATTTATCCAGGTCATTCTGGATTTTAGTCCTACCATCTAGAGCAGCATTTCTCAACCTGTGGGTTGCGACCCAAAAGTGGGTCGCAAGAAGATTTCAGAGGGTCACGAGCCGCAGGCTGAGAAATGTGGATCCCAGGAAAGTGCCGAGACTGCAGCAGGGCAGAGTGATGGAGGGAAGGAGGCAGGGGAGAGCTGCAAGGCTGGGCTGGGTGCTTACGGGGGCAGGGTGGCCAGGAGACAATGCTCACGGGGGCAGAATGGGCTGTGACTAGGCTTCCCGGTGTGACGCAGCAACCCCCCACCAGGGCAGGGGCTGCCACAGGCCTCCCCCCCTCCTCCCTCCAGCTTGCTGCCCACATGAGCCAGAGCCACCATGATCCAGCCCGAGCGGGACAGGGGCAGCTGGGGGCCCCTCCAGCAGGGCTGTGTGTCAGGAGTGAGTGGCACCGGCAGCACTGGGGGGGGCAGGGGCTGTGGGTCGGAAGTAAGGGACTATAGGTTGTGCACCAGCAGGGCCAGGGGGTGTGAGTTGGGATAGGCCACAACCTTTGCAAATGGGTCCCCGCGGGAAAAGGGTTGAGAACCACTGATCTAGAGTATGTGCAATGCCACCCAACTTGGTGTCAATTACATATTTGGTAATTGTGCATGTGATCCAATTGTCCCAATCATTAATGAAGATATTAAACAATGCTGGACCCAGGACCTACCCCTGGGGAACCCCACTTGATACCTCCTCCCAACTAGGCATTAAGCCATAAAATATGTGTTGTGAATGACACTTATTTATCAGAAGTTTAAGAATTGTAAACAATCTAAATAATTTGTCCTGTTTTAATGCTGTCATAGAGATATATATTTCTTGGGTCTCTTTTTCCGACTTTCATGATCAGCACAGCACAAAAGAGCGCTTAAGTGTAACCCTCTAAAACTGAATTTTCTAAAAGTCATCATGAAAACTCTTCTTTCCATTTGGCTTCCCACAAGTAGTGATTTAGTAAAGCAACAGGCCTATAAGATATACTAGCCAATTGCCCATAAAAAATGACAGCAGCAGGAGGGTGGCTGTCACCACCACCTGCAGGGCTAGCGGGGCATGGCCAGCGGTGCTGGCCTTGCCCCAACCCTCCCGTCCTCTCCATTTTCATGGCCTGCAGGGAGCGCTGCTGGCTCTGGCCTCCCCTCTGTCCGCTCCATCACCGCCGCCTGCAGGGTCAGGGAGCTGGGGCCAGCAGTGCTGGCCTTGCCGGGGGGGACAGTGCTGGCCCATCCGCTCTGTCACCTGCCAGGGGGAGGTGGGAACAGAGGCCCAGAGCCAGGCTCACTCCCTCCACCCTTGCGCTCACCGTTTCAGGGCCAGGGCCATTCTCCCTACCTCCACTCAGGGGGCTGGTGGGGATAGAGCCCCCTCACCCGGCCCTGCCCCCCCCGCAGTTCGGGCCTCACTCTGTTCCCACCCCACCATTGCTTCGAGCCCGACTCTATTCCCCCCTGTAGGTTGGGTTCGGGACCACTCCCCCTGGCCCCCCCTTGCTGTGGCGCCTCCAACCCCATCCCCCCCTTGTACCACTGCCTCCTCCATGGAGTGGAGGGGGTGTTCTCCCTTTCCCCCACACTGCCATGGGGCTGTGTCTGGCTCCCCCACCCTCCCCACTGCTGTTGTGGGGCCAGCACTGGGCCTGCCCCTCCACCATTGCCCCCCATCCATTTTGGGGCCGGGCCAGGCCAGGCCCGGTGTGCCCCCCTCCCCTCCCCTCCCCACTGCTGCTGCCACCTCCAAGGAGCAAGGGGGGGAGTGAGGCGAGCAGAGCTGGCCCCCATTCCACCTGCTCTGTTGCTGCTACCTCCAGGGAGCAGGACAGAGGGGGCCAGACCCCCGCTCCATCCCCTGTGTCCACACCATCATGGCAGCGCTCTGCTGTGCCACCCCTTCCTGTCTGAACCCTGTATTCACACTCTGATGGTTGTGTGAATCAGCCAGTCAGCGTGTGAATAAAGTGTTATGGACAGACAGACTACGGCTTTTATAATATTAGAATTGAGTGAAATAATGTCTCCATGGAAGGCAATGGCAGAACTCCTATCGACTTCAGCAGAGCTGTGATTTTACTCAGTGTATGCATAGATCTTTTGACAAGAGCAATGTCATTACACTTCATGGGAAAGAAATAATACTGGAATATTCTTCTCTGATGCTGAAGGGGACATGCATCAACTTAAACCTGACAATGTTTGTCCTATATCCAGAACCTATGTAAGTTTTCCTACATTGTCAGTCACTTAAGTATGCCTCCTATTTTTGGTTTATGTAAATGCTATTAATGGCTCAATCCAGATGTGCAGGCACAAGCAGTATGTGGCACTGCAAACCTCTTTGCAGCACTACAAACGCATTAAAATGTGTCTTGCGCTGCAAATTTGCAGCATGGAGGCAAAATTTGCTACTGGGAAATCTTGGTAACAAAAAAAGTGCATCAAAAAGAAAGCAGCATGACGCACACTCCAAGAGCGTGCGCCAGCAGACACAGAGCATCTCCCCTCCTCTAGTTGTGCCCTGGCTCCTCCAGCACGCAAAAAGCCAGGGGTGGAGAAGCAGCAGTTTCCCCAAAGTGGTGGATTTTGCCCCGCGCCAAAACCCACATATAGGGGCCTGCACAACAGCAAAAAGTGGCATGCGTTTATGCTGCTAGTTCTCTTCCTGCTGCAAGCGCATGCCCCTGCATGTAGGGACATACCCAATGTGTTTAGTTTTGCAAATCCCAGTGAGGCACGAACATTTTACTATCCCTGGTTTACAGTTGGGGAAGTTGAGGCACATAAAGACTAAGCAACTTTCCCAAGATTACGTAGAAATGTAGTGAAACAAAGACTTGATCCCAAATCCGTCAGAGTGAGCTCTTCCCCTAAGCATAGAGCCCTTCTTAGACACTGTTTCATGGTTTAAAACTCTCCCCTAGAAAATCCTTATACCAGAAAGGATCCATGGGCTCCAACTTGATGTCCAAAGTGAAGTCAAATAAATTATAATAAACATAACCAGAGCAAAATCCTATTAGTCAGTCTAGGAGCTGGAGAGCCTTTTAGAACTGTAGGGCCCATTTATATCCAGTGACCTCAATAAAACATTCCCTTTATGCTCATATTCATTTCTGTCTCTTGACTGTGAGCACCCCTACAAATTTATCAGTGGCCATAACACAGGCATACGAACACAATTTAATAGACCACAGGAGGAGTTTGGAGCGCTGACAATTAGAAAAATATAATCTTTTATGTAAACAGAGTCAATCTAGTCTGGAAACCACGAAGGGAGACTAAATACAGAGGCCTTTAGTAGTGTGCGTATGTATGTTTTTTCTGTTACTTTGAGTTTTAGAAGTTTCATGTACAGAAGCCTGTGCCAATCAGGGTAATGACATGAATAGTGGGTGATATGAGAATTACACCTTGGCTAATGGATGTTGACCTTGGCTTCTGTGCTCTGTAGAGTCAGTTGCCAATGGGCAAACCCAGTGTAAAAAGACTATCCAGTAACAGTTCTTCACTCACACCAACAGGGAATGTGGCTGTGTGCTGGCCACTTACTTCTCTGACCTAATGAGGATTGAACTAAGACTTCTGAAAGCTCATATAGCTTAAAAGTCAAAGTAGGGGCTGCAACAGCTCTTGTCTTCTTTGGGAGTTTGTAACACAGTGGGTCACAACTGTGCAGGAGACATTTATGCTGCAAATGTTATTCTCCATCTCAAGATGTATTTGCTGCTTCCAAAGTACTGCAGCTCATCTCATTTCTAATCATCTTTTTGTTGCAGCCTATCTTCTGTAAACAATTAGTGATAGCTCCCTGGGGATTTTTGGTTATTGTGCTAACTTCCTAATTACTTAGCTTTTCTTGGCACTCTTCTTACTTGGCAAGAAAGATTTGGTGGCCAGAAGATAAATAATGCACTTGCTGTGCTCTTCAAGTTCCTGGGCTTTGCTTAATCATTCCAGCAGTGTATATCTTACTGGTGAAGGCTGTTGATATTGGATGTTTTCTACAGCTTTATGATGTGAGTCTAAATTGTACATTTAGTGAAGAGATAACAAATGAGAAAGGGAGACAGGCATATTTCAGTTTTAGAACCTGTTCCAAAGCCAAGTCATATCAGTAGGGGTTTTGGATTTGCTCACTGGAACTCAGGTTTATATTTGAATTTACTTTACTGTTTCTTGTTGTATGACCTTGACCTCTCTGGACTGGTTCAAAGAAGGACTTGGGTGTTGCAATGCCTAATATTGAGGTACCTGGCTTTCTACTGGAATTCACACCTCTGGGTTAGGCCCCTGGCCTCCCCTGTACCATGAGGGCAGAGTTAAGCACCTAAGAATAGGATTCATGAAGGGGGAGCCAGCTAGGAAAATGCTTCAGGTTTGGTGCCCAGTACTCTGCTGCAAACAGGTGCCCATTGCTGCTGCAGGTCCAGAACCTCAAACCCTGTCCTACGGAGCAGTTCTTTCTTCAGAAAAATAGTCAAATAGCATGATTTGTTATTGGTGAGGCTCTTGTCTAGGATGTGGGAGATCCAGTTACAAATCCCTTCTTGACCTTATGGAACCTGACCCTGTATTTCCCATAAGATTCCCCTAAGCTATAAAAGTGTCCTGTGATGGCTTCGGAGTGGAGCCGTCCACAGTAAATTTAAGCCATCATAGACATGCTCACAGAGCAGCAGATCAGGCAGCAGAAAGTGGAGCAGCAGAGTAAGCAGCAGATCCAAGTGGCACTTGGGGAGGGTGCAGGGCTAATTTGTGGTGTATCTGCCAAAAGGTTGGCCCCCATTTTTCTATAAAGTGCTATCCTGCCCTACCTTTTTCCTGCCTTCAAGCTAACATGGCTAACTGCCTCTCTCAGGGTCTCTCCCGACAAAGGTTATAAAAGTGGCCTTTTGCACCAATTTCATCATCGTTGGCAGTCCCTCAATACAAGGATGAGAGTGCCGTAGCGCCAGGCGCTTAGAAAAGGCGCCCAGTGCTGTGAACTAAAGCATCTCCAAAGTGCACCGCCTCCACTTTCTGCACGCTGATGCACATTTTGCTGCTTATACAACTGCGCGTGGCACAGCACAGTTTGCCTCAGCTCATGTGTGGAGCTGACTTTACGAATCAAGTCTGCTCTGAAGTTGCAGATCTCCAGTGAGTCGCGGGACAGAAAAGTATGCGTATGAATGCTCTGATTTGCCATGCAAACTTTGATAGGAAGAACTGAGAAAATGCTTTACCAGGCAATCCCTCAAGGCTTCTGGTTACAGCACTTACCTGGAAGGTAAGACCATGGGCACGGACAGAAGTGCAGCTTCCCGTTGTATCTGAGAAGCTTTGCGGGAAGTGTTTTGAGATGCAACGATCCCCCGGAGCAAACAGAAGTTCACAGTTAGTTCCAGGGAGGAGGGGCTGGCTGGTTTCCTCTAGCTAGCCTGCTTCCTGCCAGGCTGCAAAGTTTTCAGAATGGGAGGGGGAAGGGAGCAGAGAGAAGTGCTTCTAGGGGGTCCCCAGCCAGTGCTGGAGGGTGGGGGTGGGTAAATTGGAGCCGCCACCTCAAGGAAGCTCCAGTGCACCCATCCCACCCTCCAGCAGGGGCTGAAAAATCACCAGGCCAAACTCCCCCTGCTCCCATTCCCCCCTCCCATTCTGCAAACAGCTCCAGGCTGGCAGGCAGCGCAGACAGAAGTTACAGAAGATGCTGTGTTTTGAAACATCATCTGATCCCTCAACCAACAAAGGGTCAGATTTTCACCCAATCAGACATTTTGAAGCTGTCTGCAACCGTGCACTTGTGTTTAGTCACAGGTATAAACTGCTTTCTGTGGGCAGCTTGGGTGAAAATTGTCACTTCTGTCTGCATCCTGTATGTGCTGTCAGTTCCTTCAGACAGAGAGGGAGTTTGAACATGGGTTTACCAAATCTCAGGTGGGTGCCCTGGGCTATCAGAGACAGGGTTACACTTCCGCCTCTAGCTGTCTTTTAGGTGGGGTTAGACAGGCTCAGACTACACCTACCAAACTGTGCCTGGAGGTAACACGTGAAAGAACACCTGGATCCCAGCAGAGCTTAGGCACGAGTGCCTACTTCTTTCTTTTGTCGGGGATTAGAGAGATGTGGGCATTCCAGTAACAGAAATGGAGGTGCCTATGGGACTTTACCCGCTGCAATGTGGGTGCCAAAGCACTGAGACTGCGGTGACAGGAAAGTAAGGGCTTTGTGGCTGCCAGCGATGTTGGATGGGTCCTGAAAGAGGCATGTAGGTGCCTAGGCCCCTCTTGTGACCCTGTGCTGCTGTGCCTCAGGGTTTTCCTGCCTGCAAAATAAGCATATTGCTAGCGCACAAGCAGCAATAAAGTTCTCAGGCCGTGCTGAAGTGGATGCTTTACACTTATTGTAAGTGTACAGAGCCCAGGTGTCCTGAGGCCCAATTCAGTGCTGAGTCTGCTGGACCATGCTGAATCATTGCTGTTTAATCCTCTGACTGCTCTGCTAATGGCAACAGGAGAGAGTGCAAACGTTGCCGTGCTGTCTTGCTGAGTTGCAGCTGGTGTTCTTGCATCTGCAGTAGCTTAGGACCAATGAAAAAGATCTATGGGGGCTAGGAAGAGCTAGATGTTACTAGATGGGGACAACCTGGCCCATATTGTTTTGGAATCAGTGACCTGTGAAGGTGGCCTAAATCCACCTTGGGCCACAATCTACAGTTTATGCTGGGAGCAGCTCATTGACACAAGAGAAACTAGGCCTTTGTCTGTATTGATTATAAAATTTCATATTTAAAGAGATTTCATAGATGTTGGGGCTGGAAGGGACCTCAAAGATCATCAAGTCCAGCCCCCTGCCCCAGGGGCAGGAAGTCAGCTAGGGTCAAAAGACCCCAGATAGTCAAGTTAATAGAGATAAGTAAGTGCTGAAGCTATGCTAATGCTAAGTTTTTCAGTTCATTGGCTGCTTGAATAAGGGATGTACTAGTTCCCCAGATTTAATTTAGCATGTTTTTCTAAACGTCAAAAATCCATGCAATTTTTTTTGTTATTGGGGTGTGTATACCTCTGGACTGACTGCTATGATTTCACAAGCCACGCAGCTCTGGGTTAGCTAGTACATACATTGCCTGGTAAATCTGGGTGCCATGTGGGGGCTGAATACTTGGCAAATGTTTGACCAGAAGCAGAGAATGAGCAGAAAGACTTTATTGAGCCCTGGCTGCTGGAAGGGAATGAGAAACAAATATGTCTCATCACTGGTGGGTGTGGTACTTTGGACCTTGAAGCTGCCAAAGCCTCCCAGCCCTCAGGAGCTTGCACTCTAGGGCTTTGTTTCTGAAGAAGCAAAACTAAATGTGCTTACTATTATGCATGGGAGTGGCTGTCTGCTTTGATGTGTTAAGCACTTGCATAATTGCTCCAAGGGTAGGGTGGAAGGGGGGGTGCCCTACTAAGGCAGGTGGGAATTTATTAGGCTTAAACCAGTTATATGAGGCTTACCTAGCTCATAGCCCTGGTGCTGGCCTGCTGTACAGGAGGGAATTTCATGGAAGAGCTTGTTCCTATGCTTCCAAGGGAGCCAGAGTTTTTTTTTCCTTTTTACTTGAATTGATTAGGATCAAGCCCCCAGGGGAATAAATCCCAAAGGTGTTATAGTGGGCAGAGATAATGGGAAGTGAAGTGTTTCTTTTTGTATTGCAAAAGAAGTGTGTTTGCACTTTAAGTATAAGCCTCCCCTCATTCCTGACTTTCTAAGATGTAGGCTTGCCTAGACTAACTCTGAGATTGCATGGCCCAAGCCCAGAATTTAGCATTTCTACTTTGACCATGGCTGCTTAACATTTTTAATTTGAGCTCCTCTGAGTAAGATGCTCCTGTGTTTTCTGTGAAGCCCCCAGCACAAACGGTGGGTGTGAGCCTGAGAAGGGCAAAGATCACTGAAGTCAGGACTAAACTCAAGGCAGGTCTGCAATGAAGTATGGCAAGATCGGTGAGCTGGCTCTAACCAGGACAGCACTGACTTTTCATTAGGGTAAATTAGTTGGCACAAAGCTCTGAGCTAATGAGCCAGAACTGCTTGCGGTACTGAAGTGAGCTCATTTGGGCATCTCTACACTGCTGTGTCCGTGTACCCTTAGCTCTTACTTGGTCGTGGGGAGACGTGCTGACAGTGGTTGTTAGCATTATTATTTTTATTAATATTTATTATTTAGGCCTTAAGAGAGGCTTGATCTTATGCTGAACCTCTGCATAGGGCAAATTTCACTCTTTGTGCACGGTCTGTGAGGAAGATTGAAGCATATACAAAAGCTGAAATAGGACTGAACCAGGGCATGGGATCATTATCTTGAGTGGAGGAAGGGGAAAGTATAACAGCAAAAACACCAAAAGACCCATAAAGGGCAGAAAATCCCTTTTTCCAGCTGGCTCCTCTTCAGCCTTTTCCTCCAGTGGAGGGAGTACAAGGGCAGCAGATCCTCAGCGAGAGATGCAACAAAGAACAAATACCCATGATCTGCATGATCTCGGCCCCGGGCTACCTTTCCAACCCTGACTTGCCCTTCCTTGACTGTTCTCCTATTATGCTCAGAACAATGGGGTAGACCCCCACAGCGACACTGAATGAGTTACAATGCCAACATCTGCAGGACAGTTTCTTTGGGGAATGGAAGAAAAGCAATAAATAACAGGAAGATCAGGAAGGCAGTGGGGGCAGAAGTTTTCTACATCATACTGGCATTTACACCCTACCCCCTCCCTCCTCACAGAATCACAGGGCCAAATCCCGCATTCCTTACTCTAGCAGTAATTCCATTGAACCTAACAGGGACCTGGGGACTGCAATACCTGTGGTGTTGTTGAGTGCATCCTTCCACTACAGTGCTTGCTTTGTTCAGTCCACCTTTAAATGACACGAGGACAAGGCTAGCTCCCTTGTGAGACTGGCTTCTTCTTTAGATGGCATGTGGCTGGTAGATCAGGAATGTCAGTACCTTCTTTTACACGTTGTCTTCTCCAGCTTCTCCCATCACCATGCACAGGAGAGGTGCTCATGAAAAATGACTTGCTTAAGCTAAAGCAAAGGATTTCTTAGGGTGCTATCTTTTATTGGATTAACCATGTCTTAGTTAGGCTTCTAAATGCAAGGCGTTCTTCCCCAGGTCTCTGTTACCTTAAGCTAGAGAGGAACGCCAATTGAAATAAAGTACGACAACCCAAGGCGGCGTGTTTTAAGCCACCTATGTTTATTCCAAGACTGGGCCTGGCACTAGGTGGACATTTTAAGGAATATCAGTAACGCAGGTTTATAGATGCATAGACTGTTAGGCCAGAAGAAAACATTACATTAATCTTCACTGATCGTTTCTGTGTAACACAGGAGAATAAAATAACATACCACAGAATTTCATCTGGTGTTTTCTGCATCAAGTCCATAAAGCCTCATTGAGGCAAAGCTGATATTTAATAAAGATCAAGACTGAAACGTCACTTGGTACCATATTTTCTTCCCTCTAGTCACATGTCAATGCCTTCGTTGTCAAAGCAGATGCTTCTACTAAACATAACCATTTTTGCAAGGTCCTCTTTAAGTGCTTTAAGATGCTGATTAATTATGCTGATTAATTATCAAAGTTTTCAGAAGCCTGGCCAATTTGCACAGCGATATAATCACATGTATGTTTAGAAATTCTTCCTGTCGTATCATACATTATGCTCCTGCGGTAGGTTCCTGTCTGATTTTGAGGATGTTACCGGTTGCAGCTTTCAGCTCCTGCTTGTTACTAAGGCTAACATCCCTTTTCACATTATAACCTCTGTAAACTTGTGGGTTAGTTGAAGCAAGCTTCCTCCGTGAATTTAAACATCAGTATTTACGGGTGTGCAAAGTTATTTTTGGCAAAGCTCGTCTCCAGTCAATGTGCTATTGCAAATTAATTGTTATAATTTGACCAATGTTACAGGTTCCGGAAACTTCCTCTGACATCGGAGGGAAATCCTTTGAGTTTTTAATCCTTTGGAATACCATCCAAAACCGACGAAAAGCTGATGCATTGATTGCCCTTTTGATCTTTGCTCTATGAGACCAGAATAAAACTGCTGATCCGTGACATCCTCAGTTTGTTGGGACAAATGCTGCATTTTTATTTGTTTGTTGCTATACAGCTCTTTTACGTCAAGTTGATCTCTCTGTAAATCCATCTGAAGGCAGGAAAAAACCTTGCACAGGAGCCAAATATAAAAGGCACTTCCAAAAAGCCACAAGCTGCACGCTAATCGATAAGTACCAAGCAGAACAAGACCCGGCTTAAACAACAAACACAAAACTTGCCAGCCCATCTCCGCCATCACCACCATCAACACCGTCTATAACAAAGCTGTCAAGAATCGATGGATCTTACATGGATCCGTCACATACTGTGATACCCTTCTCCTCTGTACCTGAGGCCACCACAGAAACTATGTCGGTGAAACTAAAGAACCGCTCTGCAGCAGGATGAGCTCTCACGGAAAAATGATCAAGAGCAAAGACACGCGTGGGAGAGCACTGCTCACCGAATAACCACTCCGTTTCTGACTGCACCGTCCTTGGCCTCGTGGGAAACCTGCACAGTGTTTTCAGAAGACAGACATGAGAGCAGAAATTCATAGCCACTGGGCACTAAGCCATGGATTCAATGCAGATTATGTTTTTATGGCATGTTACAGTTTATCTTCTTCCTCTGCTAATTTCTCTCCTGTTCTCTACAAGTAGTAACAACCCATGTCCTTTTCAGTGGTCTTATTCTTTTACATAATTCCTGTATTTACTTGATTCCAAGATGAGGGTGTTTTTCCCCCATTTAACGTAGAGGGAAAAGTCCATTGTCTTGGAACTGAGTACAAGATGGTGGAGGGCCAGGCAGCTGCTGCCCCCCATAGCCTCAGGCAGAGTTCGGTGTAAGACATGGGAAAATGCCTAGCTCATCCTGTCTACCCTGTAAGTAGAGGATTGTACCTAGCAGTGCATATTTTTAATATTTCATCATATAAAATATCCTATGAGATGGGACTTCCATAACCTCCTTGAGAAGATCATTCCAAAGGAACCAGTTCACCCTATATTTCCTTCATCCCTAGGCAGGATTAATGCCATTAATGTCTCTCAGCAGATGTGTGAGTAAGATGCCAAGTCGATGGTGCTTTAGAATCGTAAAGCACCATCAAAAAGCAATGTTTTTGGCAGGCGGCCAACAAATTAGCCATCCTCCCCAAGTACCACTCTAACACCCTTACCCGGCCTGCTCTGCTGCTCTGCTTTCTGTTTCCTTCCCTGTGCTTCCTACCCAATCTGCTGCTTGGCTTTCTGCTCCCTGCCGTGTCTGCCACTGTTGCTCCCTGTTCGCTCCCCAACCTGCTGTGTATCACGCACACACAGGCTGCCTGTGCCACGTGTGACACCCGTGCTGCAGGATATTACTTCTGCTCTAGAACAGGGGTTATCAATCGGGGATATGCATGCCCTTGGGGTACTTGCAAAGGGGCTAGGGGGTGGGGACAGGGTGCCGCCACCCACCACCCTGCACTGCCACCTCCCTGGAGCAGGGCTGGCAAGGGGGGAGGGAAGGGCAGTGGGTACACTCCTTAAAAAAGATTGGAAACCCTTGCTTTAGAATATGCACCTTGTTCCTGGGTTTTGCAGCCCCAGTTCCAGCCTTATTGTGGTGCACAGCAAACAGCTCCTTGTGTGCCTTTTTTTTACACAGAAACACAGACTTGGCAGGGACCTCAAGAGTTATTTGATCAAAATCTTGCACTGGGCAGTTTAATAGTGTGCATGAACAAGGGTTTGCTGTTGCTAACCCATCTCAGACAGAAGCCTCCCTGTAATGTGGGTGGTTCTACGACTTCCCCAAAGTTGCTTGTTCCATTGCCCCCTTGTTCTTAAAGTTGAGAAGACTAAAGATTAGGTATTAAATCTCAGGGGAAAAAAACTACTTTGCTGTAGTGTGAACACACTGCACCATCTTCTACCCTTTGTAAAAGGAGAACGTATTTTCTGCTTCTTCGTGGCAGTCCTTCAGATATTTGCAGACTGCTATCCTTTCTGATTAACCTAATTTCTTCTAAACTAAACACGTCTAGGTCCGCCAGCCTTCCCTCATACAGCTTACGTTCCAGTCCCTTTATCATTATTATTGTTTGCCTGTTGATCATTTCCGGTTTCTCTGCAGTCCCAAACTGGGCATAGTACTCTAGCTGAGGCCTGGCAAAGGCCATGCAGAATGGCACCGTCTCCCCCCATGGCTTTCACATGCTGCTTCTATTAATGTCGATAGTCCACTCAGGGGAGTTATCCCTGAAAGTTACTGTAATGCCAGTTGATTCTTAATTTTCTTACATCCTGGCCACGTCTACATGAGTGATAGACTGTGCAGTTGTCACTGGGCATTCATTTAGTACTTGCTTATGCCTAAATGACTGTGCAGTAACTGACATTACTGAGCATTGCCGTCAGCGTGTGGTTTTTATCTGACATTACTGCACAGTAGCAATGAGTTACTGTGCAGTAGCTTGTTACTACTGTGCAGTATTGTCACTGCAGTTAGTCCCTGGCAACATTACTGCGTGGCACCAACGAGCTACTGTGCAGTAAATTTTTGCTACCATGTAGTAGCGTCTCGTGTAGATGCACCCCAGTGACTTCAAGGTCATCCTGCTGCTTCCCCATATTCCTTATGGGAGATCAGTGTATAAACACTGAAGACAACTTTGCAGACTGCCTATTGTGGGTTGTTACTTTCACAATACAGTTTTTATTTTCCCTGAGGAAACAATATAAAGCATAAAACAGGCAAGTATATCAACAATAAATGATTAAACTAAATCCTGTGGTCCTTTCCCAGACCCTGAGAAGATAAGTGCTGTCTCCTCACCACCTCCATTTTCCCTCTCTCTCTCATTTCCTTTCCCTGGGAGCTTTTAACTTCCTCTGGGCCATCCAGTCATCTCTATTAACTGGCCCAGTCCTTCTAGGCCAGGGGTGGGCAAACTGTGGCCCCGGGGCTGGAAGCGGCCTGCCAGGCCATTCTATCTGACTCGTGGGGCCCCTAAAAAATTTAGAAAATTAATATTAATCTGCCCTGGTTGCCTGTCACGCAGCCCTCAATGGCTTGCCAAAACTCTGTAAGCGGCCCTCTGCCCAAAATAATTGCCCACCTCTGTTCTAGGCAGACAAGCAATCCTCTCTCAACCGCCTGTAGCTGGGCTGTAGCCCCTAAGCCATGCACCCTATTAAACTGTTCTGCTGTTTCTCTTTTATATATTTGTTAACACTATTATGGTTTCCCACCTCTTGTATAGAATTTAATCCCTTCTCCAAATTCTTCTTCCTTAATCCTGATTGTACGTTGGCCAGTGAGTTTTTGTAGCTATCTCTTGTAAGATCTAATTTAAAGTTCTCCTCACCATGTTAGCCAGGTGATGCTAAGAGATGCTTTTCTCAGTCTTCATTAGATGCATCCCATCCCTTCATAGCAACCCGCTTTTATGAAATAATCATCCACTGTCAAAGAACACTCTTAATGATGCTGCATTTGTAGGTATGGTATTAGCTTTCACAATGCAGTGGAAATTTTGGGCTTTTCTGTTTGACAAGGTGGATCAGCAAGAACACTGCCTGTACTCCTGACTACTTTCTCCCCCTGTCTAGAGCTTTATATTCTTCTCTGATTTGCTAAAGTAATCCTGGCAGTATCACTGGTGCCAACATGGATGAGTAGGAAGGGGTAGTGTTGTGTGGACCTGACCAGTCATGGCATTCTCCCTGTTATAACCTGAATATGAGTTTGGACCTGCAGCATGCTTTGCTGGTTTCCAGGTCAAGATGGACAATAAAGGCCAATGTTTCCTTCAGAAGGGAGTCCCTAGCCATCATCCCCATCTTTCTTCTCTTCCTCTTGGGAATGGTGGTCATGGAGCCTCCATTTCTAGGGCTATGTGTCTTGTGCCTTCAAGCTGAGAGGGTCTGCTTCTGATGTTCTCCATCAGTTCAATCACCTGAGGCATTCAAAGCAGCTCTTAGCAAGTGAGATGGTAATCCTTGGAGCCTTGGGGACACACATGTATGTAACACTTTGTACAGTGGGGTCTTGTCAGGCAATAATGTGAAGTGCATGAGGTGCACAGAGCTGCCCACAGCTTCTTGACTGCAGACTTCCTGACAGAAGCGATGGTTTGTTGTGTGGTTGGGCCCCTGAAATGGTTTACAACCAAGCACTGATAAAAGTGCATGGCTGTAAAACTCTGACTGCATTACATAAGGATAGGGCTGTGCAAAGCTTCGGGTGGTGATTTGATTTGGAGGAGATTTGGCTCGATTTGGTGGCCGAATCTCTGAATCCATATTGAATCAGGGGACCAATTAAAAGGTCTGAACTGATTCAAAGTTCTCTGAACCAGGACTCAGAGCTGGTAAGTAGGGGGTGGGGAAGGTAGGCTGGGGAAGGGGGAAAGGGACCATGGGGGGGGACCCCTACCAGCTACCATCCTCTGCCTGCTCCTCCAGCTCTCCCCACCCCTGCTGCTCCCCCAGTCCCCTCATGGCTGTCCTTCCTGCCGCGGCTCTGGTCCTTTTAAGAAAAACAAATGGAGAAAAGCCCCAGGGTTCACCACTCCTGCAATGGCCTCAGGACTTTGGGGGGGATCGTGCAGAACCCCCCATGTGGCATGGGGAAGCGGGGATTGTCCCCTGCCGGCAGGAATGGTGAGTGTGGGGTTTTTAACATTTTTTTTTTTTCTTAAAGGGCCGGAGCTGCAGTGGGCATGGCAGCCATGCAGGAGCTGGGGCAGTGGGGCTCATGCAGAGCCCCCCCTATGCAGTGTAGGGCATTGGGGATTGCCTCCTGCCCAGCAGCACCTGCTGAGTTAGGGCTTTTTATTTCCAAGTGCCAGGAGCTGGGGTGGGCTGGGAGAGTGGGCGGGGGAGGGGCCTGGGTGATTCGGAGATGCAGCTGAATCGATTCAGGACTTTGATTTGAATCACCAAATCGAATCACTGTCCCTAAATCAGCTGAATCTGAATCCAAAGCAAATACTAGCTGCTTTGCACAGGCTGCTTTGCACAGCCCTGCCCCTGGTGCTGTCTTCAGAATGGGAGGGGGAATGGGAGGGGAAGGAGTTCTCTCTGGGGTTTGCCCAGGCTGTGCTGGGGTGGGTGGTTGGAGGTGGAGGGGCCAGAGTAGACGGCCTAGGTGCCTCAAGAAGATGTTGGACATCCACTGATCAGGGATGATCTGGTGTATGCCTATGTTCTGTTATGGGTATTTCCCATGCTTCTGGGCTTTGCTGGTTGCCTCCACCCGCCTCTCCTCACAACTTTTTTCCATTACATGTGTCATGGTGTTTTTAAACCTTCTCAGAGGCATTGGTTGTTGGCTACAGCCAAGGCTGGGGACTTTGACTGGGCTGTGCCAATACTCCTGCTGGGACCAAAGCCAGAGTTCCTGGCTAGACAGTTTTGGCCCTCCACTCACTGTCAGACTGATGGTCAGATTTGGGGACAGGAAGGAATTTTACCCCAGGGTCAGATGGGTACAGACTTTAGAAGTTTTGTCTTCCTCTGTAGCCGGGGGTGTTGCCCTCTACCCAGGATCTCTTGAGCATAGATTCACAACATTTTATAGAAACAAGGCATTGGCTGCCGTGGCTCTCCTACTTTACCTGTGGCAGGTTAGGGTGTTATGTCTGTGTTGCGTCAGGGTTGATGGTCGTCTTATGTAGAGTTTAGATTATGGTTTGTATGGGATAGTTGGGACAGGGCTGATCCTGCCTCAGGCAGGGGTTGGACTACATGACCTCTGGAGGTCCCTCCCAGTCCAACTTCTCTATAATTCCATGTGTGTGGTACATTTGCATACTTAAATTAGTGGTAAACTCACATTATAATGGCCATTGCTCCTAAAAGAGCCTGCAAATGTAGCCTTTGTACAATATCTTAGCATGTTTTACTATATAGGAAGTTGAAAAATTTGTGCCATTCCATTGTTAAGCATGACAACTGCTATATTTTTTTTAAGGGTCTCTACTGAAAAAGTAAATAGTGTCATTTTTGTACGTTACAAAGCAAACCACCCAAAATATTACTGATATAGTAGTATATCTCTATGATTATGTGTTGTTGAATAGCTGCTCAGAATAAACTGAACTGGAACAGAGCTAGTGGGAAATGGTTTTCTTTTTTGGCTTATAGGAAATATCAGTGTATGATTGGGTCCTCTAGGAAATCATAGAATCAGCTGTTTCAGACCCCACGTTGTCAAACGTTGCTGGGACCAGGTGGAAAGTGCTGGCAGTTGGCAGCTCCTTGCTTCAGTTCTGGAGCTTTAAAATGCTTCTTCTGATGCTCCCCTTATAAGAGAGCTGCTGCCTCTTTTCCCCCAAGCTGCAGTAATATCCTGCCTGGTCTATCCCTGCAACAAGGGACTACTTCTCCCTAGGACCTTCTTCTTCCATTCGCTTGTTGTGTGGTCATTTTCTTCACAAATGGCCTAGTAGAAACAGTGACCGAAATCCTGGCCCCAACAGCATCAGCGACGGTTTTGCCATTGACTCCAGTGGGGTGGCTATTCCACTAAATGGGACTGCCAGGGGAGCCATGCCAGACTCAAAGGTGGCAGAATGAAGCTTTTGGGAGGTTGGATGTTGTGTGGGCACATGGGGGTTACCTGACACATCATACATAAAACAAACAAACGTTTATATAACATTTCATCTGTTTGATTATATTTTTAATATGTCATTTCTCTTAGACCGGAAGCTCATGTTTCCATATGTATTTACACAGTACCAAGCACCATGACCTGTATTACAGCAGCTGTTGTGATCATAGATGATCCCAATACTACTTTCTGTCTTTATAGTCTCTGGATCTGTCCTGATCCCAGGTAAGACATCTGGATGCTACTTACAGAATATTAAACAATAATATGGAAAAGTGGCGGCTCCATTAAAAACCTGATGGGGATACATAGTAGAAGGATTTAGTATAGGGAACTGCATTGGCTGGGAGATGGGCTATATTCATGGATATATTCTGTGAGGTACAAACACTTTACTGCCAGGAACAAGGAGACAGTGTGTGGCTTCAAGTCAGCCATGGAGCTAGCATGCGGTAAAGCCCCGCCGCTTTTAACCCCATGGAAATTAAGCCGTATGTCGGCTTGATAACCGTGCTTCCAAGAGCCACTTGCAGATGACCATTCTGCTTCATGATAACTTGCAAGATTTAGGACGTTGGTCTCATTATGTCAGAACAAGACAAATCTTTGTGCACATTTTCCTGGCAGGAGATTGTGTTGACATGGCTGCTTTCAAAAGGCACAGGACTATGCTGAACTGGTTGCTTTTAGATCAGAAAGTGATCACCTTCAGAAGCAACAAGAAGCCTCTGGACACCAAAATCTTCCCAATGAGAACATCATTCATACTAATATGTCACCAAAAATTTCCACTTTGACAAAATGAAGTATTTCAAAATATTCCCTCCATCACTTGGAGATGGCCTCTGACATGAAGGTCTGAAATATGACTGCATAAATCCCTTCTTCTAATAAAATCAGCTTTGGTCTGACTCTCGAGGCATTTGGGCATCTGAGGGTAGAGACAGATGCGACAATTGTACTGATATCAAAGAATACCCATACAAGCGAGTAAGTCTTTCTGATTCTGTAGCCAGGCACAAATAGCAAAACGGCACCAGCCTTAACCCTGCTTCATCCAGGGTCAAAGTCGGGACTGTTTAACTCACTTGTATTGCTACAGGCTCATGATGACTTAGAGTTACAACTCCAGGCAGCAACTCTTCCGAAGTGGCTAAAATGTACATTTAGCCAGACCCTCACTCCAGCTGACTTCAAACTGATCCCAGTAGACGTCAGGGGCCTCAGTACCTTTGGGAATTTTAGGCTTTCCTTCTGAAGGTATTCAGAAGCTGCAAAACCCAACCTACAACACATTAATTTCCCTGGGAAATAAATCTTAGGGACCATTTGATTGTACTGCAGTCAGTGGAGCGAAGACAGTTTGTCCAGGTGAGGATCTTAGTTTTAATGAAGGCCTGACAATGAGTCACGCACGCAGCAATTACCTTATGATTTTCATAGCAGTGAGCTGGCTTGATCGTTTATGGTGTTTTGTGATCAAAGTTTGGAACGAATGAGAATGATTTGTGTGTTTCCCCCTGGTAAACTTGAGTTCTGGGTCTTTTGCATGTTTGGGTCGTTACAGATGCATCTGTCATTATTTACACCTCATTTCAGTTGCTGACACAACTCGGCAGTTATTATTTAACATGAAAAATAGAAAGAGCCATGGAGCTTGGAAGCAAAAGGACGCTGTGTTTGTTTTCCGATGCACACAGGGATTCCTGTTTTGCAGTTACGATGGGCATATTTCATAGGGCTGGAGACAGTTTCTGTCAATTAGCATGAATTATGGCTCCAAAAGTATTCGCTTACCATAAACCTGCAGTACATTAACTCCTGAGCCCCAGCCCTCGCCAGGGGCAAATTCATTTCAATGCAAATAGAAATCATTTAAAACTTGTTACAGGGAACGTGCTATTCCTGCTGCTTTGGCATTTGTGACGATTTGGAGAATCTATTTGTGTGCAACTTAATGAGTTTTATTTCATATTGGGGACCCTGAAACGTGTGCACCAGACTGAAACTGCATTTCACGTTCTGATTGCCTTCTCTGCCGTATTTTCTTCCAAATTAAGGTGAAAGCCCACAGGGAAGAACAGAAAATATTCTCACAGGGCTGATGCTAAGTGTCACTGATGGACCACCAGGACCTGGCTTCTGACCAGGGAAACCAGTCTTACAAGTCTGATGCAACAAATTGCCCGTGGGGAATCACTGACCACCTGATGGGGTTCATTAGGGGGACAAGGGAGAGGCTTAAGGGGTTCAAAGGAGAGGGGAGGAGCTGAAGGACAGAAAAAGTCCTTTTAAACTGTGGGGCCAGCTCATGAAGAATACAACTAACTGCCTGGGGACAGACGGGAAGAGAAAGAGGAGAGAGACTCCTAATTCAGCAGAGAAATCCAGGTCAGGGGTAGACAGGAGTCCTGGATTCCAAAGAGGAGACGGAGGCGGGGAAATGCACGCGTGCCTTGCTGCGTTTCTGGAGCTGGTTCTTTCTTGTGGTCACCAAAGTGAAGAGTGATTGGTACTTGGAAAGTTTACAGTCTCTTTGGGGTGCCTGTATTGTCACACCCGGAGAGGTGCGTTGTACGCCCAGAGTACCCACAGGTAGAGCTCGGGGAGTGGGTCTTCTGAAGCTGCAGGAGAGTCTGGGAAGGCAGATGTACCGGGAGGTCCTATTTCCATGACTGGATGGTGGGAAGGGAGCATGAGCCCAGGAAGCGGGACAGACAAACCAGGAAAAGAGGCAGTGCAGCAGCCCGTCCAGGTAAGGGCAATCAGGACTGGTAGCAGAGATGACAGCTTTTATTAGGCCAGCAAGATTTTTGCAAAAAAATGTCTTTAATTGCAAGCTTTCGGGCACAAAAACCCTTCATCAGGCATTGGAGAAAAGGTTGTAAAAGTTCTCCTGGGTAGAAATGAAAGTTCATATTTCATAGGATTTCACAGAGGAGTCAGTAGATGGAAAACTCCTCTGGGCAGTCAGTTCATAGCTGGTGTGGAGCCGCTCACCTCCTGCAAGGGCCTGTGGTGGTGCAGATTGCCTTGAAACAAAGGCAGGAGCAAGATCTCAGGTTTCAGGTGGTCACAGTTGCTTCCATATTAGGAAAATACCAAGATTTCATTTTTAAAGATCAACTAAAATTTGATATCTTCCATGTGTCAGGTATCCAGGTTGTAGTAATATTGGTCTAGAGGAAAAAAGGCAAACAGGACTTATAGTAGAGATGATATCTTTTATTAGACCAACAATATTTCTCCAATGCCTGATGAAGGGTGTTTGTGCCCAAAAGCTTTGCAATTAAAGATGTTTTTTGCAAAAATCTTATTGGTCTAATAAAAGATATCAGGGGGCCAGACTCGATGGTCTGTTGAGGTCCCTTCTGACCCTAGCATCTATGAATCTCTTCTATGAGTCCTGATTGCCTTTTCCTCTAGACCAATACGGTTACAACCTGGATACCATCCAGAAAAGGGAAACTTAAGAGAACATGGCTTTAGCTTGTTGGGACCCCACAGAGGCATTGACACAAAGCTGAGCCTCACCTTGCTGAGGCTTCAGCTCCACATTCGGGCAGCCCTGGCCCTGTTCTGATAGCTGTTGGGTTTCTCTCCTTGAAGGAAATACCGTTCCATGGAGCAGAGAGAAACATTGGAAACAATTACTGCCGCCTCTGGGGAGGCTCTGGAGAAGGGTCTGACCCAATCCTAAGGGAGTAAAGGGGGAGATGGGCCTGCAGAGGTCCTTTCCAGGGGTTGTTTAGGCTTGGTTCAGGCAAATGGATGGCAAAATTGTCCACAGCATTGATCCTCACATCAAGCACAGAGGTGGTGGAGAGGGTTTGTACTCATAGCCAGACATCCTTTTGTTCATCTGGGCAAGGTGATTCCAGGCCCGGGACTAGAACTTAGATGGGTTTAGTTCTTGGTTCTGCTACAGACTCCCCCTGGGGCCTTGGGCACGTCATTTAATTCACCCCTTGCCTTAATTCTCCACCTGCAACCAGATCCAACCAGAGAGACTGAGTACAAATTCCCCCATGGTTATGATGCATGCAGATACTCTGATAAGGGGAGCAGTGTCAATACCTAGACTGAGAGAGAAGGCACAAATGGAAGGTCCCATGGCATCTCTTCTAAGATGAGCTTGAAGTCAGATCCCCAGTACTTACCTGATTTTCAAACTGCTTCCCCAATGTCTTCCAAGCCATACTGCTCTTGCTGAATTTTTGACTACCACTTCTCCTGCCAGGCTAGCGCTTGGGGGACCAGGAGTCAGGGGCCGCATCTACACGAGACGCTACTGCGCAGTAGTGTTGGGGGCACTAACTCACTAACTAACTCAGTTCCCTTCCCCTGCTCTGCGATCGGCTTCCCGCAGCCCGGCCACGCGAGGCGGGGAGAGCCAGGGCTGTGCTCCCCGCCTGGCTAAGTCTGGAGCCGCTGGGAGCGCAGCCCTGGTTCTCCCTTGTCTCCCACCTCCTGGCTGCTGGCTGCGTCAAAACTCAAAACGTTTCGATACTTTCAAAATGTTTTGACTAGCTTTGTTTCGTTTCAAGGCTGTTTCGAAGCCCTTCATTTCATTTCAATTTTGCTGTTTTGAGCTCAAAATGAGTCGAAACAGTGTTGAAACGAAACAGGCAGTGAAATTTAGCACAGCCCTAGTGTGCAGTCTCCGCTCTGGGCACCTGACTGGGGGGAAGGTGGCATACCCGGGGACCTCCTGCACCAGATACTCAGCTGTTAGGATGGGCTGTTGGCATCTGATGTCAGAGAAGCCTTCTGGGGAGTGGGATGGTGACTGCTGTCCCTGGGGTCTGGGAAGCACTGTGTTGGTTTTGCTGTTCTGGATGTGTGCTGGAGGCATCTCACCAGGTCGTGCACCAAAGAGCTGCAGTACTCATGGGCTGGATCTTCAGTGGGTGTAAAGTAGCCCAGCTTCATTGCAGCAGCATTTATTCTGTGCTGGACCACAGATCTAACTCCATGATTTGTAAACCAAGTTGTAATTCGTCTTTGAAAACTCTCCTGACCCCATGCATCTCTGAAATGGCCTGGAAACAACTCCTGCACATGAGCAGAAGCAACTTCCTTTCTGTCTCTCCCTGTAGATGCTTGTCTGGCTAAAGGGTGGTAGATTAGTAAGTGTAAATGACAGTTTAGGGAAACCATTTGCAAGACACAACAGCAAGTTTTAGTAGTCCTATAAAACTCAGGAACTGTTCTACCTGTTCTGGAATATCATCTACTGGCACCTCATTATTAACTATTTACATATGTACAGTTATAGCACGCACCTGTAAGAGTTGGACTGAAAGGACTTAAAATATTAGAGTTGTTTTCAAGCATATTCACAATGCAAACCTTTGTAAAAGGGGTGTCATTCACCCTGCCCCACCCGCAGGGCTGAATTTGGATCACAGGGCTCTTCCTGTGTCAGCTGTGGACCTGGTGACAGGAGGACAAACCATGGTGGGCCAAGCAGTGGCAAGGACAACTGTTGGAGGGGCAATAGCCCTGCTCCCTTCCTCCTCCTCCTCTGCTGCTGACGGCCATGTCCAACAGGGTCCCATAGTCCCAAATTCTGTAGCAGGCCCTGATCCTGATACTCCTGCTTTATAGCATAAACTGTTATGAAGTATGACTGTACTTACATGGGGTTTGTACATGGATATACATTGTATTGAAATCTGGAGTGGGCAAATGGAGAGTTATCCCTGGCCAACAGCATGCATCACTGTCAGCAGTTCCTCAATACCAGGATGACAGCCTTCTAGTAAGGAGAGAAGTCATTCGTGAGTCTGTAGATAACTGAGGCCCATGTCTAGGGTGGAGTATGTTGTGTTCATGTTTCATCTCTAGGTGGCAGGGAGCAAATGGCTCCTGCATGGGCATGTCTACATGAATATTGCGCCACAGTTTATTGCTTCTGAGCACCATGTTTCCACATGCATCCAGTACTGCAGCACATTGAGCTGGGTGAGAGCAGACCTGGCTGGCAAGGGTCCTGGAGCATCAGCCTGCCAACCCAGGGCTGCTCCGACCCGGCTTGACATGCTACGGAGGGGCTGGCTGGGGCACAAGGGTGCTCTAGTGTGGGACTAGCCAGCTTGCACCCCTGCACTGAAGCACCCTCGTGCCCCAGCCAGCCACGTTAACATCTACACATGTGGCGCTGCAGAGTAGATTTCATAGATTTCATAGACATCAGGGCTGGAACGGACCTCGAGAGATCATCGAGTCCAGCCCCCTGCCCAAAGGGCAGGAAGCCAGCTGGGGTCATAGGATCCCAGCAAGATAAGCATCCAATTTACTCTTGAAGGTG
>NW_017728948.1:13949808-13976677 GCF_001723895.1 Crocodylus porosus | reverse complement strand
TGTTGTCCTTGATGCCTGAGGCTAGTTGGAGTTCAGTTGCAGCCTTGGCTTTCCTGGTTTGCTCCCTGCAGGACCGGACCAGCGCAGAATAATTCTCCTTGGAGGTGAATCCCATCCTCCATCCTTTGTAGGTTTTCCTTTTTAGCCTCTGGAGGTCCGCTAGGTCCCTGGAGAGCCAGGAGGGCTGCTGTGCCTTCTTGCTGTCTTTCCTCCGTGTTGGAATAGATTTGACTTGTGCATTGAGGATCGCTTCCTTGAGAAGCAACCACTCTTCTTGAACTCCAATCTCCCTGGGGTCATGGTCCCTAAGGGCCTGACTGACAAGCCTCTTGAGCTTGTATTTACAAGTACCATCCTGCTGTGGAGTTAATTTGTTTTCTGCAGCCTAATAGGGCTGCCTATGTAGATGCAAGATGTTTACTATGGAGCTAATTAGTCTACTCTGCAGTAAAAGTCTCATGTAGATGGGCCCCATGATAAGCTGTGGGCAGATGGTGCAATGGTGAAATGTTAACCTTGATTTTAACAGGGAGTAATTCTACACATGATAGAGCAAAGTTGCCCTGGACGAAGAGGTTATGTCATCTGTCCACTCTTTTTTACACCATTATAAAGGTCCACTATGATGGTGTAAACATGTTGCTTGTTCAGGCCCTGATGTTCAGCTGGTGGCATCCGCGGGTGGTCCCTGCTCACCACTCGCCACCCACCCTGCCACCAACACCGCTAGCGGTGGCTGTGGGTGGTCTCTGCTCTTGCCACCACCAATGCTGGCGGCTGTGGACAGTCCCCACTCGCCACCATGGTGCCCCCGCCCCCACCTCAGGAGGCTCTAGTCATTCATGCCTCTGTCATTTCTTGTTGCTTTGATATTAGCTCTGCTTCCTTTGATGAATCCTGTGATGCTGCTGCCTTTCTCCCCCTTACAAGCTGCAAGTGTTGTCTGTTCCTTCCTAACACCTGTCTTTCCAGCGTGACTACTTTACAGGATCTGGGAGCTACTTTATGGGAAACTAAAGATTTTTGGTTCCACATTTGTCCATCTGACATAAGCACCATGTCTTCGTTGTGCAGTTGTGGTAACTCCCTGGAACCCCTATCATAGTACCATTTTGGTTTGAGTTGAATTTTTTTAATGTTTTCATGTCTTGCTTTTCATTCTGATGAGCATCATCCACAAAATTTAGCAGCCTGCTTTTGCGTTTCATGTTAAACAGCATTTCTGCTGGGGACAATCCATGTTTTATGGGTGTTGCCCTGTAATTTAAGAGTGACAGGTAAACATTGTTGTGTGAATCTGTAGCTTTTTTCAACAATTTCTTCACTATTTCTACTTCATTTTCAGCCAGATCATTGGACTGTGGGTAATTAGGAATTAAAGTGTTGTGACAGAATCCATATATGTTTGCAACCTCTTTAAAGTCAAGACAGTTGTACTGAGGTCTGTTGTCTGTTCTCACAATTTGTGGAATCTCATGTCTAGCAAAAATCGATATCGTGCAAGTTATGACATGGTTTGCCATTGTGCTTTTGAGCGATGCAATTTCAGGACAGTAAGAATAATAATCCAGCACTAATACATATTTTTTTCCTGCATGTATGAATATATCAATGCCCACTCGATACCACAGAGGAACAGGCTCCTCCATGACCATTATGGGCTCTTTTCTTTGTGCTGATCAGTATTTTAGGCACATTGCACAAGCCTTTACAGTATCTTCTATGTCATTATTTATGTTGGGCTAATATAGAGCACTCTTTGCTCTCCTTTTGCGTTTTTCAGTGCCTAGATGGCCCTCATGTATTCTGCTTAACCTGTCTTTCTTTAGCACAGCTGGAACAACAAGTTGTGAGCCTTTGACCAAAATGCCATCCAGTACTGACAGCTCTTCCTTGAACTAAGAGTCGGGGCTAGGTATATGTTTTCCAAGCCAACCAGCACAAATACCTGTTATCACTTTTTGCAATGTGGTGTTCTGAGCAGTAGCTTCTGCAATTAGTGCCCACATTTTATCTGTGACAGGCATCACTCTTTTAATTAGATTAACATGTACTATGTCAGAGTCTGGATTTCTGTCATTTTCTGTTGTGTCGTACGCTCTGGACAAGGTACCTGCAATAAGTAGGTGTTTTCCTAGTTTGTATTGTATGTCTAGATCATACATTCATTGCACACATGGAAGATAATCAACTTTTAGCCAACTTTTTGAAATGAAATCCTCATATTTTCCCAAGGAGAAAGCAACCTTTACCACCTGAAACCTGAGTTACTGCTCCTGCCTTTGTTCGAGCTAATCTGCATCATCACAGAGCCTCACAAGAGAGGTGAGCGGCTCCAGACCAGCTAACAACTGCCTGCCCAGAGGATTTTCCCATCTATTGACTCCTATGTAAAATCCTATGAGATACGAACTTTCATTTTTACCCAGGATAACTTTTACAATCTTTTCTCCGATGCCTGATGAAGGGTGTTTGTGCCCGAACACCTGCAATTAAAGACTTTTTTTTTAAATCTTGTTGGTCTAATAAGAAAAAATCACCTCTACCATGAGTCCTGATTGCTTAGATCATACATTTGCAGTTGAAAGAAAAGTCTCTGTAAACTGATGGCATGTCTGCTAACCCTTTCTTTCCTATAGTTACCAAAGATTTACAACCAGTTTCAGGTATCACAGGCTTCCCATAGATGAATATATGAAATTTCTTGCAGCCATATACCAGAGCTAATCTTTCTTTCTCAATTTGTGCATATAGATACTCTGATTTAGAGAGTGCCCGAGATGCATATGCCACTGGTCTTCAGCTATCCCCAAGTTTTTGAAGCAAAGCTGCTCCAATGCCTTCTTTGGAAGCATCTGTTGACAATTTAAAGGGACTTTAAATAATATTTTAGTACCTGAGCTTTCATTATTTTTTCCTTCAAGTTTTTAAATTCAGCTTCATCTTCGTGTTCCCATATCCACTGAGTATTCTTTTGAAGGTGTGCTCTAAGGTATTGGATCTGCTTTGCTAAGTTTGGTAGTTATTTCCCTACAAAATTGATCATTGCCTGTAATCTTTACATCCCTTCCTTATCTGTAGGGGGTGGCATGTGTGTAATGGCTTTAACCCTTGCAAGATTGATTTGCACCTCTTTCTCAGAGAGCTTTTCTCCCAGATATGTTATTTCTTTGTCCCTGAATTTGCATTTTTGTTTGTTCAGTTTCAGACCTGCTCTGCAAGCTCTTTCTAGTGCCTTTCTTAGCCTCAAGTCACGTTCTTTCATAGTACTTCCCCGCACGAATACATCATCAATATAAAGCATAGTTCCAGCACGACCTTCAAAAATTTGTTGCACCTTTCTATGAAATATGTCAGATGCAGAACATAATCCAAAAGGAAGCCTATAAAAGTAATACCTTTTGAAGGGCAGATTGAAGGTACATAATCTCGGGTTATTCTTTTCTAGGGGAACTTGTCAAAAACCAGAAGAGGCATCCAAATTGGAAAAATATTTAGCTTCTGCCATGTTGCCAAAAACCTCTTCCCTGGTGGGAATGGGCAAATGCTCCCTTTTGATGTACCTATTCATTTGTTCAGGATCCAGACCCAATCTCAAGGATCTATCTTTTTTTTCCTATTGTGAGCAGTGAATGAACCCAAGCAATTGGATGCTCTATTTTTTCTATTATGTCCATGTTAACTAATCTATCTAATTCTTTTTTCAGTTTCTCTCTTAGTACAAGGGGAACATTTCCTCGAGCATCTATGGTGGGAGTATTCGGTTCGCTTAATTCTATCTTGTACTCAGTTGCCAGTTTCCCTATGCCTTGAAACACATCATAAAACTCTTCTTCTATGGTCTTGCTTTCTAGTCCCTCAGTGGCATCCATTCTCTTAATCAAACATAGAGTTTTACATGTTCGCTACCCAATAACTGGCACTACCTTTCCTTGGACTGTTACAAACTGAATTTTTACTGTATTACCCTTGTGTCTAACATGCAGTGCACAGACACCCTTGGTTGCAATCATGTTCCCCATTATATGATCTAAGTCTCACTTTCTTGTTCTGACAGTATACAGGTTTAGTTTTCATTTTTTGAATAAGGTATTCTGGTATTACGTTGACCCGTGCACCTGTATCTAATATAAAAGTTACCATTAGTCTGTTGGTGTCTAGGGTGATTGTGTAAACCTCAGAAGAATTAACTTCTCCTTGCATTGTGCCAATGGATAAGGAAGAAATCCTCTTGTTGCACAGAGCATGCACCTGCTGTTCCTTGTGCGGTGCAGCCTGCTGCTTTTTGCACTCCTGCAGAGTGATTGAATTGTTTGCGTTTGTTGCAGCACTTATGCAGGGCATTGCATGGGTTTGTGGTAACCCCCATAGCAGCTGCAGTTGACCATTGTTGCTGCAGTTGACCATTGTTTCTTCAAGCAACTCTCTTTGGCTTCCGCTTGCCTGCTTCGTAGTGAGGTCCTCCATTCTGTATTGTTGGTGCGTTGCCTCAGGTTTTTGCAGTCTTCTAATCCTGCCTAGTTCAGCTTGTTCCGTTTTTCCTCCAGCTTCTGCAGCCTGGCATTTGTTCTCTCAGCCCCTTGGCCCATTCTAACAGCCTTTTCCAAATTAAGCTCAGGATCCTCTAGCAGCTTTCCCTGAGGCTTGTATCCCTTATACCTAATAATATTTGGTTTCTGATCATGGACTCTTTTAGGTGTCCAAAGTTGCATGTCTGGCTCAGCAGTTTGAGCTCTTTGACAAACTCCTCTATTGTCTCTCATTTTTTCTGCTGTCTCATGTGGAAATTATACTGTTCAAAGTTTTCATTTTGTTTGGGTATACAATATTCCTCAAACATTTTTATCACTGTGCCATAGCTTTTCTGTTCCGCTGCTGACAGTTGTGGGCTATGATAAAGAGACAGAGCTTCTGGGCCTGTTATATTTAAAAAAATAGCTACCTTGAGTGGATCTTCCTTCTCTGTAGCGCCACTGGTTGTCATATATATATATTGGTTTCATATATATATATATATATATATGGTGAAGCTCTGCTTAAATTTCTTCCAGTTTTCTGCAGCATTGCTGGACAGCTCTAACCTCTCTAGAATTCGGAGGTGCTCCATTTTTCTATCTTTCTTCACACCCCACTGCTGCTACTATGTGTTGTTCTTAGGACTAGGGACAGACAGTACACACAAACCGGTTTAAGTGATCAGACACTGGTTTAACCCTGTAACAGGACAGACATTCAGTGCACATCAACCGGTTTCAAAATGGCTGGAACCAGTTTGAGATGAACCTGGTTGACTGTGGTATCCGACTTAACTGATTTGGCTCAAATTGGTTTATGCAATGTCTGTCTCAGAGCCAAAAGACCAAGGCACTAGCTTCTAAAACGATCATCTTGTTGATTCAGAGCGCATATGTAATAACTTATGCATAACATTTTTAAAGGCATCCACACCATGGGGCTGAAAGGGGAGCTATTGCTCTCCGAGTCTTTGCACTGGGACCAACACACACCTTTCCAGGAACATGCTCGAATCGCCTATGATGGCTAAGTCTGTATGTCTGGGCAAAGTTAGCCTCATCTGTATGCACAGAGCCCACTTTGACATCTGTAGCAGTTGTAAGTGTTTCTGGGGCCTGTTCCTATAAGTTGCCCATTGCCCAGGGCTCCCACAAGGGTCAGCCTGGGTGGCTGTTGGCCTTCCTGCATTACAGATGGTGTGGTAACACAAGCTTGCCAGAGTCTAACTTAGCACCCACTGAAGCCGGTTCTTCTGCTACAGCTTGCCTGTGCCGGGAAAATGCATCACGTTCAAAAGCACATTAGCAGGCATGTCTGAACTAGCACCATGTTACACGCCACAGTGGCCTGACCTGTCCTTTTCTGTACTGAGGGCAAAGCAGTGTTTGATGTTGAGCTTGGGCTGATTAGCTTTTTCTAAGAAGACGCACTTTCCCAGCAGTGAAAAAATCCATGGTCTGGATGGAAAGAGTGGTTAACCCATTCACCCCCCCGCCCGAAGACTGTGCTGAGCTCCCAGATTAACCAGCTGGATGACAATGCTGCTCAAGTTGCTTCTTTTCTACAACCCAAGATAGTTGGTGGCCTCTCAGTGTCCCCAAGTCTGGCTTATACTGGACAGTTTTGCCAGCAGGATTTCAAGGGGGAGGAGGAAGAGCAAGACTATGTCTCCACTTAGTTCTGCTTGAACACCTTTTTTTTTGCCAGCAGAGCTTGTCTCCTAGCAGAAACGTTCTGCCTTCTGGCCATCAGCTGGCAGAAGCCAGGTGTGTAGACAAGCCTGACACAATCCCTTCAGCAGCTGACGTCTTCATAGCAATGACTCTCAGCCATGGTGCCGGAGCACCCTGCAACATCCTTGGAAGCAGGGGCATCAAACTCACCAGGCCCTGCACGCTGGTTGAGTCATGGGCCAGATCCAGTGCATGGGGCTAGGCAGACCTGGGCAACATATACAGTGGGCACCTTGGTCTGTCCCTATGCATCGCCTCCACCCGATGTAAAGCACGTGCCAGACTGGCCCTGTTCACCTGCATGCAGCTTGCGTCGGTCTGGTCCCACACGCCACGTGCAGCATGCAGGGCTAGTCATGTGTGCACTGCCTGGGGCATGCTGTTTCAGACCAAGGCCCATGGACAGCACCAGAGGCTAGATGATAGGGCCTGATGGTCCAGTTTCAACCTGCAGACAGGCCTTGTTTTTGACACCTCTGGTCAATCCATTTCAGATTAGGCAAGGGTGCCACAAGGTGTGAGGCGTAAGTAGATAAGCTTGTGCCTGGCTGGTTGTTACACTGCTCTCCCTGCCTGGCCCCTCTGCAAGGAGATAAGCGCAGTAATATATAAGGTAGAGCTTGAACTGGAGCTAGACTGTTGTCAGTGGTGGCAGATGACAGAACAAGGAGCAACAGTCTCAAATTGCAGCAAGGGAGGTTTAGGCTAGATGATAGGAAAATCTTTCTCACTAGGAGGGTAGTAAAGCACTGGAACAGGCTACCTAGAGAGGTTATGTAGTCTCCATCCTTGGAAGTCTTTAAGACCTGAATAGACAAAGCTTTGGCTGGGATGATTTAGTTGGGGATGGTCCTGCTTTGAGCAGGGGATTGGACTAGATCAGCGTTTCTCAACCCGTGGCTTGTGACTAAAGAGTGGGTTGCAAGAATATATGAAAGCGCTGTGGACAACCTTTAAAATGGATCAACAAACTTTAAAAATGGAGAATTTTTAGACATTGAATAGAACTTTTAAAGGAGAAAAAAGTGGGAAACAGTGGCTTTTCCCTTGTAGGCTGGCAGACTTCCACTGCTGCACTGCTATGAAGACATCAGCTGCTGAAGGGACTGTGGCAGGCTTGTCTACACACCTGGTTTCTGCCAGCTGATGGCCAGAAGGGAGAGCGTTTCTGCTATGAGACAAGCTCTGCTGGCAAAAAGAAAAGGTGTTCAAGCAGAACTAAGTGGGGACGTATTCTCCCTCTTCCCCCTCCCCCTTGAAATCCTGCTTGTAAAACTGTCCAGTATAAGCCAGAGCTGGAGACACGGGGAGGTCACAAACTATCTTGAGTTGAAGAAAAGAAGCAACTTGAGCAGCATTGTCATCCAGCTGGTTAATCTGGGATCTGTGTACACTCTTCGGGTGGGGGGTGAATGGGTTAACCACCCTTTCCATCCAGACTACAGATTCTTTTACTTCTCTTGTTAGAAGGAGCTAATCAACCCAAGCACAGCATCAAACACTGCTTGCCCTCAGTACAGACAAGGACAGGTCAGGCCACTGTGGCGTTTAACACGGTGCTAGTTCAGACATGCCCGCTAATGTGCTTTCTAACATGATGCATATTCCCTGGGGGTGGGGGTGAGGGGCACTGGGTTGGGACTGGTTTTTAATGTTTACAAATGGTTTCTGGTATTAAAAAAGTTGAGAATCACTGGACTAAATGACCTCCTGAGGTCTCTTCCAAGCCTAATTTTCTATGATTCTATGGTTTTCTATGATTCTGGTCTATTAAATGAGGTCCTGCTCAATTCACACAAGTTATGGAAGGGGTCTGAGGTCTACTGAGGGCTGCCTTGAGTCTAAAACAGCTGAGAAGCATTGCTTTATAGAGTGTGCTTCATGCCTTTCAAATCCATCTTCTCCATGAAGCCTCATGGAAATGCCAGAGACTATACTGAATGCATTTGGGCTGCTTCCCAGTGATGGGAGAAGGAACCAAGTGTAGGTAAAGCCCTGCTTCTAACAACCATGTGGAAAAAAGTGCTGCTGATAAGAAAAGATAGAGAAACAGAAAAAAGTGGCCATGTGGATGATTGAATAGGCTTTCCTCACTCAGCTTCTGGCAGTCACCAGGGGTGTCTCAGGAGGTGAAGACAATGAAACAATGAGTAGGGAGCATCCTGTGGGACCTAAGCTCCTGACAGCACTTACGCACCATGTGCTATTTGTTAAGTGACTGGAGGCAAATTACAATAAAAACATATGGCACAATTGGGAGAGATTAAATCAGGGGGGATTAATTGAAACTATACAAGCAAAATGAAGAGGCACATCACTGCAGTTCTAACAGGTTTTACAGAAACTCCATCCATCAAACCTTCCTGGTGTTGTGTAGTGCAAGTGAGGTTACATCACCTGGTAAGTCTTGTGCAAGAGCTGTTCAGGGCTGGCTGGCTTTTACAAATGGCCTTTTTCACCTACCACCACAATACTGGTACTGTGGATGCAGGGAGGCCAGTAGATATGACTTTAGCAAGGCAACATTCATATACCTTGACTTTAGCAACATTCTCGTAAGCAAGCTACGGAAGTACGTGTTGGAAGAATGGTCTCGAAGGTGGATAGAAAACTGGCTGGATCATTGGGCTCAGAGGGTGGTAGTCCATGGCATGATATCAGGTTGGAGTGCCCCGGGGTTGGTCCTGGGGCTGGTTTTGTTCAATATCTTCATCAATGACTGGGGAGATGAGGTGGAGTGAACCCTCAGCAAGTCTGCAGGTGACATCAAGCTGGGTGGGGTAGTAGAGATGCTAGAAGGGCAGGACTAGGATTCAGAGAGACCTAGAGCAATTGCAAAATTGGACCAAAAGGAATCTCATGAGTTTCAGCAAGGACAAGTGCAAAGTCCTGCACTTAGGACAGAACAATCCCATGGGGCTGACTGGGCAGCAACTCTGCAGAAAAGTACCTGGGGGTTACAGTGGACAATAAGCTGAATATGGGCTGCATTAATAATCAGTAGATTGAGAGAAATGATTATTCTGCTCTATTCAGCACTGGTGAGGCTACACCTAGAGCACTGTGTTCAATTTTGCTTCCCCCCTCCCAGTACAGAAAGGATGTGGACAAATTGGAGAGAGTCCAGTGGAGGGCAAAAAAAAAAAAAATGTTTAGGGGGCTGGAGCACATGGCTATGAGCAGAGGCTGAGGGACCTGGGCTTATTTAGTCTAGAGAAGAGGAGACTGATGGTGGATTTAATAACAACCTTCAGCTACCTGAAGGGAGACTGCAAGGAGGATGGAGATATACTGGTCTCAGTGGCGGCAGATGACAGAACAAAAGCAGTGGTCTCCAGCTGCAGCAAGGGAAGTGTAGGTTAGATATTAGGAAAAAACTCTCTCATGAGGAGGGTAGTAAAGCACTGGAACAGATTACCCAGAGAGGTTGTGGAATCGCCATCTTTAAGAGTTTTTAAGACCTGGCTGGACAAAGCTGTTGTTGGAATGATCTAGTTGGGGATGGTCCAGCTTTGAGCAGGGGGTTGGAGTAGATGACCTCCTGAGGTCCCTTCCAACCTAAATTTTCTATGATTCCACTTAGTTTTTTCCCCCCAGAGTTAGTATACTCAGCGTGTCGGGGGTGGGGAGAGGGGAACTCTATATAGTGGTTGACAGAAAACAGGTGCAACTTCTGAAGGACAGCTTGGGCTGGTGGCTAGAACACATGCATGGTAGTTGGGGAATCCGCACTGTATTCCTTATTGTTCTGGGAAAGTCACATCAGTCCTGTACCTGTTCCCTTCCCCATCCAGATGTATCTTGTGTACTTAGATTGCAAACATAAGAGTGTCTAGTATGTGTTTGTGCACTACCCACTACTGGGTGCACCACCCAGTCTGGGTGATCACCTCCAGGAATACAAAGCACTATACTAAGAGTAAAATGACCCATTTTGGAAAAACGGCCTTCTGAACCAGCCTACAGAAAAGAGAAATGTTTGTTTGATGATGAGCAAGAATACACCCCGATCATAAATTCAAAGTGAAGGGCTTATGCAGAACTGAAGAATAGCTCTGGGTAGACTCTGCAATGGATTGATGAGAGGGAAGCATAGTCATAAATCCTGTAGGACTAGCAATGAGGTTTTAAAGTATTAGTCTTGTGATCAAATGTGTAGCAAAGACATTATTGAAATACCTTCCAATCCTGAGGATTTTAACTGCATCTGTAGTCTAAGCAACACTGCCCAGCAAAAGGAAGAGGGTCCTGTGGTGAGAACTGAATCATCAACTTGACCTGCAAGTGGCTTCATCTATGAAGTATACTCAGACTATGACATACTGCGTGGGCCCAAACCCAACCGCAGCTGCCGTGGGCCCCGTGGGAGGAGTCACAGCCTCTCCGCCCAGCTCTGCAAGGCCCCGGTTTGCTGCTCCGCAGTTGCTTCCAGTCCGGCAGCCAACCCTTGGCGGCCCGGGGTTTGGTTTAGAGGCCCCTCATAATGTGAGGCCCTAAACTGAAGTTTACTTAGCTTATCCGGCACAGAGTATACTTATTTCCCTTAACAAAAAAATTCCAAGTGATCTTATGCGCAAGTGTAAGCAGCATTTCCAGCTCTTGCAGTTTTATTATGAATCTTGTCATATATAGTGTTGTTGTTTTTTTAAAACCCCAGGTCTAGGAGTCCTGGAATTATACAACAATCTCAGCAAGTTTCTAGCCCTTATGGTTGCAGAGAAATGCAAAAAAGGTGGCCCAAATGTACGCTAAAGGCTGAAAAAACTAGGATGCAAATAAATTATGATTATTTTAAACCACAGGTCTCTCAAGATAGCATCATGAACCTTTGGACCTTGCTTGTGAATGTGGGGGGTGGGGGTTTGGCATTTACAGAGAAGTGCCAAGTATGTAATCCTAGTGCCTGGATTCGTCCGTGCGTGGCCCAGGACAGAGCTTCTCTCCCAGCTCAACTAGTGAGCCTCACCCCAGAGCTGGAGGGAATGGCTCAGTGGTCTTCGCCTTCAGTTCTTGACTTTTCCAGTTCAAACAACAACGAGGGTGGGTAGGAGTGCAGGGATTAGCAATTGTACTGGTTCAGTAGGAGCAGTGCTAAATCAGCAGCCCGTTTCCTGGAGGCCAAGACATGACTTTGGGATGGGACTTCCTTTCACTGTTCTTCTGCCCTGGCTTGGATTCAGATCACTGACCTTGCTATGAAAATCCCCATGACTCGCTAAGTAGACTCGCGGACATCTAGTTACCCTCAGTCACAAAGTCCCACAGTAACCTTTACTTGGTAATTTCTTAGGTGATCAGAAACTCCCTTCTGAATAAATAACTTCCACAGAATGAGAAGCATTGCGACCCAACCGTGGCCACACAGGCTCCCTTTCTCTTTCAAACAGGTCCCCATTATACAGCAGGGGTTTGCCTAGCTCTCTTCCAACCCAGTGCAAGCAAAAATTAAAAAAAGATCAGAAAGCATTTCCCTCCTGTTAAAATAGTCTACTCGGCATGTAAGGTGTATATTGCTGTTGGCGAAAAGTAGCTAGTAGACAGAAAGTAACTTATAGACAGAAAAATTCTGTGTGGGGTGCTTGGGTGTAGCACAAAGAAGCAGATGTTCCCACAGAACAACAGGGTTTTTTATGGCGTATGAGCACAGGTAAAGCCCTGGCTTCAGGGCAAGTGAATGCATTAGGCATGCTCCAGAGAAAGATTCACTGATGCAACAACATGACTGTAGGAAAAATAACTGCTGGGATGTGGCGGTACCGCTCTGTGTGAGTTCTCTGGTGTGGAAGCCAGTTGGGCCTGTTGCTTTTAGTGGGGGATTAATGGGATAAACTGTGCATAGTGCATAGGCTTCTTCAAACTATATGTTAAGTTCCCAGCAGGCTTGACTCAGTGTTTTCTTTGAAATGAGGGCACCTTAAAGGTAGGTACCTATATGCACATTATTAGTAGGGGTGCAAATATGGAGTTAGGTGCCTACTTTTCTGTACCAACGCTCCAAATACTTGGCTTAACATTTTGTGGAACTAAGGAATATTTGGCTAAAGTTTGACTTGCATTTCCTGATTTTAGTCATATGAGCTGAACTGGGTGGGCAGGGGAGGTCAAAGGGGTTATACTCCAACACAGAACAGCTATCAGCTCACCGAGACTTCCTCTTCCAACCAAACTGCAGACGCAAACAATTAGGCAGATGTGCCAAGTCTCAGATGCGCACCAGGTTGGGAAAGTGGGCTCATTAGCTTTCCAAGTTGGTGAAAGGTCTGGCACAATTAGCTATGGAAATAAACGTCCAAAGAATAACTGCAATGTGGAAGCTTTTGGTGTCAAAACTATTCCAAAGTAGGAATTGTTCTCTTCATTATTCCCACTTGTCTTTTGATCCCACCATACTTGTGCCCCACATATCTCGGGACTTTGGTGCCCAGAACACTCCTGCATCCTTTAATTTATGAGGCTTCTTGCTTCAGCAGCTTTGAACTCAGTGTGTGAAGAAGGGCACAGATAATTGCTAGCATTGGCTTTCATCATTTCCCACCATTAGATTTTCCCCTCCAAAATCTGCAGTACCCAGACCAACTTCAGGGTTTCACACATGAACTGAACGGGTTACAGTTTTTGCTTGTTGTTAAGAGTGCACTGGAATATCTGGTTTCCACCTCCTAGGTTCCATCTTGTTCATGCTTGAATCTTGCACAGAAGTCTGAGAAATGCATAGCCCGACTAAATTGAGTTGTTTCCCCTTATCTGATATTTAATGTGAAGCATTGGCTCCTCTGAGGCTGGAATGAAGTGTTAGATTTCAGTCTCTGCCCTTAGCAGTTGTTTGAACTGATAGTTAGACCTACTTTCTGTGCCAAACGAACCACTCAGTCCTTTAGGAAAGAAAAATAAATAAAGGTCAGATCAGTGTTTGACTTGAACGTTCGGAACTGAATGAAACACTCTAAAAAGAAAAAAAAAAAAGCTTGAAAAGAATATGAGAAGTAAGGATTGAAAAGAATATGCAATTTGAAAGACTTTTCCTTTTCTAGACATGAGTTCCAGTTTCTCAACGGAAAAAAAAACCTTGCTATGCTGATAATAAATCCTATTTTTGCCCTAGCTTCTTGCACAATTTACTTCTAACAAACGACATGTTCTCTTAAAGAAAAAAACACTTATGCTTTTAACTCTGAAGAATATTTCAGAAAATGACTGCAATTGTAATACTTAGGGAAGGTGCCAGCCAACCTGAATGCTGCATCAGTGGTTGGGGACCACCAGAATAATGAAATGCTCATCTCCTCAGGTGATGGAAGTAGCCACAGTCCTTATAAATCACTTGATAGTGAAAAGAATGAAGAAATCCAGGAAGCAGCTGATCCTGAGAGCTTTCAATAGGCATCGACCACCAGATGAAATATTGGCATGCATCGGTAGCTGTGCATTTGGACAGATGGGCAAATGCCCGTCTCTCCATAGTAGTGAGCAAAGAATGCCGATGATCCAGATGAGGGTGAGCTTCAGCTTCCCTTTTAATTTGCCTGTGTCAGTTTCTCAAAAGATCAATTTAAAATATCCTTTCTGTGGTCTAATGTTCTGCAGAATGGAGATCACAGGCAATGATCTGTGCCCAGAGCAACTCAAACTGTGAGTTGTGTTTTACTCTATTGGCATGTCTACACATGCATTTAAGCGTGACTATATTTAATGCACATTAAGCTATTTTGGCAGGCATCAACATGTACAGGACTTGGGACTAAAGTTTGCACCAAGTCCCTGCAGCCCTGCCATGTGCCCCTAGTGCTTAGGCAGGCCCAGCACTAAAGTCAGTGCTGGGTCACGTCTACACATGCATTAACACACTTTAACTAATTGCGCCTATATTTGATACTTGCATTTGTGCAGTACCAAATTTAGGTGCGATTAGCTTAATTTTGCCATTTTTAATGAGCATTACAGGTGTGGACATGTAGACACATGTCCGTAATGCACATTAAATTAGGCTGATGCACATTAATGCATCTTGTGTAGATGCGCCTCATGAATACAAGAATGATAATATCTGTAACTGTCTGTGTTCTTCCTTTGCAGAGCGGGAGAAGCAGAGAGCCTTGCATCCTGGAACACCCTTAAGTGGTTTATTAAACAAAGATGTGCAGAGAAATCATATCTTAAAGGGTAAAGCCAGGGAGGCAGACTGAGAGATGAGCATTCAACCTTCAATCTGCTTTCCTTGACTTTTGAACTGCTTTGTTTCTCAACTTTAATGTTGCATAAACAGGTGTGTTTGCATGTCACACATGCACGCATACGCATTATGGCCTTATCTCTGATTTCCTCCCACATGGAAAACTTTCCTAGACTTTGATGAAGACTTTGCCTGACACAGATAGGAGGCTCGGTTCCAGTCTGAAGACTGCTGGCCCTCGCACGTTTTGTTTGGCTAGTCCTTAGCAATGAAGTTCTCTCTCTTTCTCCTACCCTCCCTGTGTTGACACAGCCTACAATTCTGCCCTGCACACTTAGCAAGCTACACAATGTATCAATCTAAGCGAAATACTACAATCCCATACAGTGATATTGGTGCTTGCAAAACCTCCTCCATGCCCAGAAGTCAGATGATGCACCCCAGAATCACTCTTTCTCCCAACATTTTTATTTCCTTTCCTTGCTTTTTCCCTTTCTTACTCTTGACTTTTGCACCAGTTATGAATCTAAACCTTGGAAGTACTTCCCAGCTATGTACCCTGTAATCTTGTAACGTATATTGTACTTACCCTGCTGGATGACAATATAAAACTTAATTTTGTAAGCTTCATTACTGAAAGTATCATAAAAAATTACTCACCGGAAATGAACTGGATATTGTGGTACTATCTGAGGGTTGCAGCCGGGCAGGATTCTTTATACCTCCTGAGCTCTTATTTTCTAATAAATTGGCACAGACTGTAATCTTAAGAAATCTCAAAACTTAAATATTGTACAAATGTACTGACTTCCCCGTGTCTCTAATAACAAAAAAAAGATTCAGACTTGACTTCTAAAACTCATCACATGGTAACTGATAAGCTTAAGTGGAGCCAGATAGATTAGATCTTAAATGTTTTTACAGGCCTGACAGCTTTCGTTGGTTTGAGCAAATTCCTGTGCATAGTGGTGAATCCCAGAATAACTGGTGCATGCATTCAAAATGTTCCTAGTGCACTCGATTTTTACTTAATATACAGGCAGCCCCCCTGCTCTTGATTGCTTCCAGAAAAAAAGAGTGTTAAGAAGAACCGCTCTAAGCAAAACCCATTTGCCCATAGAAAGGAATGTAAATAGAGATAATTGGTTATCGCCATTTCTCACTGCCGCCTCCTCTCCCCAGCATTTTATATGCCCAGCCAAAAGAGGGAAAATGAGAGCAAGTATTAATGTGCTGCAGTGGTTTGCTTGTACTGGTCTCCATGACACAAGTACGAATGAAAGGAAGATTTTTATCTTAGTATCTTGTGATGTATCAGGATCATAGAAAATCCTCAAGTCCAGGTCCTGGTCAGCTCCATCAGCAAGCTCTGCCAACACCCTATGGCCTGTTGCGCAGACACCCTAGGATCAGGAGAACAAGGCTTAAAGCTCACTTTACATCCCACTTCCAGTGCTGTGGGATGTGCCATGTGCTCTGGACCTCTCATCTGGATCTTGATCTTCAGTATCTGCCTACTGGAACGTCTTGTATTTATCTACTGGTCATTGGATGGTTTGTGCATCAGATACAGGAGCTTTCCTAGTAAGAAAATATTCTCTGTTCATTTGAGTTGCAGTCCACGTACAGTCGTTCTTCTGGGAGATTTGTCGGGGAGAAGAGCTCATCAAGAATGATTTGTCCTGCTCTTTATTCTCGGCACCATCAGATGTATCATGCCTGCTGATCAATAGTGTACTGGGCTGTATTGCTTGCAAGGCAAGGGCAGTGATTCTTTTGGTGTATTTGGCACTGATGAAGCCTGACCTGCAGTATGATATCTAGTTTTTATCCCACCCTTCAGGAAAGATGTGGACAAATGAGAAAAAGTCTAGCTGAGGGCAACAAAAATTGTTAGAGGTCTGGGAAATGACTTATGAGGAAAGGCTGAAAGAACTAGCATTATTTAGTCCGGAGAAGAGAAGCTGAGGTGGCGTGGGGAGGGATGTGTTTGATAATAGTCTTCAAACACTTGAAGGCTGGTTAAAAAGGAGGGTGGTAATAGTCTGATCTTTGTGGCCATAGAAGACAGGACGATGAACAATGGTCTTAAATTGCAGCAGGAGAAACTGAGGGTGGATTTTAGGAAGAACTTCCCCATTATGAGGGTAGTTGAGCATTAGCCCACACTAGCCAGAGAAAATGCGGTATCTCCTGTAACCTTTCAACAGTGCTTAGCCCTACAGAGGAGAGCATTGCATGGGTCATTGCCCCAGTCCCGAAGCAATGAAGGCATAGCTTACTGAGACTGGAACGTGAAGAGCAGGGACTATTGCCAGATGGAGGTGGCTATGGCTGTAACCTTGGTGGCTAGATGTACAGGTGAATTGAACATAATTACAAAATCTGACCTTCTGTAACAATGGAGGCCAGGGCACTCAGCCCAAGGAAGGACACCCACATCACAAACCCAACACAATTTACCTTGTCTCTAGTTTTGTCCTTCCTTTGCCTTTTGAGAAGTGAATTAATCAGGCCAAGGAGGTCTGGGTTCTAATTTTTCTTCGGTTAAAAAAAAAAAGCACCCATAAAGAAACCACATGCTCATCTAATACCTATAAATTCAAGGTGTAAATTTGGCTGTAGGGCTCTTCTATGTAAATTCCTGATAAATCAGGCTTATAGTAACGCCTCTCAGCCATGCAAGATCTTTACTGGCATTCTCTTGTATTTCAAAGACAAAGGACATAGTCTGCCTAAGTCAATTCATGTACCAATGAAAAATAACTTATTTCTCTGGCTTAGAAGTGTCTCATAGAGAATGAATTTCTGATACCTTGCATACAAAAGAACTAACTGGAGAAACAGCCTTCCTGAGAAATACTTAAGAGGGCAGACACTCTGTATACCGCCCTCCTTTTTGACCAGGTTATAAGTTGAGCTACTCAGATTCCTTGTTTGTCTTGTAAATATTACTTATCTAAGAATTTTTTATAGTCGCACTTGTTATTGTAGCATCTGAATGCTTTCCACTTCAAGTCAATAGTAACAGCAAAGTCCCTACCAGACTCCTGGGGCTTCTGGTTCTTCTCCCTTTTAGAGGTTAAAAAGAAAGTCTGCTGGGATCTTTTTGGGGAAAGTGGTTATTTGGCTTTTTGTGTTAATATTTTTGTTAGTTACAGGTGTTTTGTATGGTTACACACACACACACACACACACACACACACACGTACGTACGTACGTATATAGGAACAAAACCGATGTCAGGGGCATGGGAGTCATTTTGAGAGTGGAAAGGCCTTTCAGAAGGGAAGCTGTTTGCAGTTTTCCCTTTTGGTCAGATTCTGGATTTAACCAATGGCCTCTGGAAATTTGATCTACTTGCACAATTGCTGCTCTGGGACATTACTTATCACTATTTGCACGAGTTTCCTATTTGTTAAACCATGCCCTGCGTAAATCTCTCATGAAATCTTTGGCCTGAACCTTTCATGCTGAAGAAGAAGGAACTCCTAACTTTGTACAGTCCATTGAATACTTTCCAGGTAAATCTTAATGTGCCCCCTCACCTTCCACCGTTTTGGTGTACAACATTATAAATTGTCCATTTTCTTTTTGAGAGAGAACAAGCATCTGCAATCTGAACCACCCTTATTTATTAACCTGTTTGCCTACAGAGGCAATTCCTAAAATGCACCTTTGTCTGTTTGAACCTTCCATAATTTGCACGCTACAAACAAATGGCCCCGCCAGACAAAGGGCTCTGTTCTAAAGCTGCACATTCCCAATGTGGGAAATCATAAGAATCCAGAAACGCACTGGATTTTTGCTGGGAAACGTTCAGCAGCTCTGCATAACCTCTGCATCCTTTCCCTCTTATTATGAAGATGACTCAGCTCTCCATCTTGGTGCCTGCTCAAGTCTCTGCAAAGCCTGTGCCCCATCCTAGGCTAAATAGTTTGTTTTGCCACACTCGTCACTACAGCATCTGAGAGTCTTCTGACAGGGCATTGAATGACGTGTCATGTGTAACATCTGTCCTGTGTGTGTTGTCTTCTTTCCTCGGGGGGATTGGTGTGTGCAAAGGAGTGTTTTGTTTCAGAAGGAATTTAAAAAATATACACACAGGACTGTACATTTACGTGGGAGAATACCAGACCAAAGAAATTGTGCTTTTCATGTAGAGCCAAATGGTGAGGCTTGTCATGGTCCCTACTGGAGGCAGCTTGCTCCACAGTCTTGGTCAGCTGCACACAAAGCAATGCCTCTTGGTCAACAAAGCATTGCTCTCAGTGGAAAATGCCAGCGTGTCAGAGAACTGACAATGATTTTCACCTTGGAGGTTGGCTGGTGGAGTTTTTTTTTTTTTTGGCCCACACCAGTGAATGGCTTGAAGGTAAGGACCACAGGTGAGATCCAGACAGGTGCCTAATATGGGGCTTAGAATTAAGGTGCCTAAGTCAAAGAAAGAAAGAAGGCAGTCCTCAAAAGCCCTACTCCAGCAGGTCCAAAACTATTAGGCACCAAGTTTGTTCAGCGTACACATTTTGGATTCTAGGGGTGTCTAAATCTTGGCTTCCGATTGCATGTGCAGGTAAGTGCCTACTTATGTCCCCTTTGAGTTAGGTCCCTGCTCTGCGATGAGGACTCCAGGATCTGGAGCCAATGAGACATGCTTGGGTTCAGCCTCTCCCATCTGGTGCTCTCCCAGTTTAGGGGGCTCCCTCCTCAGCTTGTGGGATTTTGTGGAGATGCTCATCTCTCCCTACTGGCTGCATAGGTATCCTGAGCATCTCTGGATCACTCTGCAGGGACAGGTGCTTAGTTTTAAGCATTGCAGTGCATCATCTGGAGGCTCCTGGAGGTGACTCTCAGGAACTGTCTCCAAAACTTACTTGATTTGTAATTCTGTGCCTTGGAGATAAGGAGTGCAGCTTACTGTATTCAGTGGCGAGCTGTTATAGAGAATGGAGTATAGGTATCGTGTGTTTGCCCTTGTCTGCATTGCTGAGGCGATGGACTGCAACATATTGCACTAGAATGGAGTTTCTTAAGGACTGAAAGCTTCATGGCCAAGAGCTGCTGTAGCTCAGTGAAGAGATGAAAAAACAGTGAAAAACAGAGGCCACCAGGATGGCACAGCATCTCCCAGCCAACCCAAGATGATCAACAGCTTTACTCCTGGAGGTTATGTGATAATGGCAGTGAAAAATCTGAAGGTATTTCTAAACTAGGGACTGAACTGAGCAATTGTGGGTGTGTTTCTTCAACCAAAGAAGATTGCAAGCTGATTCAAATACTCTCACACCACATGCATCTTTTCCCCACAAATCTTCCTTCCCCCTGTTTCCCAAATTGGGATGCATAGCTTAAGTGGAGAAGCTGATTTTCTGTCTGGAATAGAAGCCTCCCACTTTGATTTCTGCTTGCAGAAGCAGGGGCATTTCTATCCAGGCAGCTGAGGCAATCAATCAACTAAATGGCTCATTGTTCTTCACACCACAGGTGTTGACAATTGTCTCTCCTTTTTAAGGGTCTTGATGTTTCAAAAATCAAGTTATCCTTTCTTCTGGAAATGTTGCTGTCTTTCAGCTACTCTTGGTTTCTCTGATTTCACAGCCTTGCAGAATGTTTTTTGCTCTTTTTTCAAAATCATAGCTCCACCCATGGAAAGCGGTCTTCAACAGTATCTGTGGTTTTAGCTGTTGGTTAAACAGGAAAGGGAGGGCGAGTGAGATGAAGATTAGGGTTTTGCCCTGCTCTCTACAGACACAATACTGGAAAAATTATTTCCTCTTTTTTTTTCCCCCCCTCTAGAAGGTGCTTGTCTTACTTTGGGGTGTATGGTATTCAAAAACAATACCGTATTTTCTTTCTCTTACTAGCATCATCTTTGTCTTGCTTGGGTTCATCTTCAACCATCTCTTTTTCATTTTTGAGCAAATGGCATTGAAATTTTGGGCCACCTTGCTGGGAGTGGGATGGCCATGTGAGGTGAAAAGGCAGTAGAGCCAGGAGCCACATGCATAGTATTAGTGGCCGAGTCATATGGCGTCATCAATTCCCTTGGTGGCTGCATGCAGGAATTGCATACAAAGACCAGTAAATTGAATTGTTTTGTCTTGAGGTTCACAAGTGAGGGATGCAGTCTTACCTCATTACTTATTGGGCTTGACCCGCCAGGGAAGTCCACCCCTCTCAGGTGAGAAGGCAGACTACCAGATGGTGGTTCGTGTTGAATGCTGCAGAAAGATCTAGGCAGATAAGAAAAGATATTGGCCCTACATGCAAGGACAGGAGATCTTCCAGCAGTGCCACTAAAGCATCTTGAGCTTATGTCCTGGCCTGCATACAGTCTCTGCTGGGACTATAAGATGAAGTTCCTTAGATAAACTTAAGAAAGGGCAGTTTGACTAGGTGGTTGTTGACTGGCGCCAACATGTCCGTGTTGGGTTCCTTCATATTGTTTAGCTCGTTACTATCCTGATTAGTGTCTTAGGACAGGAGTCAGCAGCCTCAATGGGGGCTTATTGTGAGCCCAGGATAGGTTATGAGGAATTTCTTAAATATTATTCTGTCTGGATTAATCTTTATTTTTGCCATAATTTCTTGTGTTGCTATCCTTTTCTTTTTATCTGGTGCAGGGTGCCAGATAATTTATGTGATCTGGGAGTTAAAATGATCTAATTGTTGCCTTTGAGGGTTTGAGGGCCAAGACGGTGGCTGGGTTGTGATTTCATTCGTTCATGCTGGTATCTATGTGGATACTCAAGTCTAGGCTGTGACCTACTTCTGAGACTGGTTTACAAGTGTTGATGTTCTAGGGTGGCATTTGAGGAGATGAACTTTTTGGGGCCTACATCTGTACAACTTCTCAATATGTCTTCCAGGACAAAATATTCTGGGGTCGCCATCACTGTTAATAGGCTATCAGTGTGCATGTGTGTGTGTGTGTGTGTGTGTGTTTGCGTGTGTGCACACATGTACTTGCTAAGCCTTTAGTCAGCAAATGGGTAGTAACCGTGGTCTAAAAACTATATGTTGGCTTTGGAGCTGGGTGGTATTGTCATTTCTATGAATTCAAATGAATTGCTCTTAGCTGTGAATGCAGTGCCACTTGTCCGCTTGCCATTTGTACTTTACCAAGTAGCCTGTTGAACAGCGCTGGCCACGTTCATCAGACTTTGCTTCATGAGGCTGTGTATTGATAGTGTATTGAAGAGAGGGACTGGGTGCTATCCTAAACCAGGCACTATGCCAGGCGCTATCCTAGAAGTGCCTTGTGTCTGTTTTTCATTTTCAGATTTTCAAAGTTAAACACTGTCTCTCCTTCCCCCACACTGCTTCTGGTGTGTGAGGTTCTCTGGAGCTGGTCTCCCTCCCTCTACTGCTGCTGCGCAGTGGAGTATGGACACCGCTAACCACCCCGATGGGAACCCGGCTGGAGGTATGGTCATATAGCAGCCCCACTTTGCACCAGTCAGCAGAGCTGGCCAGCCCTGGAGGTGTGGGGTGTAGCAATACCAGTGTTCCCAGGGCAGACCCAAGAGCCAGGGTGCCTTTATGGACTGTTAGCACCAGCTGCTGTCTTTGTCTGGCCTGACCTAGAGGATCCTAGACAGAACAAGGAGTAATGTTCTCAAGTTGCAGCAAGGGAAGTTTATATTAAATATTAGGAAGAAATTTTTCAGTAGGACAACTTTTTATCTGGAACAAGTTGGCCAGAGAGGTTGTGGGTTCTCCATCGTTGAAGGTTTTTAAGGCCCAGCTAGGCAAAGACTTAGCTGCGAAGATATTGTTTGGAATGGTCCTGTTTTGACCAGGGGAGTAGACTAGACGTCCCTTCCAACCCTAATTTTATATGATCATCTCTTTAGGGAATGCTGATTCCTCTGAGTAAGGCACAGCATATACTCAAGGCACTGTACAAACCCTGCGGATAGTATCACTGTGTCTTACAAAGAGGGAAACGTAAGACAGAGCAGCTGAATAACACAAGCCAAGGGGCTAGCAGACTGAGTGGGAGAAGGCTGTATTCCAGTGATACGCACAATACAGAAGAGCCATGTCTTTCTTGGAGACGCTCTGCTTGCATACTACTTTTCTCAAGGTGTGATGGCATCTTACTGCAGCAAGGCGTACTGAGAACACCAGTGACTCTTCTCATTTGGCAATGTCACACAGCTGTAGCCCTGCAGCAGTTGTAGCTGCAGGTTACAGCTGACCCTTGCTTGCTGTACCTTTCTCCATCGACTTGACAGAACTTCTGTGGTCTTTCTTCCCCACTTTCCCCTTTCTTATCACTGAGGAGACGGCAGGGTCAGCATTCAACTCGAGGTTTCTGGCTTCCTATGCTGGGCTCATGTTGCTAGACCGGTGCCTCTTTCAACTCCCGTGGTTGTGTGCACAAAGACTAACCCACCCAGTCTATAGCTAAAGGTGCATGACAGTCCTTCCTGGACTCCAAACGGCACTGAGCAGTGGGAAGCTTTGGCTTTTCAATTGTACCTGCCTTGCTTTATTGCTTGCACCTGCAACACTGTGGCTTGCCTCTCCCTTTTCCAAATCCACCTTGGCTTTTCATGGAGCTATAACTGAAGAGAAGGCAAAAAGTGTTACAGTAAATGTTGAATGGCCTGAAAGTTGTTATGAAACCAGCAGTAGCGGCCAATGCCAGTCTGCACTGGCTTGGCTATCTGTGTACAAAAACGTCCATTCTGTTAAGAAAATACCCTCTTGCTGTGGAAAGGAAATAACATTTAGGTGGAAAGCTGTAAACACTGAAGAGGAAGATTCACAGTTTCAGAGAGCTCAGGGGTTTGTATGGCACATGTTCAATCATGTCTGGCCAGCATTGCAAATGTTTCTTGAGAACATTTTGCTTTCTAAATGTATATTATGTGCTGCAGGCAAAGAGAAATAGTCACGCTTCTCCCAGAATTGGCTTTGTGGGGCAATGAAAATGATTTAAAAAAAAAAAAAGACAAACCCATAAGTAAATACTGCTGCTAATGAAGGGCACCAAAGGAAAAATGACATCATGAAATCCAAGAGGGAAAGCAAACATAACACTATCTGGAGGCTCGACTTCGCATCTGTGGACAGAGGTTTGACTCACCAGGCACTTCTACACGAGACATTTACTGCAGTTGCCCAATTAGCTCCATGGTAAACATCGCAGCATGTACATGTGTAGTGCCATTAGGATGGAGTAAACTAATTCACTCTGCTGCAGGTTAGTATTTGTAAGCACAAGTACTAGCCGATGGCAGTTTTTTACTCTGCAGCAATGCATGTGTAGACATGGATGGGGCTGGCGGGGGCACGAGGGTGTTTCAATGCAGGGGCTGCCTACGAGCTAGACCTGCACTGGAGCATCCTCATGCCCCAGCCAGCCCCTACACAGCACATTGAGTGGGGTTGGAGCATCCCTAGGCTGGTAGGCTGATCCCACAGGGCCCCTGCCAGCTGGGGCTGCTCCAACAAGGATCAATGTGCACACATTCAAATGCACACGCTGGAGCAATAAACTCCGGTGCAATATGCACCAGAGTTTATTGCTGTGCATTGATTGCATGTGTAGATGTACCCACTGTGAGTTTGTTTCACATGGGTTCTCTACGTGCCTGGAGGAATGGTTGTGTTAGTAAATGGTAGGGTTAGTGCCAGTCCTACAGAACAGACTCTTTCTACTGGAGCTACCTACTGACGTTCTGTAGCAGACTAACATTTTCAGCTTCTTTTGCCCCGCACGTCTCGCTTTCCCTTTTGGAAAAGGAGATGAAGGGAATTTAGGTCTCGTGAAAGGTACTCACACGACAGCCCTGGAATGGGATGGTTAGGTATAGAATAGGACACAGGCCGTAGCACAATGAGGCTTTCCAACACCAGGGGCAGGGGGTCAGACACGATGATCTACTGTGGTCCCTTCCGACTCTGTAATCTATGAAACACTTCACAAGAGCTGAGAAGACATTTACATCTGAAATGTAGATCTCGTACCTCTGAGTCACTCTGGAGTAACGTTGTGGAAAGCAATTATGTAAAACCAATGGAAGTGCGAGGAGATTCATGACCCACATCTGTGTTAATTCTCAGCCTCTCTGCAATGACTGCTCATCAGGGGTTGGCAAAAGGAGTGCCAGTTGTGATCCTAGGTCTTTGTGAGGCAGACAGCTGTCTGCCAGAAGCTGGGTTCAGACCACCCACTTGTTTCAAACTGGTTTCTAAGCAGGCAGCAGATGGTAAGCACTTTTAGTCTCTCCTAGCCTGGGGTGGGATTCAAACTGGCAGCAGGCAGCTGGGCAAGGAGGTAGTATGTCAGGGAGTTCATGGTCAAGGCAAGATGCGACAAAGAAGCTACAAGAACTTTTCAACAGGCTGGACTAGATGATTCAAGAGATTATTTCCAATCCTAATGGATCTAACAATAAAAAGGTAGTCCAGAATAGCACAGCGTGCCCTGACTGGAATGCACCCGGCCATTTCAGGATGTCCATTTAAAGCTGTTAGTTAATACTTTATGCTACACACACTTCAAGCATGTATAGTCTTGGTATCCTTTAGGCAAAGGTAGCAACACCTGCAGGCTTGATGTCTCTCATACCTCAAACCAGCACAGAAAAGGAAACACCAGCACGGTTCATCTCCAGGGGCAGACATTCAGAATGAGTCCCCACACTACACTCAGCAAGGGATTTGGCCTCCGAACAATGAACAATGGTTGTACCTGAACGCAAACCTGCCTGAGAGCACAGTCCTCTTGTGTCTACAGCTCTGCCTTCCTCCAAGAGGGTCCGATTGGAGTCAGGGGAGATGCTTTTCAAATAAGAGATGGGAATCCATACGAATCAGCGTGTGGCCCCAGTGCACAAATGTAAGCACTTTCCCTATCCGGCTGTTTCTCTTCTTTCAGTCTTTCTGTACACTTCAGCTTTGATGCCAAAAATGTGTTTTCCTCTAGTGCGTAAAGGAAAAAAAATCTAAACGCCAAGAAATCATATTTCACTTTTCCCCCCTTTTCGTCTCACTTGCAGCTAACTACTAACATTCATCACACAAGCAGCGTAAGGCTTAACTTTATATACCGTGGCCTTATGAGCAATAGGAAAAGCAAGACGGTGTTCTCTCACACCCAGCTCACTTGTTACGGCTACAACTGCTGTCTCTCCACACGGTGTTACAAGTGCCTGTTTTAACTCGTGAGGACTTGGCTGGTGAGCGAAGTTTCATGGGACAACTTGGAGGGGATGAGCATGTGGCTGAATAGCTCTGAATACTTCTTCTGGACCGGAGCTGAGTCTCTTCATACACAGACATCACAGATGTTGCAGGATCGTGACGTTACAGTTAAAGTCCCACCAGCCTTTCCATTACAAGTTGTCCCCTCTGAACCTCCCCGGGAAATGTAATGCAAAGGTGTAACAACCCAACCCAACCCAACCCAACCCAACCCAACCCCCTGGATAAATCTTCCTCTCACCTGCTTGAGCAACAGCATCATTGACCCTTCTCAGGCCAGTGCTGCATGGTTCTGAGTGCTGCGGATAATCATGGAAGTCCTTGGGGACTGAGATAGCAGCTTTCGACTGAGAAGCAACAGCAGCAGCTTTTTGCAGGGCCCATGTGCTTTGTCATTAAACTTACCTGGCCCATGCTTATCAAGCAAACTCCCAAGCACTCAGTGCAATTTCTGTCTCAATGTGGAAAGCACGACTGGCCTCAAAGTAAGAGGAACGCATTCAAATACTCTTTAATGACAAGACCCTGGGACACTAACTCTCATGGAAAAGCACCCTGCAGTGCTGTACTCCGCTGCGTTCAGTGGTGCTGAGTTACTGCACACCAAGTGATATCCTTGCCTGGGTGAAGTCAGTGGAAAAACTCCTGCTGTTCAAGCTGACCAGTTTGAGGGTGTTTATGTTGATACGGATGAATCCTTTACAGGAAGGGAATAAGCTAGATTAATATAAGGTACCTTTATACCAGCATAACTATGCCCACAGTAGGGCTTATAATGGTATAACATTGGTTAAAATGTTTTTATCAGTAGAAGACTTATGGGCTGGCCAGGCTTAAAAATATGCAACCCTAAACAGCAGGAAAACAAACTTGACAACTCATTTCTTTTTATTGTTTTGGTAAAAGTAAGTTGCCATGTTAACAAAAGCAGAATAGGTTTATTTAGTGTTCATTTCACACCTTTCACACCTGCTGCTGCCAGGCAAAGAAATACAGTATTAAAATAAACTGAACAGAGTTGCTCATTAAAAAAATTATGCTATGCAAATCTGTGGATTGTAACATCAACAGTATAAAATGTAACAAAGTTGGAAATGTTATTATTATTATTATTTTTTTTTAGCTTTTAAAGATAACAGTCCAGGCTATAAAACTATATAAGCATTGAATAAAAAATGTTAAAAAGTCAACAAGTCTACAACAGATACATCTTGTAAAAACTCAATAAATT